>NC_143147.1:24021245-24323620 GCF_059928025.1 Delphinapterus leucas | reverse complement strand
AGGGGGCCTGAGAAGAGCAGGGGTAGCCATCCTCTCTGCCAGGGGCCCAGGTGGCCTCCCTGGCCTGTGTCGGGGGAGGGCCTTGGCATCATCAGAGCCCTCACCTGTGTGCAGTGTTCTGACATGCATCAGCCGACCTGCCTTCCTGGTCACTCTCCAGGGAGGGCTGACAGATGGATACTGAGGCCCAGAGAGTGACCGAGTATGTCCAACACCATGGAGCTAACGCGTGACCAAGCCAGACTCCCAGGCCCGTCCTCTCCCTGCCTGCTGCAGGTTCCAACAGCCATACCCCAGGCCCAGGAGCAGCCCTGCTTATCCCTGGTCCCTGGGGCCTGGGGTCAGTGCGCCCCAGTGTTCAGGGTCGGGAAGAATCTGACAGCAGGGGGCGCTCCAAGCCTGGACATCAGACCCAGTACAGGACTCAGGGCAAGACCACTGTGTGTGTGTTTTTTTTAACCTACTCTCCTATTGATAGACATGCGTCGTTTCCAGTTGTACCTACTATGAACATTCTTTTACCTGCTTCCTAGAGAACACATCCATGTGTTCAAGTATCAAAAGTAGATTTACAGGAGGCTTCCCCTTGGGGCTCAGTTTTCCCATCCATACAATGGGAACGGCACCCGCCCACAGGGCAAGAGCTGGGCGTGAGGGCGCATCAGAGGGCGGAGGGCACTGGGCCATCCCGCGGGCCCACCTGGTGTTCAGCAGCTCGATCTCCGTGCTGCGCTCCCGTTCCAGCTTGCTGTAGGCCTCACGGTGGCGCCGAACCTCCTCCTCCAGGGCCTGCTCGGCCGTGGTCTCCTGATCCTTCACCATCTCCTCCAGTTCATGCACCCTGAGGAGAGGGGCAAGGACTCCAGTGCAGGGCAAGCTCCTGTGGCCTGACTCCCCTCCCCCCAACCCAGGCTGCGACCACCGGGAGCCCCGGACCCCAAGACCCTGACACCCCGACTGTGGGCCGGCAGCTTTGCTGACAGATGAACGAGGGACCCCACAGCAACTAAGGAGAGGTGTGCCAGCCACACCCGCCACCGGAGCTGGGAGCGGGCGGCCCTGGCAGTTGAAGGGGTTCTGCCAGGGTGGGCACAGAGAGGGGCGGCCTCACCACAGTGGATCAAACAGCCCTCAGGCCTCACCTACTCCTTTTGCTCCCTTCCTTCCCGGCTGGTCCCCCCCTGATCAACAGCTCAGCTCGCTGGGCACCCTGACCGCAAAGACAGGCACATCCTGGCTGGTGGTGAGCCTGCCAGAGCCGGGTAAGGCCAGGCCCCACTGTGGACATCGTAACCCACTACTGGCGGCCTGGTCGGTATATCAGTGTGGGGCACCTTTCACTGGCAACAGCCCCTCCATGGAGCTGAACTTCTGGGGTGTACAAGAGGACTCATCTTTGGGCCCTACGAGGTTGAGGACCAGACCCTGGACGGGGATCAGTTTACCAAGTTTTATGCCGTCCTGTGAGGACTACACCATACACGCACCACCGCACTGAGTCACGTTCAGTGGGCCTCTGTTGGGCGGAGGGCGCAGCAATGCCTGGACCCTTCCCCACCGGTGGCAGGTGTGAACCCCCAACTCGCACCAGCCTCTCCCTCTGCAGAGCTTGTCCCCCAGAAGGGAGGTCAGGCTCTCATCGTTGTGGGACAGAGAGAGACAGGAAATGGATCCCAATTCTTCCCTTTCACCCGAGCTGGGGCTGCAGACCTGGGGGGCCGAGGTCAAGCTCTGCCTGTCTCCCTGTCCCCAAAGACCTGTCCTCCTGGGCGCCCAGCGTGGGCAGGGCCCACAGCCAGGGGCTGACGTATCACAGACCCTCAGAGCTACAAGGACCTGCAGGTTACCCCCCCCCCACACCTCACTCCTCCCAGCTTCTCCTGGGGGCTCAGCACACGGCCCACCCTCCGCGCCCGCGTCCCAGCCAAGGCCGGGCCTCACCTGTGCACCAGCTGTGTGTTCTCCTGCTTCAGCTTGCTCTTCAGGTCCCCGTTGCTCAGGCTGTCATTCTCCAGCTCTGTCACCTTCTTTTCCAGAAAACTCACCTACCGTAGGGGGGCAGGGGTGGCGTGGAGGAAACCTCTAAGCCCACAGGACTGAGAACTTAGTGGGACTGACGGCTAGGGGCCCCGCATGACCATGAGTGAAGAGTCGTGCCGGGACGTGCCCGTGTGATCGGGGCCACCTGTCCCCGACTCCTGGGCAGGGACAGGGTCTCCCAAGTCCCCAGGCAGCCGTCAGGAGCCCCTCCCCCCACCCCCGGGGCCCGCCCAGGCCCACCTTCTCGGTGATGTCGTTGTCGCAGGAGTCGATGCTGTCCCGGAACAGGTCCTCGGTGCTGCCGTTGCTGCTGCTGAAGTTGCTGCTGTGCATGAGCTGCCTGCGCACGGTGGGGGAGGCATGTCTGGCTGCAGACTCGGGCTACGGGCTGGGGGAGCGCCCGGGACCCCAGGGAGGGTGCCCTCACCCAGTCAGGGGAGCAGAGTGGCCTGACTTCTGAACTCAAGAGATCATTCTGCTCTGAGGACGGCAGACGGGGCTCCTGAGCCCCAGCAGACATGGCCGATCCATCAGAGCCCTTTCCTGCTGCGTCAGTACGCTGTGCACACCGGTGTTCCAGCCAGCAGCTGCCACAGACCAGAGCTGGTGGAGGAGCCCCCCCACCCCTGGCCCCTTCCACCCGGAAAACCGCCCCGTGCAGGCAGCCTGGTACCACAGCCCCGGCAGAGGGCCTGGGCCGCCTGAGACCACCCAGCCGGCTCCCGCTACATCTCTGGGGACCCAGGTGGTGGGCAGGGGGAGGGAGACCCTCCCAGGCTTTGCAGGACGGTAGGACGGTGGGTCGGTGGCTGGGACTGGAAACGGGCACTGCTGTCCAGGTAACTCTTGCCTGAGGCAGAACCCAGCCGCTTCCCCCTCCCAGCCAGCAGCCAGGGTCTCAGCCAAGAGACTGTCCCACCACAGTTCCTGGACACTTTGCTGGCAGCTCCCAGAGCCCCGGGTGTGGAACTGGGGCGAGTCTGCAGGAGAGCGGGCGCGGGACCCTGGCAGGCCCAGGAGGTCAGCTGTGCAGGATTTAACCTGGAGCAGAGGGACCAGCTCCAGTGGGGACACTCACGCCCCATCCCTGCCAGCGGGAAGCCCAGGGCCTCTGCTGGTAGAGCTGCCTGCTCCGGAGCCCAGGGAAAGGCACCGGCAGCCGTGAGGGCAGCTGTGTCTCTCAGGGCACCCCTGGTGTGCCTGCCTGAGGCGGGGGCAACGGAGGGCTTGGAGAGGCCGCCCGCTGCCAGAAGGGGCAGAAGGGACGAGGGATGGGGGTGGCAAGGAGGCCGGCCCCGCTTTCTCGCAAGTGGAGCTTCCTCTGCCTGCCCTGCCTGGGACGCCTCACCCGCTCTGCACGTGCAGACGCACGCAGGGCACTGGCTGGGTCTGGGCTGCTGGCACGGAGTCGGCCACCCTGTCAGCAGGAGTACGGTGAAAGGGGACAGCGTTCAACCCGCGCTACCCCGAGGGAGGCCTTACCGTCCAAAGGCTGTGCTAGAGATCTTCCGGTTGGGGCTAGAGAGAGAGAGTGGGGTGGGGGGAGAGAGGGGGAGAGACGGGGAGAGAGAGGAAAGGATGGTTGAACAGAGAGGCCTTTAGCCCACTCCTTCCTCTGCCCCGGCTGCAAGAGATCACAGTGCGGGCGAGGCTTCTTCCTGCCCTCACTAATCAGCTTGGCCCTGAGAAGCAGCCCCCGATCACCTGCCAGGACAGAGCGGGGCCACCTTCCCCGCTGCTTCTCCCTCTGGTCCCCACCCCCCCCGCCCCTATGCTGGGCCCCGGGGCCTCACCTGTTGGCCTTCAGGTTTTTCAGCCGGGCTTCCAAATCATTGAGCAGGTTGATTTTCTTGCAGCACTGAGAGCAGTAAACATCCAGCAATTCGCTGTTGTACGCGTGCCGCATCTTCCTAGGCGTCTGCCCCGCGCTGGGTCATGAGAGGGAAAGAAATCACCTTCTGAACTGCTGTCCAGTCTGGTGCCCTGCCCCGTCCTGCCGAGCTTATGACTAGATTCTCCAAGACCTGTGAGCCTTGTGTGTGTGTGTGTTTGGGGGTGGGGGGGTGGGGAGTGGAAGTACAGCAATAGATCTCCCTCCTCCAGCGCTCTCAAAGAGAGGAAGCCAATGAGCTGCACCCATTTCACAGAGAAGGCAACTGAGAGCTAAGGTCAGAGTAATGACTCAGCTGCGCGGAACGGTACCAATATGCCACTTGGAGCCTTCGGCCTTCCAGGTTGGTTGTGTTTCTTCCCCAAGACAGATGGAAGGAGGAATTCCAGACCCCCAATCAGAGTGCAAAGGCAGAACCCCACCCCCCCGTCTCCCCCCACCCCCCCCCCCGCCCAGTACAGGAGCAGAGCCCAGTTAGCTCAGGACTCCGCCAGCTGAACCCCCGCTAGGACGAGGCTGGACCGGTTCTGCCACTTTTCCTGGACCCCGAATGCCACTCCAGACCAAGGGGCCACCTGGAGGACACCGACGACCCCAGGTCCGAGTAGACGTTGGTCCTGGTCTCGTCGTCGGGGCAGGGGCTGCCGGGGGCACAGTCCACGTCGTCCGCCTCCCCGTAATCCTCGAACTGCTCCTCGTTGCTGATGAGTGACGTGCTGGAGTGCGTGGAGAGGTCCGACGTGGTCACGGACGGAGTGTGGCCCAGGGACCTGAGCGTAAGACAAGGGTCGGCTGTGAACGAGGCGCCACCAGAGCCTGCGGGGCCCAAACTGGCCACACCTTCCAGGAGGTCCATGGGCGCCAAGATACCAGGAGCCTGATGAAGCCTGTACTTCTTGGCCTGGTCAGCACACTCCAGGGACCTTATCCTAAGGGAAACACCTCACCACAGAAAAGGTCTCTGCGCGAGAGATGTTCAAACCGACGCTGCCCTAGAGCAGCCAAACATTGCTTACAACTTAATGGTGTATGGACAGCTACACTGAACTAGCTGTTAAATTATACTGTATGTCAGTAAATGAAACGGTCACATAAATTATGGACTCTCAAATCACTGTGGATAGGTTTGTAAAAAACGCTGGCAGTAATGTGGAAAAATTAAAAGCGAAAGTTTTTTTTGATTGAAAAACGTTCTAAAAATTAAAACGAAACTTAAAAAAATTATTTTGAAGTTTTAAAAATTAAACTAAAAGTTAGATATAAAATTTTAGACATAACAAGTCTAAGCATGTAAAGGGTCTACACAGAAGAAGGTAAAGCAGGAAATAAAAATATTTAAATGGGGCTTCCCTGGTGACGCAGTGGTTGAGAGTCCGCCTGCCGATGCAGGGGACACGGGTTCGTGCCCTGGTCCGGGAAGATCCCACATGCCGCGGAGCGGCTGGGCCCATGAGCCATGGCCGCTGAGCCTGCGCGTCCGGAGCCTGTGCTCCGCAACGGGAGAGGCCGCAGCAGTGAGAGGCCCGCTTACCGCAAAAACAAAACAAAAACGAAAACAAAAAAACAACAATGAGCCAGTAGGCAGGATGCTTCTCCTAATGCACAGAGCGGATTTCTAGTCCAAAGAAGCCTAAGGCCACAGAACACAGGTCAGAGACCCCAGGCCTCTCACGGGTGACCCAGTGTGGCCTGGGACAGAGTCAGTGGCTGGCTGAACCCTGTCTAAAACCTAAGAACAAAGAAGTACAACTAACTAACTCATCACCTGCCAAAACATATCTTCCCTCGAGTGGCTGCCCAGCAGCTTCTGTGTATCCTTACTCGTAAACTGGGATCTCTCCAACCTGCTGACAAGCCTGTGCACTCAAAGAATGGGAAACAGTGATTTTCAAACTGTGCCCCTGAGGAACCCTGGTTTCCATCTAAGAATCACAGCGTTAACGATAGGGGCTGAAGATCAAGGCTCTGGGCATCTCCACCTTATTTTATTTATTCACTTATTTATCTGTCCTTGGGCTCCTTAGCACCTCGGGTTGAATTAGTCACATTCCTCGCTGCTTTCTCCTGTAAATTTCACTAAACCTCTCGGCACCGCCGCTGGCGGCCTCCTGGTGACTGGCCCCAGGCAACAACGGCAACCATCAGGTGGCAGGTGATCAGCCATATGACCAGCTGTCCTTGGCCTGGCTGGCCGCCAGTGCAGCGGAGGGACCGCCCCCGGGAAGCAACACGGATGAACAGCTCCAAAGGGCCCCTCCTCGACAGTGGGATTCCCAGAGACCCTTGGGTTTGCGAACCCCTGCACTGAGGAAATATACTAGGCTGAAACATATGAACTTGCCTTTTTCTTGAAGGTCGAACATGATTAAAAATCGACAATTTCGTACGGTAAGATTGACACCGGAAGCCCTCTCCTCCCTCTCCAAATCTCCGGCCGTGACCGTCACCTTCTCCCGACAAGTGGAGCTCCAGGCAGTTTTAACTCACTTGTCCTCTGGAAGGAACAGGCCCCCGAGCCCTGCCTCCTTCTCCTCGGCGGGAATCCCGACCGGCCCCTCCAGGCTCCGGCTGTTCTCCGTGGGGCCGTCCATGTCCGACTCCTGGGGGCCCTCGGGCGGGGCCAGCGTCATGGCCTCGTCCTCATCCACAGGAAAGAAGCCGGACTCCCTGGGGAGGAGCTCGCCATCAGCAAAGGTGGGGTCTGGCACCTCGCTGCCCTGGGGAAGACAGAGGGGGGCAGCGCGAGTGAGCCTGGCTCCCCGAGGCGCAGCACCGCTCCTCAGACCGCAAGGACGCCAGCAGGGCCGGGGACGGCGGGGACGGCGGGGACGGCGGTGCCGGGAAGCCCAGACACGGAAACCTCGGGTGTGAGACCCTAGCAGATGATTCACCTCGGGGACCTCTCGTGCAAGGCCAGTGAGGGGTGGGAAGCTCCGGGACAGCCTTCCGTGGAGAAGGGCCACAGCCAGGCCAGCTGCACCATCCAGGGCACCTGGGCCGCTTGGCAGGGTCCCCAACACAGAGTCTGCACAGGAAGCCAAGTGACCCCGGGGAAGCTTCTTGGGGCACAGCCCCTTTCTAATGACAATGACAATGACTCTGGCCTAGCAGAGCTTGATGCGGCATGATACGGGGACTGCCCACCATGGGGTCTGCCCCCCACGGTTCTGGGCATGTCAAATAGCATCTCTGAACCTCAGTTCTGTAAGTTGAGAATGGCGATGGAATCTTACAGAGGGATCTCTGTGTCACAGCAGGACCTCAGTGGATAAGTCTAGGCCACAGATCTGCCCCGGCCCTGTCACAGCCAAGCTGGGGAGCAAGAATTCTAGGTCTTTCAAGTCTGAGCTTTGGACTGGTCCTCGGTGCCTAGCACCCTGCCCGGCAATGTCAGCGCACCATAAAGATTTGCCCAAACCTTTTGCTAAAACCATCTTACAGGAGAAGAGCTCTGGCTTTATTCAGGGTTTACCTAGTCCGAGAGAGGCATATCTCTACAAACCATTTCTCGGGGCTGCTTTGCCCCTGAGGAGGTGGGAACCTTGGAGGTGACAGCCTCCACCTGCTCCCACCGGAGATGTCAACTATTCCCCAGGTTCTTCAGCGTGCTCCTTAGCTAGGGCTGGCAGGGTCCCCGTTAAAGGTGCGTCCTCCAGCCCCAGGACCACAAGAAGAGTAACAGTAACAAGGGCTGTGAAAAGCCTCGGGGCATCTCAGACAAGAACAGGATCAGGGACATCCAAGGAAGGTGGTCAGCGAGCGGCTTGGCTGTGCCCACCCAGACGTGTGCAGCTGTCCAGGGGGTCTGTCCCCACCAAGACACACGCCAGCGCTAAGAATAGACGGCGGTTAATGAGCTTGGCTCCTGCCTGTGCCATGACTCGGGCTGAGCACCAGATGGACCAATAAAGCCGGCAGCAGGCAGCCAGGAGCCTCTGACTGTGGAGGCCGAGGGGCTGTGTAATTAAACTCCCCCCTAGTGTCCACGCGGCCCTTTGCACCTACATGGCACTAATCAATCCCACACAGCTCCCAACCTTATCAAATCTTGTGTCCTAAGCGAGCTCTTGTCTACAAGCCCGAAATTGTCCCAGTAGAAAAGAAAGGGAAACCAACATTTACAGAACCACCACCGAGTTCTGGAGACCGAGCTAAGGGTTAATATACTACCCTATTTGGGCTTCATGACCCTTCAGGACAGGGATTCCCATCCCTATTTTACTAACGAGGAAGTCAAGGCTCAGAGAGTTACCTGCCAGAAGTCCACTGGCCAGTAGGCAGAGGGTCCCACCTGCCTCTGGCCACCGCTGGCTTGGTTCCATTTATCACTGACGCAACCCACGCTTCACGGATTTTCAAACCCCATGGTGACCATGAGGAGAGACACATCACAGGAACACATTACTAACTATGAAGCCCAGGCGCTCCGCCTAATGCTGCGACTTCCACGTGCCGCTCCCTTCCTGCCCCCAGCAGGGAATGTCCGGGCTAGTGGGTGGTGACCCGGAGAGAGGCCCTCCATGGAGAGCTGGGGCTCGTGGAGAAGCAAGGCGTGTGCTCTGTTCCTCCACCTGTAGCTTTTCGCCCTCCCAGACACACGGCAGGGCAAAGGCAGCACTGGCTGAGAGTCCCTGCTCTGTGGCTCACAAGAGGGCTTGGTCACTTTGCAAGTGGGTGTTTCTTCTCCTCTTCACAGCCCTGAGAGGTGAGTCTCCTTCCCCCTCTGTGTAGGGAGGTGAAGTGACTTGCTTGGGGCCACGTGGGAGTCAGTGGCAGGGCTGGGACTGGCCTGTGAGTCACCAACGCCCATGCTTTCCCCCGGAACCGCGTCAGCAGGGGTCCGCAAGAGGCTGCCACCCACCCTGCCCCCAGAAGGCAGGCAGGGGGCCAAGTGGAGCCCAGCACCTGTGATTAAGCATCTGGCTTGGCTTCTGGCCAACTCACGTCTGCCTCACTGGACACTGAGATACGGAGGCCGCGTTTCTGCCAGGCACTCTGTCCCAACACCCAACCCATGGTACACAGGTGGGGACCAACCCCCTCACCTGAGGTCCCACAGCGACATACCCATAACTCCTGACACCTGGCCCAAGGCCCTGCCCAGGGTGGAAAGAGTGGTCTCGAGTGGCCTATCTCAGCCACAGCAGGGGCAGCAGGAGGGGTCAGACACCCCACAGGGGTCCCTCCCTCCCAACTAGACCAACACCTCCTGGGCATATTTTTACCCTCTGACTAAGCAGAGTCCACACCTGCCCGGCCCTTCACACTTGACAAAGCATCCTGTCTGTCTCCCACACACACCGTTCAGCTCTCACAGCAGCCCTGGGAGAGCTCCGGGGAGTGTACAGGGCAGGATGAAGGATTCATCTTCTCCATCTGACACTCAGGGAAAATGAGACTCGGAGAGGGAGGGGACTGCCTGGAACTTCCCGGCTACAGAGGGACCTGAGACCTGGAGCCAGGCTCCCGACGCGCCAAGTCCCAGCCCCTCACTCACCCCGACACCCCCCCTCTGCTACACACGTATGCACACACGCTCTCGACATGCCAGCCTTTTTTCTCTTAAAAAACGGCTGCTCTCCCTACGTCTGCATCTCTTCATTCAAGCCACAACTGGTTGCCCAAGGCAAGTGGAAATTTTAACTACAACTTCAAAACCATTTCTAGTGCAGACGGTCCTCCAACTTACAGTGGCTCGACCTACGATTTTTTTTTTTTTGCGGTACGCGGGCTTCTTACTGTTGTGGCCTCTCCTGCCGCAGAGCACAGGCTCCGGACGCGCAGGCTCAGCGGCCATGGCTCACGGGCCCAGCCGCTCCGCGACATGTGGGATCTTCCCGGACCGGGGCACGAACCTGTGTCCCCTGCATAGGCAGGCGGACTCTCAGCCACTGCGCCACCAGGGAAGCCCTCGACCTACGATTTTTTGACTTTACAATGGAGTGAAAGTGATAGGCATTCAGTAGAAACTGTACTTCAAAGTTGGAATTTTGCTCTTTTCCCCGGCTAGCGATGTGTGGTCTGACACTCTCCTGATGCTGGGCGGCCGCAGCTCCCCGTCGCCACCCGATCACGAGGGTGAACCACTGATGTGCTTACAACCATTGTTTTTCACTTTTGGTGCAGCGTTCAATCAATTACGTGAGCTGTTCAACACTTAATTTAAAAATAGGCTTTGTGCTGGGTAATTCTGTTTAAGGTATTCTAGGCGAAGTTATGTTTGGTAGGTTAGGTGTATTAAATGCATTTTCCACTTATCGATACAACAGGGTTACATCCCACTAAGATCTGTAGTTTCCCCCCCCCCAATTTAAATAATATAAAGACAGCTATAAGAAAAGTAACTAACTGTATACCTTGGTTAGTCTGGGATGGTACCACTTTGGCTTTTTTCCTGGACAAAAGTGGCCCTGTCACCCGTGCTCCTTCCTGGGGGCCTGGGTCCCAGCCCAGCTTCCACTCTCCCTGGCCCGCCAGGGAAGGGCTGAGTGTAGCATGGGGTGGGGTGGGGAGGCAGCGCTGCTGAGGTTGGGGGACAGCCTGCTCTGATCCCAGACAGCTCAGGAAGGGAGGCAAGCAGGGATGGCTGCTGGAAGGTGCTGGAAGGCAACCTCTCACTCCACCTGGAGCCATCATTCCCTGGCTGGGAGAACCAAAGTCACAACAGAAACCCTTCTGAGCCAGTTTCTTTTATATTTTTTAGATAAAGTTACAGAGGAAGAGGAAGAACTCATCCATAATAAAAGTACCGTCCTCACGGGGTTTCCAGGAGGCCTGGGAAGATGCTGCACCTGACAGCAGGGGCTTCCTGAGGCCCAGTTACCCTCCAGTCAGGGCCCTGGGCTGGTCGGGGCCCCCACGGAGCCCCCGTGTCACATGTGCTGCCGTGAAGAGGAAGAACTCTGGGGAATGTGCAAGAGCTAAAGAGTAATCTGCCTGGCCTGGGCGTGGTGAGGCAGATTCTCCTGTCGCTGCAAGGTTCCAGAGTTCCCAGACAAACCCCTGGCCGATTCCGGACAGCAGGAAACTGGGCTGCGGCAGCCCCGGGATGGAGCTGGGGGAAGGTGGGGGGAGAAGGAGGACATCGCTCCACGGGGCACCTCCTGCTCGTGGGTACTTCTAGGCCGAGAGCCCCGAGAGCTGCCAGCCCGCCCCAGGCCCCCTGGTCCACATCCAGACCTCCCTCCGCAGCAGCGAGCTCCTCGGGCGTCAGAAGACGCCCGGTGGTCCCGGATCCTAGGCCTGCTCTGGAGGGGTGGCAGGATCAGAGGAGTGGGTAATGGGATTTCACAGAAAAGGGGGTGCCTGAGTTTTTGGGGGGGCCTTTAGGGAAGGGACCGTGTCCTCAGCAGGTAGCTCCAGGCAACATCTGTGGGTGACCCACGTCCCCAGGGCTCTGTTCCTCAGGACCCAGAGCCAGTCCTGCACATGGAGCTCCCTGTGCCGCCAAGGCCACATGGGCGTAGCTGGCATACGTCCAGCGCACTCCAGGGCACCTGGAGGGGCCCCAGGACACCCCTGTGAGTGGGGCTGGGTGGCAGTGCTGCTCTGCAGCCTGGCAGACTGGGTGTTTAGTCCTGGCTGGCCCGGCCACTCACAAGCAGTGTGACCTTGGGCACGTGACCTCTGAGCTCCTGACTCCTTACCTACAGAATGGGGACAGTTACTCCTACCTCAGAGGCTACTCTAAGGACCACACGTGACAATTTTCACGGGTACCAAAGAGCTGGCAGCTGTGGAAGCATTAAATCCTGATCCGGCCTCCTTAGGGGCTGCGTGTTGCAGAAGCCGAGCTGCCCCTGCAGCCTATGGGTCCCTGGCTAGTCAACCGGTGAGATCCTGGACAGACAGGAGGCCAGGAGGCAGGTCATCCTCAAGAGGGTTTCTGGAGAGTTCTGAGGCCCAAGGCTGGGCAAACATGCCCCAGCCAGCTGCTCCGGCAGGGCAGGTTCTCCAGCCCCCCACCCCCGTCTCTGGCTGGGGCTGGATGCCGCCGGCCAGGGCTGGAAGTGGGAGCCTGGAGGCACAAGCCTGCCCGTGGGGCTTCCTTCTCCTGTCTCAGGAGCAGCCCTCACCCGCCAGCAGGCCCCAAAGTCACGTCTTCCTCTGTAGCAAGTCGGCACGAGCTGAATTCAATGGCTGGTGCGAAGGCCAACCATCAGTACCCGTGGGGCCCTTCCAGGCCTCGGAGGGGCCAACAACGCCCCACTGGCCACACCCTCGGAGGGGGTGCGGCACGGCCCAGACTCGACCGCTTCCTTTGGTCCTCCTCCTACCCCACCTGGCCCATTTTCCTGGCAGCTGACTCCAGGTGACCCCATTTCCACATTCCCGGGGAGAGGGAAGCCCCTAAAGGGGTAAACGTGAGGACGTCCGCATCTGAACCCCACGGTCAGCGTCACAGGGAGCACAGGGCAGGTGATCAGCAACGGGGCCCAAACTGCGCCGCTGATGGTTAGCTGGCGAGAGCCCAGCGCGGGAAGCCTGAGGCCTGGGCGCTGGTCCCCGCTTGGTCGCTGGCTGGCTGTGCCCCAGCTGTTGGATTTCTGAGCCTCATCTAAAAACAGGGATGGAGATACCTACCTGGCAATATTGCCCTGGAGAATAATAATGCCTCACACCTCACGGATGCTTGGAAACACGGCAAAGAGCGGGGGGCAGGGTGGCGTTAGAAGCAAAAGCTCTGCAGGCGGACTGACCGGCTCAAATCCTGGTCAGTCCACCTGCACTGCGCTACCAGCTCTGCGCGCTTAGGTTTACTGAACTTCAGTGCCTCAGTTTCCCCATCTAGGGAACGGGGTTACCTATTAGCATTAAACGAGTTGGTACATATTCTAAGCAGAAAGTGCTCAAACCTGAGCTATTATTATCTTCGTTGTATTGAGAAAAGACAGCCAGGGGTGCATGCTGGCCTAGTGGTCTCTCTCCAGCCCCCGGGATCCTATCCCTCTGACCCCGGTGGCACACGGTGTGAAGGTAGGCTGGGTGCAGCTTCTGGAAGCCAGACACCCCATGGTGCAAAGCCAGCCCTCCAAACAGGCCAGGTGCCTCTTTTCTCCCCGCCAGGGCTGTCTTCTGCCCACTGTCTTGGAAGGTCTCTCTGTGCATTTATTATAGCCTTTATTAAGTGTTGGGATGAGATGCTGCCTGGGTGAGGGAGTCCGTGAGGCTCCCAGGCTCTGGCTATCCACCCCCAGCCCTGGCAATGGCTCTGCTCCCCAGGCAGTAATGTGGAGCCAAAGAACAGCTCCATGGGGACAGAGCTGGGTAAAAATAGCTCGGGCGGGCACATCCCAGCTTCCCGTGCTGCCAGGCACCAGTGGGCACACGTGGAACCCACTGCAGGGAAGGTATGGGGGGGAGCGATGGACACAAACTAAGCCCAGGGCCGGGGAGAGGCCAGCCTGCCGCCTGGCGAGGCTGAGCAGGCTTGAGGGGCCTGGGGGTGTGGGGAGTCAAAGCCCTCATCCACCCTCCCAGCCAGCCAACAGCCCAGGAACAGTGATAGGCCCGGTCAGGGTCTCGCTGCGTCTTTCCCCAGGTAGCAGACGATTCAGGTTAAGGAGCTAACTTGTTGGTGCCAACGGCCCAGGTGCACAGGGAGGGGATGGGGTTACCTGGGCCAGGACGCACTACACACCAATGTGGCTCAGCAGCTCTCATCAAGCAAAGATGGTGGCAGTAGAGATTAGCAGCCATGCAGGCTGTCCCCAGCTCCCGTCCTGAAGCCAGGCCTCGCTCTGCAGGCGGTTGGCGCTCATCAATGGCTCATAGGAGACTTTTCAGCAGAGGGTCGCCCGGGTGCCAGTCGAGGGGTGAGGGTGGGAATAAGAGGGATTTCAGGGTCCACACAGAGGGGCGGGTGCCTCAGCCTTGCCTTCGGAACAAAAGCAACCTTCACTCAGATACGAGGCCTCAGCTTGCCCACAACAGGGCCAAGGGCAAACCTGGGAGCACCAGGTCACCAAACTATTAGAGGTTATCACCCGTCTCAGCCAGCCCTGGGGACTGACCTCACACTGTGAGATCAAAGCTCTGCAGCCCAAGCTTCCCACTCTGATGGGGAGGCCAAGGTCAGGCAAACAGACAGATTGCCACCCCCAAGGCTAGAGCAGAATCCCCTCTAGTTAAGCTCCCTCCCAGGGGTGGGGCACCCAGAGCAGCTTTCAGGCTGTCTCCTCCCAGCCAGGGGCTCCAGGATCCACCTCCTGAACCCTCACTTCAGGGAGGGCACCACCGGCAGCTCAAGACTACCCTTGACTGGGTTCCCACCCAGGAGTGGATCTCAGTGTAGACGCCCTAGCAGCTACACTACTTTCATCATAAAGTAGACCCGCAGACCCCAGGAGGGGGACAATGGTGACAACAGGAGTTCCTCAGGAGCTTACTATTAGCCTCAAGTGGGAAATACTAAGAGGGTTTGATTCTCCCATCACCCCCCGGAGGGAGGTACTAAACCAGCCCGTTTTGCAGATGGGGAGGCTGAGGCACTTGGGCAGGCTGGGTTCAGTCCAGGATCTGGCCTCCACCAGCCGTGGAACCTCAAGCTGGTAATGGACGGAAGAGAAAGTCATGCTCATGTTTCTCAAGAAGCCCCACTTACATACAGCCAAGGTGGTCAGATGAGTCAGGCTGCAGTTGCACATACCACCGCCAACCACGGGAGGCGTGCGGGAGGCGTGTGGGAGCCCGCACTGCCTTTTTTCAGTGTTTTAACGGCAACTCCTCAACTGTCTCTCTGCCTGACCTCCACACCCTCCCCGCAGCACACACGCTGCTGCTAAGGTAGTGCCCCAGGAGTGCACGGGAAAGGAGGGCATGACGTAGCTCCCAGAAAAACTGTAGAAATGAGGGATGCTGGATTGGCCTCCTGGCAGCCAAACTAAGGCCAGAGGTGGGTGAATCCCCTGCGGGGCAGCAGAACAGAGGGGCTGGAAGTCTTAAGGGTTGGGGCGAGATTCTGAGGCAGATCCTGGCAGCGACCACCCAGGCACCGGCCAGGGGTCTTCTGTCCGGTTGACCTGAATGTCCAGTCCGCCCTAAAGGCTGTGGGGTCTCGCTGAACTGGCACCAGAGCTGGAGACCACTCCATGCCCATTCAGACCTTCTAACCAGCTCCCCGGGGTCCAAGTTCACCCACCACCCTTCGGATCAGGACGAGCTTCCGATGAGCCTGGTGACAATGAGAGGAGGGCTGCCCGAGCTCGCTGCCGGAGTGCAATGTTCACTGAGAATGAATCAGCTGGAGTTTTGGCTCTGTGCGTTCAAGGAGGGACAATCTGGGGGCATAAGTGGCACTCGAGTCCCAGGGGTATGGGAAGGGCCAACAAGATCTGCTTTCCAAGCCCATTGGGCAACGGGGTCAGACCCTGGACCCCACTGGAAATGCCACTCACACCAGGGCCATAGCCCCACCCAGGAGACACTCTGAGCCCTCTGTCCCCACTTCTGTTCCAATAACACATTTGAGCACGTCAAAAGGTATCAGTTAAAAAATAAAAATAAAAATGTGTTGCTAAAAATCTAATGGAGAAGAAAATGGAAGAGGAGAATACTTAAGTCATCCAAAAGGATTCAGGAAAAGGGAGGAAAAGAGAATCAAAGATCAGATTGGAACAAACAAAAAGACACATAATAAAGAGCTCAACCATATCAGTAATTCATTAAATGAAAATTGAATAAACCATCCTATTAAAAGAGAAATATTGTCAGACTAGATTAAAAAAACTACACGCTGGGCTTCCCTGGTGGCGCAGTGGTTGAGAGTCCGCCTGCCGATGCAGGGGACACGGGTTCGTGCCCCGGTCCGGGAAGATCCCACGTGCCGCGGAGCGGCTGGGCCCGTGAGCCACGGCCGCTGAGCCTGCGCGTCCGGAGCCTGTGCTCCGCAACGGCAGAGGCCACCACAGTGAGAGGCCCGCGTACCGCAAAAAAACAAAAACTACATGTCATTTACAAGAGACACAATTTAAGCATAAGGACACATGTAGGTGGGAAATAAAAAAAGATACACCACGCAAACACCAACTAAAAGTTGGAGGGGCTATATTAATATCAGACAAGAGACAGAGAGACATTAAAAAAACGATAAAAATCAATTTAACAAGATGTAACACTCCTAAGCATTTATGCATCTAATAACATGGTTTCCAAATATACAGAGCAAAACTTAACTCATCTCTCTCAGTAAATGATAAAGCACACAAACGAGATAATGAGAAGGGAGACAGAAGGTGTGAACACAAGCTTGACAGGACACAAATATAACATTACACCCAACAGCTGTAGAATAAAGCCATCAGATCAAAGGCTGATGAGCATTTGGATACTGGCACAATACCAAAGAGTCACCCTACGGATTACTGCAACCCCCTGACCCCACCCCCAGTACCACTACCATGGAATAAACAGGCTACTGTCATTTTAATGCAGTGATCAAACCTGGCACCGCTAATTAGGACCAATCACACACTGGCTTCCTGATGTGTTCCATTACGAAGGACACAGCATCACCTATCATAGAGTCTTTACAAAACATTTAATTCTAATCAAGCCTTAAAACCTAACCTCTACTAAATGGGAAAGCAGGGGACAGAGGAACAAGTTACACATCACCACAGGGAAACAATCGGACAGAAAGAATGTGGCACCTTCTAAGACAACCAGCCTGGTCTTTTCCAAAACAGAAAGTCATAAAGAAGAGGGAGGGTCCCTGACTTCAGACTATACTACAAAGCTACAGTAGTCAAGACAGTATGGTACTGGCACAAAAACAGAAATATAGATCAATGGAACAGGATAGAAAGCCCAGAGATAAACCCATGTACATATGGTCACCTTATCTTTGATAAAGGAGGCAAGAATATACAGTGGAGAAAAGACAGCCTCTTCAATAGTGGTGCTGGGAAAACTGGACAGCTATATGAAAAGAATGAAATTAGAACACTCCCTAACACCATACACAAAAATAAACTCAAAATGGATTAAAGACATAAATGTAAGGCCAGACACTATAAAACTCTTAGAGGAAAACACAGGCAGAACACTCTATGACATAAATCACAGCAAGATCCTTTCTGACCCACCTCCTAGAGAAATGGAAATAAAAACAAAAACAAATGGGACCTAATGAAACTTAAAAGCTTTTGCACAGCAAAGGAAACCATAAAGAAGACGAAAAGACAACCCTCAGAATGGGAGAAAATATTTGCAAATGAAGCAACTGACAAAGGATTAATCGCCAAAATTTACAAGCAGCTCATGCAGCTCAATATCAAAAAACCAAACAACCCAATCCAAAAATGGGCAGAAGACCTAAACAGACATTTCTCCAAAGAAGATACACAGATTGCCAACAAACACATGGAAGAATGTTCAACATCATTAACCGTTAGAGAAATGCAAATCAAAACTACAATGAGATATCATCTCACACCGGTCAGAATGGCCATCATCAAAAAATCTAGAAACAGTAAATGCTGGAGAGGGTGTGGAGAAAAGGGAACCCTCTTGCACTGTTGGTGGGAATGTGAATTGATACAGCCACTATGGAGAACAGTATGGAGGTTCCTTAAAAAACTAAAAAGAGAACTACCATACGACCCAGCAATCCCACTACTGGGCATATACCCTGAGAAAACCATAATTCAAAAAGAGACATATACCCCAATGTTCATTGCAGCTCTATTTACAATAGCCCGGAGATGGAAACAACCTAAGTGCCCATCATCGGATGAATGGACAAAGATGTGGCACATATATACAATGGAATATTACTCAGCCATAAAAAGAAACGAAATTGAGTTATTTGTAGTGAGGTGGATGGACCTAGAGTTTGTTGTACAGAGTGAAGTAAGTCAGAAAGAGAAAAACAAATACCGTATGCTAACACATGTATATGGAATCCAAAAAAAAAAAACGTCATGAAGAACCTAGGGGCAAGACAGGAATAAAGACACAGACCTACTAGAGAATGGACTTGAGGATATGGGGACGGGGAAGGGTAAGCTAGGTCAAAGTGAGAGAGTGGCATGGACATATACACACTACCAAACGTAAAACAGAGAGCTAGTGGGAAGCAGCCGCATAGCACAGGGAGATCAGCTCGGTGGTTTGTGACCACCTAGAGGGCTGGGATAGGGAGGGTGGGAGACGCAAGAGATATGGGGACATATGTATACGTATAACTGATTCACTTTGTTATAAAGCAGAAACTAACACACCATTGTAAAGCAATTATACTCCAATAAAGATGTTAAAAAAAAAAAGGGAGGGGGATTCTTCTAGACGAGTGGTTCTTTTGGAGAGTGCGGTGGGTTGTTAAAACTCAGATTGAATCAGTTTCTGATTTAGTAGGTTTGGGGTGATGTCTGAAAATGTGCATTTCAATAGGTTGAAATAGGTTTTGTTTTTTTTTTTAAGTGCATTTCTAACAAGTTGTCAGGTTATGCTGATGCTACTGGTCCCAGGGCCACACTGGGAGAACTGCTGTTTTCAATTACCCAAGAGATATAAAAACCGAATGTTATCTTTGATTAGATCCTGGTTCAAGCAAGCAAGCAAGCAAGCAAGCAAGCAAGCAAACCACCACCTAGCTGTAAAAGATCTTTTGGGGACAAGTAGGGAAACTGGAATATGGAGTATATACTGGGTGATATTAGGGAATGATGCTCGAGTTTGCTAGGTGTGTTAACCGTATCTAGTTATGAAGGAGAAATGCCCTTAGTTTTAATAACATCTTGCCGAATTTTATTTCAAATGGCTCAGAAAACAATCTCCCACACAGACATAAAGCAAATATGGTAGCAGCACCGGGGAGCACCCGGGCATGAGAATCCTTAACGGTGCAGTCTTCCTCCGTGACCAGCTCCCTGATGGTCTGTCCTGGCTGCAGGGGCTGATCTGGACTCCCCGTGAAACACTGTGGGGTTCCCTTGTGTGGTGATGGAGGCACGGCTATTGCAGGGGCTGTATGGTGGGCTCTGGAGCCACGAGGGCTGGGGAGCAGGTGCTGTGAGCCACTGCAGGGCACTGCTTACGGCAAAACCTATGGGAGTCATGCAGGGTGGTGGCCGAGAATGGCGGCCAATCCCACCCGCAGTGGCCTCCCATAATCAGTTCTTACAGGTCTCATTTTTTTCAACACGTCAGAAGTGAACCTTACATACATAGAGTGTGAAAGACAGTTGCCCCAAACTTGCTGAACTGGTTAAGGAAAAGTGTAAAATCTCTCATAAACTTAGCTCCATTTAAAAGGAATATGGGGGGACATCCCTGGTGGTCCAGTGGTTAAGACTCCGCGCTTCCACTGGCGGCGGGGGGGGGGGGGGAGGAGGGCGGTGCGGGTTCGATCCCTAGTCAGGGAACTAGGATCCTGAATGCTGTGTGGTGCAGCCAAATTAATTAATCAATTAATAAAATAAAATAAATAAAATGCATGAAGGATCTGAATAGACTTTTTAAAAGTTTTTAAAAATAAAAGAACTATGAAAAGGGGCAGCCACCCTTTAAGAATGCTAACCTAGGGCTCCCCTGGTGGCGCAGTGGTTGAGAGTCCGCCTGCCGATGCAGGGGACACGGGTTCGTGCCCCGGTCCGGGAAGACCCCACATGCCGCGGAGCGGCTGGGCCTGTGAGCCACGGCCGCTGAGCCTGCGCGTCCGGAGCCTGTGCTCCGCAACGGGAGAGGCCACAACAGTGACAGGCCCGCGTACCACAAAAAAATAAAATATAATAAAAAATGCTATCCTAAAGGTAGAGTCAGCGGAAAGAGGGAGCTCAGAGGACCAGCACAACATCCTTGGGTAAAACCAGCGCTTGAGGATAAGAGCTGAAGGGTGAGCAGTCTAGGTTACAAATGACTAGATCAAGAGGCAGGGGCGGCTCAAGCTGTAAGAATGTGAAGGGCCCCTCATCAGTGGCGGGCCTTTGCCTGAAGGCACAGCTACCTCCCCTCCTCTTGGGCTCTCCCTGGGTGCCAGGCTCCGCTCCCCCTCCCGCTCCCCCTCCCCCCTCGGAGGATGATTCCGGAGAACCTTTCTGTTATGGGCAGAATTGTGTCCCCCTCGCCCCCCAACCAGCAGTCTCTTAGAATGTAACTGTGTTTGGAGACAGGGTCTTCAAAGAGGTAATTAAATTAAAATGAGGTTATAAGGGTGGCCCTAATCCAGTGTGACCAGCGTCCTTATTGGGAAATTACGACGTGGACAGACACAGGCACGCACACACGACCAGGGAGTACTGTTAGGGTAGCCCTAGCAAACTAATACTCTTTCCTCCTTCTCTAGGAAGGCTGTGTGGAGACCCCTCAGCTAGGTCTGTGTTTTCCACCCACCTTCCCACCCGGATAATAAGAGCAAATTCCTTCAAGGTCAATTCAATTCAACCTCCATAGAGAACTAACTATTGAATCTCCAGAACCTTGTCAAGAAACTTGGGATTTTTTTTTTTTGGTCAAAGGAATTGTTGGCTTCCCTTCCACGATCATTTTGAGATATCGCTGCTTCTAAAGAGACTGTATCTTGCTGACACTGAAGCCTGGTGGATCTATGATTTTCAGGACAATGTTTCATAAGCACTTTATACACGGATCTAAGTAAATTATTTCCATTTCTTGTGTTCTCTCAATAGCATAGGTATTATAGTTTCGTTGCAGAGATGCGTGTGTGCAGTTCAATCACGGGCACTTAAAATTGCAAAGCCAATTTTTGTTTGCCCAGAGCTGTACACAGTGTAGTTATAGTACAAATATAAAAGTTATTTTGCCTAAATAGTGGCTGGTTGACGAGAGATCAGCAGTTAGCCCCGGAACCACAGAGCCTCTGACCCTGGGCCAGGCCACCTCTGTGGCCAGCAGTGCCTAGTAATTGAGCAAGATATTACCAGTTTCTCCATGCCAGGCAGTATTTCTGGCTACTTGAAATCTAGGGCAGACTTCTTCCCTCTGTTGTGGTCAATTTAGGAAGGAGGGCGATCTACCACTCCTGGGACACGTGGGCACCCTCCTCGGCTGTGATGCCAGCCTCCCCCTGACACTGCCAGAACCAGAGTCCCCTCCCCCGCCCCAAGGCTGTCTGTCTAGGGTCAGTGATGGTGACCAAGAGGCCAGGTAGATACTGCAGCTGAATTTGGCTAAGTGACCCACCTCCAAGGAAAACCCACGGGGGAGGTGGCCCCAGGGTCCACTTTTGCTCCCACGGGCATCAAGCCCTTGATGGGGTCTAACCATCCCAACAAAGCCCAGGGTCCCAGATCTGAGTGCCCTGGTAAATCTACCCCCGAACACAAAGGATTCCAACAGGCCAGCTAGTCTCCCCCACTGCCCCTGAAGTAGAGCCAAAGGTCTTGATTTTCAAAAGAGAACATGGACTTTGGAGGCAAACTGTTGGGGATTATGAAAACAAAACTTAAACTGCTTCCACATCTGGAAACCAAACCCAGCAGCCAGCCCCAAGAATTCCAGGCATGTCAGCCCGGAGAGGCTGCAGGTCAAGGGAGGTGTTTCCTTTTGGCCGAGTACCCCCCATCCACCTCACCGAATCCACACGCAAGATCTGTCTGCAAGAGGCCAGGTGGAGCCACACCTGAGAGGAAGCCAGGAAAGGAAGGTAACACACGGGAGCGCTGACCACGCGGCCAGCGTCTGCTCCGTGCTTCACTGGGGAGGGTCTCGTTTTCCTCCCCTAAAAATCCTGCAAGTAAGCACTGTCTCCTCCCTACAGATGAGGACCCTGTGTCCAGAGAATTTAATCCACTCTGCCCTGAAGTGATGCTGTCTGTGATTTTTCTGTCCATGCCCATTTGTCATCACACAGAAAGGTGGAGCCATGGGAACCTGAATCAGGAACCTTAACTTCCATTGCCCCCTCTAAATTCTCAAAAAAAGATTCCCCGAGTACCCTCTGGGAAGCCCCAGTTCCCACCAGCCATCATATCTACGGCTCTTCCTGAGGAAACCACGGGCCAGGTGGAGAGCAACTCAAACGTCAAAAGCGAATCCACAGGCCGCACATTGAAAGGGGGGCCCATCAAGGGCTCTGCTGGCTCTCTGAACAGGGAACCATTTGGGGCTACAAATTATAGCTTTGAAAGATGTGGCCGTCTGAAGTGAGGGCTTAATTACTCACACAGCCAAGAGTCTGTGGGGCTTGTCTTGGGGGTTCCCTGTGTTACCATCCTGATAAGAGGAGTTTAAAGTGAAGGCTGGGGAAGGGATATCAGGGGCCAGTCCTCCGCCCCCGAGAGCCCAACAGGTGGGCCCAGCCGCACTCCTTCAGCAGGGCACCCTCAAACGATGTGATATAACCTCCTAGGGGGCACACGTGGGCCGAGCTGACAGTCCAGAGCTAGGCTGGGTGCCCACCCCAGCCCCCCTCTGCCACAGGAAGTCTCGGGCCTTGAAAGGCCAAGCAGGTGCCAGGGTTTACCCACAGCTGACGGCCAAGGCTCCTTCTGACCCGTCCTCCTGGAGTGGACAGGGTGGGATCAGGCCGGCCAACGACACGGCGGCGACTCTCCTCCTCCACACCCCACAGAGCCCCCTTGCCAGGCTCTCTGCTTTTATAACCTTCCGGCACCTTCCATCAGCCCAGAGTCCCCGGCAGTGCTCCCGGCAGGCTCAGTCGAGGTGTCCCTTTTTGTCCTGCAGCCTTTGCCAGGTCCAGCTATCCAAGCTGCCGGTTCCAGGGATGCAGCCCTGCACTGGGGCCACCAGCGCACAGCTGGCCAGGGCTCAGGTCCCTTCCCAGGTGCCCCCCGCAGTGGGGACGGGGAGAACACTAGGTCCCGCCAGCAGCCATAGCTTGGGGCTCAGAGGTGGGAGGCCCCCAGGGAGTCCTAGAGTACTGAAGTCCCTCAAGACCCCCTCAAAGAGCCTGTGGGCTCCCCACTGGCCATGGAACCAGGTCCTGACTCTGCAGGCAGCACACACAGGCCCCGCGGCAGTCTCGGCCTCAGGACACGGCCCCAAGCTCCTGTCCAGCTTCACCCCCCAGCCCCCAAGCCCTGGCACGTGATATCCCTTATGCGTGAAACACAATTCCTCCCTGGGTCACACATGCCTGTCCCTAAACAAGCCCCAGTTAGAAAGTCACTGTATCTGGGAGGCCAACGCCCTCCATCCACCCTCCACCTATGCCCCTCACCCCCAGGCCCAGAACTGAGCTTCTAGAGCCCTCCAGCCATCTCTGGGCACCCTCCCTCCGGTGAGCCCTGTCTCTGCCCGTGACTCTCCCTGGGGCGCCGGGTAAGGAGGCACACGCCAGGCTGGGTCCTCATCCTCACCTCCCCCGCCCCTCATGTACCATTTTAAGGAGAGAAGGGGGAAGCTTTTCCATCCCAGCCTTGGCACAGCTAACCCACTGGCTCCCCCTGTCCCCAGCCAGGAGCTGTGTGGTAGCCTTGCCTCCTGGGGGTCCCACAGGGGCCACTGCACCAGGTATTATAGGCTCTTTGAAAGCAAAGTTCTGCCCCACCTGCAGCTCTGTTTCTCTTAGGGCTGGTTTAATTCATTACACCCCTTGGTACACCCAAAGGACAGAGGTCCACCTTTATGCCAGAGACCCAACACCACCTCATCAAAGGGGGGCTGCGAGGGCTTCCCTGGTGGCTCAGTGGTTAAGAATCCGCCTGCCAATGCAGGGGACACAGGTTCGAGCCCTGATCCGGGAAGATCCCACATGCCGCGGAGCAACTAAGCCCGTGCACCACAACTACTGAGCCTGCGCTCTAGAGCTCACGAGCCACAACTACTGAAGCCCACGTGCCTGGAGCCCGTGCTCTGCAACAAGAGAAGCCACCGCAATGAGAAGCCCACGCACCAGAACAAAGAGCAACCCCTGCTCAACACAACTAGAAAAAGCCCACACGCAGCAACGAAGCCCCAACGGAGCCAAAAGTAAATAAATAAATAAAATAAATGTATTAAAAAAAAAAAATTGGGCTGCCAACCCGACACTATACACAAAACTAAGGAAGTAGGGCTACTGGCTTTCATCAGCATCTTGAGACGCAGAGAGGAGACCTCTGACAAAAATAAGCTTTAAGATCACTGCCCACTCTGAAGGGTCTCCCTCCAGCCACCATCTCTCACTGAGCCTTCAGCCTGCGGCTCCCCCAGCCCTGCTCCTCCCTTAGGGAGCAGCCCCCCTTGTCAATCTCACCCCCCACAGGTGCCAAGGCACTGACTGCTCACCCCATTCCCTCCCCCTGCAGCCCAGCCAGGCCACCCACCACATCCCGCTTATACAGGCAGGTCCCCATGCCTTCACCCGTGCTATTCCCTGCCCTGAACTCCTCCATCTGTCTCAGGGCATTTGCTTGGAGCGACACTGTCAGCTGGCACTCCCTGAGCCCTTGGCACCCAGCTAAAGAAACACAGGGGGGGTCTTAAACATTTGAGGAAGACCAGGAAAGAATGCATCTATTAGGCACCTAGCATGTTCTGGGTGTTTCTGTGCGTCAGCCATCGTGCAGATGCGAAAACTGGGGCTCAGAGAGGTTAACCAATTTGAAAAGGTCACAGAGCTAGCTGGACTAGGGTTTGAACAAGGTCTGATTTCAATGCAGCAAGGAAGGTGCAGGAATGCTAAACACACCTGGAGATGGCAGGGTCCAACACTCAGCATTGGAGCAGCCTCTCAGGCTGAGCCCTGCAGGCCACGGGCACAGGAATTAGCTGGGCTGGTGGCACCAGAACTTGGACTTGAGCTGAAGGTTGCAGGGACCACAGCACACTAGACCACTGACTGCTGTCAGCTGAGGCTCCCGGGGCTTGTGCCACCCTGGCCACAGGGCATAGCCCCCTCCCCTTTCCCACCACAGGGAGCTTCAAACAGGCTACATGTGGGAAGATTTTACAGAAAGGGAGAGGAGAGCGATTTGAAAGACAATTGCTAAAGGGAAACATGTGAAAATGAAAACTCAGACAAAGTGGGAGGAGGAGGGAAGGAAGGAAAAGATGATGTTTAAGGATTGTCAACTGAGTCAGGAAGCCAAGATATGAAGGTCAGTTTCCCTCTGCTACCTTGGGAAGGCCAAGGACCCACTCCCTGCCTTCATTTTCCCTTTCAACCCAGGTGGAAGGGAGCAGTATGACCTCAGACAGTACCCAGCAAGAGAGAAACAGGGAAAGGTGCCTCGCACACAATCCTGATGACTGTGGAGCCATGACCCGCATCTGGTAGAGGAACAACCCAAGGCTCAGAGAGGTTGCTTTACTTTCCCAAGGTGACACAGCTTCTGAGCTGTAAAGCTGGAAACTGAGCCCAGGTCTGCCCAGTATCCAAGCTCATTCCCTTGAACCACATCAGAGTGTTGCTTTATAAATCCTCCCACCATTACAAGATGGCTCCACTTCCTTCCTCAAAGAAACTGGGCAAATTACGTAAATTCTCTAGTGGTTACCTAGTTTCTGTGTTTCATCAAATCCAAGATGTCTTTGATTTTAAGATGCACTGTTATTTCGAGTGTACCAAGAAACGGCACTGTCAATTAAATTATAACATACCAGCAAATGTATGACACATAGCAATCTGAGATGTTAAAATGTGAGGAAAAAGTTATGTCTTAGAATCTATAAAATACAGTGTGACTATTGGTGGGGAACGGGGATTCAGTCAGTTCCTTTGACTGTGTGTGCGCGCGCGTACACCGAAGGGTAATGACAACTCCGTGCACGCACGTCTGCGCGCGCACACGCACACACCTGCTGCTGTGGGCTCCTTCTTTGCTAATAACTCTTGCAGATAATCACACAACAATGTGCTGGCCAGACCTGCCTTGTCAACAAGAACCCTCATGTCACCAGGAGGCCATCAATTCAAGGTTACTCAACACCGTCAACCAGAGGCTGTCCTCACCACCACCCACCTGACCAGTCAGCCCGGCCAGCCTCGCCTCAGTGGAGCTGCAGACCTCTGAGCAGCCAAGCGAGACAGACAGGCAGGTCTGCTCCTTGGAAAACTACCAAGGGCAGTCACTCGACATGGCCGGGTGGCTGCAGAGCCCACACCTTTCTACCTGGCCCCTCTCCAGATCTCCTGGGGCCTGCAGCCAGCCAGACCCACAGTGCTTCAATAAGGCAGGGACTGTGTTGGCAATGGCAGACGGGCAGCCCTGCTCCAAGCTGGCTTTTCCAGCTGAGGACAGGTGGACAGAGAGGCAGGTCCCGGCTGGAGGCGAAGGGCAGTGGGCAGAGGTGCGGACCCACTCTCCTGGGTAGAGGGGCCACGGCCGGCAGAGCAGGCGGCCTCTGGGAGGAAGGACCCGGCACAGTTCCACACCAAGCCCCGGGGAGACGGCCGTCACCTGGGAACGTGCTTTGCATCTCATTCACAGACTGCCTCTCGGGCAGGCGCCAGTCGCTTCACCCAGCCGCAGAGTCTGCATCTGCAAAGGCCAAGTTGGTTTCTTTAAAAGCACAGAAGTTGAGGAAGTGGAATCTTGCTCCTCCTGTCCTCGGGTAGCCGAGTTTTTCCCCTGCCACCTTCCTGTTTTGGGGCTGACATCTTCCCTGCAAGAACTTCTGTTAGGAGCGAAGGTTATCAGTCACAAGAATCAAACCAGCAGAAGCCTGAAGGAACTAAAAATAACGGCTCGCTTGTAAGCCAAGCATTGTCTTAAGTGCTTTTCATACCTTTACATATTTGATCCACGTAACAACCTTATGAGAGAGGTAATAGCATCATTCTCTTTTCACAGACAAGGAAACAGAGGCAGAGAGAGGTTAAATGATTTGCCTAAGATTCCACACACAGCAACTGGCAGAACCAGGACCTGAACCCAGACAGCCCGACTCCGGAGCCCAGGCTCTCAGGGACCACACTATCCTGCTTCTAGCTACCTAACCGTCCACCAGGCCCCGGCCAAGCAAGTGTCAGAACCCGCTCCGGGTATTCTAGGTCACAGCAGTTCACTATACCTGCATCATCACCCTCTGAGGTGGATACTATTATCACTCTCATTCTGGGAGTGGGGAAACTGAGGCTCAGGAAGGCAAGGTAGCTTGCCCAAAGTCCCACAGCTAGCAAGCGGCAGGGCCAGGACCTAGACCCAGGTGCTTCCTGGCTCTGACACTTTTTTTCTATTTTAAGAAAACAGGCATTGGGTTACCGAGCACGAGATGAAGGCACTTGTGTTTTTTTTTTTTTTTTCTTTTTGCGGTACGCGGGCCCCTCACTGTTGTGGCCTCTCCCGTTGCGGAGCACAAGCCCCGGACGCGCAGGCTCAGCGGCCATGGCTCACGGGCCCAGCCGCTCCGCGGCATGTGGGATCTTCCCGGTCCGGGGCACGAACCCGTGTCCCCTGCATTGGCAGGCGGACTCTCAACCACTGCGTCACGAGGGAAGCCCAGCACCTGTGTTTTGAGGCAGGTGTTTCTCCCAGGAAAACCGGTGTGCCGGAAGGAGAAACTTGCTCCTGTGTCTCTCCTATCCTAACAGGGAGACTGAAGTCTGGTACTGAGAGCAGAGCCCTCTCAGCTCTCTTACCCCGGGTCCACTGCAAACAGCACTGGCCACGTGACACACGTGAGACCCCTTTTTATGGTAATTAGGCCTGCAGAGCGCAGGAGGGTCGGGGCGACAAAAGATGACTCAAGAGCGAGAGGGTTCCCACCCGCTCTCCCACACTCCAGCTCTGCTCAGGCCTTCCTCTTCTGGATCCCTTACAAGAGAAAAGCGCCCACGAGCAGAGCCTCAGATATTAATAATAACTGCTACGGAGCTTTGCTTTCGTTTGAGTCGTGTTTACATTGCTGGGAAAGAACCCACTAGTCTGGGAAGATGAAGCAGGTTGAATCAATGAAAACAATGCCCAAGAGTCGGGCAACTTCCCCTTTCCTGAAGGAAGTCAAGAAGGGGGGGTAGAAAAGTCGGTATTACTCGTACCGCCTGCCAGACGAAGCTGGGCTGAGGTCACCCGGAGCCCCCGGCTCTGGACCACCGAGCTACCTCCTCAGACCTCCACGTGCCCCTCGGAGGAGGCACTGATGAGCACCTCGGCTGGCACCTGGCCATGAGTAGAGGGAGTAAAGAGGGAGCCCAAGAAGGAGACGAGGAAGCAGAGCCCTGGGAGTGGCTGGCCAGAGCGCGGACCAGCGGGGGCTGCCTGCTACCTCGTGAGTCTTGAGCGCTGCACCTGCTGCACCCCCATAGCACTGGCCCGTGGGGACGGGGACAGCCCCGACCGTGATCTGCCTGCTTAGACAGCTGTACGGACAGCACCCCGGTGGTTTTGGCTCGTATCAACAGTCTGGCAAGGACGGTTTCCATATCCACTCAGACAGGCTCATCTGACCCGACCCGCGCTAAGGGCAGGAAGTCCATGCAGCAATGGCCACATGCAGGCACCTCTTCCCAAGGAACACCTTCAGGCCCAAACCCCTCAACAGCAAGGGTCTAAAGAGGACAGAGCACTGAAATGCATTCTGTGCCCGGGAATTTCTAATCTCAGCCTTGCTACCGTTCTCCTCCTGGGATTCCGGCTGTTGCCTAGCAGCATCAGGCGCCCCCTGGCCTCTCTGTCCCGTCCCCTGGCTCACTCTCCAATCACAGCGGCCTCCCTGCAGGTCTGTGGATGCACCTCGCCGGCCGTGGTCCCACCTCAGGGCCTTTGCGGTTGCTGCTTCCCCTGCCTGGGCCTCTTTGGTCAGAGGCCACCTTCTCAGCGAGGACTGCCCTGCCAACTCCGTTTAAAACCACAACTCCTCGCCCAGCGCTCCCCAGGACCCCGCGTTCTCTCCTGCCGCCTCTCACGCTGCAGGTTTTACCTGCTTGCCTGCCCTGTGCTACCATGCGAGCTCCGTGAAGGCAGGCATTGCTGCCGGTTGGGTTCACGGCTGTGTCTCCAGTGCCCAGCACAGAATCCAACACGAATTAGACGCTCAAATACTGCTGAATGAATTGCCTGTACTGGGCAATGTGCCTCGTGGGGGCTGGGTGAACAGACATGGGGAAGGATCTGTGCCCTGGAAGCCACCTGATGGAGGGGACTGTGTACCACAGCCAGGAGACACGTTCGCACAACGTCCAGAAGGATGCCAGGTGGATGTGCCCAGTCCACACGCCTGTCCCATGCCCGGCTGGCCGTGGGCACATTATCCAGCTGCAGGACTGGGCAGTAGGAAGACCTGAGCAGTCCTCCTCATTCGAGGGGCCAATGACTTGATGCCATCAACGCTCAGGTGCTGAGTCAAGACACAGAGGACCCCAGCCCAACCCCAGGGATCCTGCACGCCCAGCAAGACCAGGGCACTGTGCCCACTGCCAACACCGGACAGCAGGCAGATCAGACAGATGCTTCCTCTTCCAAAGGCAATAAGCCTTGCGCCGGGGGACAGGGCCAGGGCACAGGGCCAGGGCACAGGGCCAGAGGGTGGGCTCCATCTGCCCAGGCTGTCCCTCCCCCACCTAAGGTCCTGAGTCCCTGAGGCGCCTGCTTCCAGGACTTGCTCACCTGCTATTTATTGGGAGCCTCCCCCCTGCTCCCCTGCGCCTCCTCCCTATCCACACCTAAAATATGAGAAGTGAAGTGAAACTGTGAAGTCCCTTAGAGCAGAATCAGCTGTGAAAACATCCCTTGGCGTAACAGGCCACCTCAGAGGAGAGAACGCAGCCCTAGGAAAGGAAGTTTCCAGCCACTCTGATGTGGGGTGGGGAGGGTGCTGGAAGGTGAGAGCCGTGAAGGTCCCCGTAAGCAGCTGAAGAGACAGCCCTGGGTGTGAGGGTAGCTGGACCCACCAGGAGGGGAGGGGGCTAGGAGAGGCCATGAAGGGGCCAGTGTGCTTTGGGGAGGGTCCAAATGCTCTGAAGAGAGGCCAGCAGGGAAGGAGAGTGGGGGCCAGGAGAACACCCACCAGCAAGCTCTCAAGCTGCAGCCCAGTGCCTCCCCAGTGCAGGCTGCTCCAGGCACCCTAATTTCTCCTCCTTCCTGCCCTTGCTGGACTGAAAGTCCTTTCCCCGCACAGGCTCCGGATAGTCTCTCTTACTGGTCTTCCTTGGGGCAAAGGTCTCGCCTCCTGCCTGCTCACCTGGCCTGCTCAGTCCGGTCCCTCCCCTGAGCACTGTCTTATCTCCAGCCCGCCTTAGTCATCCACCCCACCCCTCCAGCAAAGCCGGAGTCACCAAATTACAAAGCTGCTCCCCAGCAAGCATGTGCCCAAGCAACTGCCTGCTACTCAAGAATCCCACAGGGGACACACACGCCTAGTCATGGGGACCTCAGAGACAACCCAGATCAACTTTGCCTGAGGGCTGGGGAGACAGTGTTGGGCAGGGAGCGATTAGACCCAGTTTATCAGTCTCCCACCAGCCTTCAAACACCTTGAGGGGAGGGAAGTATCTGCATGTCATAGCCCTTGGGCACGTAATCAGCATTTCACAAACGCCAGGCCAGCAGGGTAAGGTTTGGGCCAGTCTATCTGAGTAAGCTGGTGCCAGGTGGGTGGCAAGACCCCAGTCAATGGCAGTGACTCAAGGACTCCACAAAGGCTGGGTTACACGGTTACAGGGAGGGAGGGAGGGAGGGAGAGAGAGAGACAGAGAACTCTACTGCAGAGGTCTGAGACACACACAGCTGGTACCCTCCCCCCGCCCCCTGGCAATCACTGTAACCACACTGCACCAGGGAAAGGACCTGGGGGTGCCCCTTCCCAGGAGCCCCTGCGATTAGCACCCGCCTCCAGGCAGGGAAGCCAGAGGTTTGGTGGATCCACAGAAACCAGACCAGAGGGCTCCCACCCAAGTCCTATAGGCTGAGTGCAGGAACTCGGCCCCCTTACACTCCTTTGAGGAGGCGGCCTATCCATCAGTCAAGGAACACTGGCATGTCCCTCGGGGCTGAAAGATGTGTCACCTCCAGCCATCTGTGGGAGAGCAGGGCTAGCAAGAAGGGGAAATGTGGAAAGACGAACACTGGAGCGTGCACGGATGAGAAGAAATAAAGTCTGGGGCTGGGGAGGGTTCCTGCAGCACACACACTGTTCTCCAGAGGCTGCTCCCCCAAGACCTCAGAGACGCTTGTCGCCCGCAGAGAAGCGGCTGTGACAACAGCAACTACTACCGGGGCGGACCTGCCGGCTCTTGCGGCCCAGAGAGCTACGAGCTGGGAGCCCGCGCGCACCTCCGGCCTCCGCAGCCTCTCGGCTGGGAAGGAGCAGGGCCCTGTCCCCAAACCCCGAACTAGGCTGGTCCTCCCTCTTGCCTGGCAGGGGCCCTCGGAAACGAGGGAAGCCCGGGAACGGTGCTGCCTCCAAAAGCTACGGGAAATCTTCGGCCGTGCAGAGCCCGCTTCGGGACTCGGCGGGACCAAGGGAAGGGAGCTGGGGCAACACTGGTCCCGGAGGGGCAGGCACGCTGGGAGCCGAGGTGGGACGCGAGGACGCGGGATGTCCCAAGGGAGGCGTCTGGGCAAACGAGCCTCTTTCCCGGCCAACTGGGTCCCCCTAAAAACACTTTCTGAAACGGCGCCGAGGAGAGAATTGGCCTCGTCTCCCCGCGCCCCAGGGCTAGTGCTGCCCAACCTCGCACCTGGGCGCCGGCAGAGGGTCGGAGGGGGAGGCGGGGGGGCGACTTCCCCGCTGTGGCCCAGCAAGCCGGGGGCAGGTAACCCGACCTCCCCGGCCAGGGCCGACAGGGCGGACCCTGCCGGGGCGGGCGAAGTTCCGCGCTCCGGCAACTTCCCCGGTGGCGGGGCCGCGGGCCGGGCCAGGTGCGTGTCGCCGGAGCCCCGCGACCCCGAGCCTCCCGGCCGCCGCTTACCTGGCCCCCGGGGACCGGCGGGGTGCGCATCCCCAGTCCGGCCGCGGGTCGGTGTGCTGCCGAAGGGCGAGAAGTGGGCGGGCGCGGGTCGGCGGGGCCGACGGGGATGCGGCCGGCCGAGCGGAGGGCGCAGAAACAGTCCGGTTCGAGCCGCGGCTGCTTGCCGGGTTCGGCACCAGTTGAAGGCGCCGGCCCCGCCCCCACCCGCGCCCGTTGCCGGGAGACCCGCGTGGGCCGAAGGGCTCTTTGTATCAAAGCTGCCGTGACATCACAAGGCGCCCGGGCTCAGGGTTCGAAGGGGCGGGGCCTCGCGCTGGGGGCGGGGCTAGAGGAGGAGGAAGCGCGGCCAGGGAATCCGAGCCGCGGGGGGCGGGGCCCAGGTAACCCCGCCCCCTAAGGTAGGGGCAGGTGGCTGGGGCGGCGCCGACCATTGGCCGCGTGGCCGCGGGGCGGGCCCAGGCCACTGCACCCCTCACCGGGCCCCAGGGGGCGCCTCCGGAGGTGGAGCTCGCCAGGGTCCCTGTCGAGCCCGCGCAGCAAGGTTACTGCCGCAGGGATTTGGGCGGCCGGGACCTTGGGATTACGGGAGACGAAGTTTGTAAATTCAAGCGCTTCTCGGGCGGGCGCTGTGGCCGCCGCTGCCCGTTCCAGGCTACTCTCAGTTTGCTGTCCCCGCTTCCTGGTTCACATCTGCGGACGCGAACGAAGACCGGCCAACAGCCCGCCACCACCAGCAGCCTGAGTCTGGTGACTCCTAAATTGATTCTCATCCTGAATCCCACCCACAACTTTCCCAATCTTTTCGTGTAAAGTCAAAACTGTCTTTATAACCAGTACGGGAATACAAAGAACCAAGCGGCAACAAGAACTAAAAAACAAAAGAAGGAACGGACTCCTTCTGTTGGATCCTAGTAAATATAATTTAAGTCCAAAATGTGCCCCCTCATAACTCTTCATTATGCTCCGGATTAAAAGAAGGAAAACTGTAAACCAGCAAATTTTGCAAGTGTGGTTTCCCTTTGACTTGACGTTGTATTGTGTAACTGGGGGAGGGTGCGGAGCGGATTTATCTTCCTAATTGTCTGGTTCAGGCTCGTATGAAGCCACCTTTGCTGTCCTTGAGTCCTCACTGACCAACAAGGTGGCATTTTGGTATGGGCAGGGCCCTTTCGTACAACACCAATTCACACACACACACACACACACACACACACACACACACACACAGCTTTTCAGCCCCCTTGTCTCTGGCTCTCTGCTCTCAACTTCCTTCTCCCCAGTATCTCCCTTGCAAATAAATTCCCAGCTACCTTTCTGTTTACCAGGGCCTGTCTCTGAGGCAAAGCATCCCACTGGGGTTCCCAGACCTGCTGCGGACTCTCCAAAAAGGACAGTATTAGTCAGAGGGGGGCCTCCTGGCAAGGGCTAAAGGTGGGGGGGGGGGAGGCTGGGGTAGTGTGGGTGAGGTGGAGACTCCATCACAGCTGGCCCTCTCCTCCCTGTTTATGCCCTGCAGTTCAGAGATCTATGTGCGCAGGCCACAGGCTGTTGTTTCTCACCCTAGTTTGTGTCCACCCCCACAGTCCCTAAACACCCAGGAGCGCTGTGGCGTACCAGAAAGAGCACTGGCTTTGGAATCGGACAGACCTGGGTTTGAATCCTATTTGCCAGCTGTCAGTCTTAGGACAAGTCATATAACGTCTCAGACTCAGTGTCTTCATCTGTAAAATGGGAATGGCACAGTCTACCTCATGGGTTGTTTTGCACCCTGGCCCAGTGGGTACACTTGATCTTAGGCATTCATCAAAGGTGTGGTGTGTGAATGAGCCCATGCACCCTGGGCCTGCTCTTTCTGCCTTCCCAGCTCCAACCTAAGGCCTTAGCTCAGCTGCCTTAGGTGAGGTTTTAGGGTGGGGCTGAATTCAGGGTTTCTATCTCGGCTTCCCCTTTACCCTTCCGCATCTCATGTTGCCCCTAAGCAGTGTGGGGCTCCAGAAAGCAGGTCACGCGACAGGGTCACGCAGAACCGGGGAAGAGAAGCAGAAACCTAAGGTGATCATTGGCTTTCTCCCAGAGAAGGTCAGTGGAGAGTCAGACCTGGCTTCCCTACCCCCACCAGGGGGGAGCGTGATGGACACGGTCCAGAGCTCCATGGATGGGGGCTGCTAGTGGTCCCTCTTTATTTTTCCCCAAACTGGGGGGGTGGGGAGCATCTCTAGGTATTTGTCCTGAAAAGTAGCATGACAGAGAGGAGTGTCACAAGACATTAGCATCGGACACACTGAGTTGAAGCCTGCCAGTTCTACAATTTGCCATGGGGAAGTCATGTAATGTTTCAGAGCCTCAGTTTTCCAACTTTATAAAATGGAAACAAGACCTTTCCTCTTCCAGTTGTGAGGTGTAAATGGAATGGTAGAAGTAGTGCCTAGGGGACTTCCCTGGCGGTCCAGTGGTTAAGACTCCGCGCTGCCAATGTAGCAGGCGTGGGTTTGATCCCTGGTCAGGGAACTAAGATCCATATGCCGCGCAGCCAAAAAAAAACAAAAACAAAAGTAGCTATTATAATGCCTCCTGAGCTGCAAGCACTCAATAAATACCAGCTGCGAGTTACTCCCAGTGGCATGAATGAGCCCAAGTCTGACCCAGTGATTAGGTGCAAGAGCTCTGGAGCCAGAACTGAGGGTCATTTCTTGGCTTTACCACATTGTAGCTGGATGACTCCACACAGGTTTAATTCCCAGTGTCTCAGTTTCCTCATCTGTAAGTGGGAGATAATAGTGATACATACTTTAGGATTGGTGTGAAGATGAAGATAATCAGGACCCATAAAATACTTAGAACAGGGCCTGGCTCATAGCAGGTGCTCAATATACAGTAGCCATTATCAATTACCATATGGCAAGAAGCTGGTGAGGAACTAGGCGGAGGATTAGAACCTCAGGAGGATTAGAATTCTCAGGAGAACTGAGGCCACTGACTTTCTGGAGAGGCCCTGTCATCTTCCATAGTATTCAGGGAAGCAGTGATAGTTTGGGGGCGGGCGGGAGGGGGTGTGGGGAACTACTGTTTCTGAAATGGAATGTGGGAACTAGGGGCTCCAGCCCAGACTGGGGCACATGGAGGACTCAGTGTCATCTGATCAAGAGGGGCCTGAGACACAGTTATTAAGCAATATAGTTCTGTCTCTGAGACAGCCCCACCTACGAGGCTGGGACAAGGAGGGTCTTGAGTTAGCTACTCTGGTCCCTTAGCATAGCTGTGTTTTAGATGTCATAGACTCTAACCATGTTAAGCTAGGAAGACTCTCTGGGTAAGTATCAAAAGTACTTGTCCCCCATGCTATGAATGGTAAGACAGTGGCTCGGAGAAGGCTGGGAATTTGTCCAAAGCCACACAGTGAGATACCAGATAAACAGGGACTGAAACTCAATCTCCTGACTGCCAGTGCCGGACCCTCTCCTTCCTACTGATGGGGTCAGACAGGCTGGGGGTGGGGAGTGGCAGGGAGGTTACTCCCTCACAGTGCTTGCCTGGTGCTGTGAGTCTCCTAAGGGGTCTGACTTGTCTTATCAAGAGAAAGAACAATCTCATTAAAATCAGAAACCCAGGACTTCCCTGGTGGTCCAGTGGGTAGGACTGCGCTCTCCCAATGCAGGGGGCCTGGGTTCGATCCCTGGTCGGGGAACTAGATCCCGCATGCCGCAACTAAGACCTGGCACAGCCAAAATAAAGGAATATTTTAAAAATAAATAAAGGCTTAAAAAAAAAATCAGAAACCCTCTCCCAGGGAATGTATCCAAGAGTAATTTTTAGACTGCAAGTCCCTCTGATTAATTCTTTTTATGTCAGGAAACTGATTCTGCCATTGTTGATACAAGAATACTCCCATGACGCTGAATGCCAAAGCCAGAGAAAAGCCAACAGAACGCTGACAAGCAGGAGTTAACGATCCTCCAGAAACTTACGGGGGCGGAAAACATATGGTCATCTGGGTGATCCAGGTGAGGGAAGAGATTAGTAAATTCTCTCTGTACCCCGGCCATCTACCTATGTCTACTTTCCTTCTGCTGTCACCACGCAGGAGTTAGCTCAGCATCAGAGGGTGTAAAGAGGCAACGTTTTGTACGTGTTTGGGGCCATATGGAAGGCCAGGCTAAGCATAAAGGGCGTCACTGTAACAGGAAAGAGCTCTCTGAGCATTACCCAGTGTTGACATTAGCCAAACAACGACTCCCAGTCGTTCCCAATCTGCTGCTTGCAACAAACAGAGCCCTTCCACTCCAGCAGGGGCCTGTCCAGGGGGTCTGCACTGTGCAGGGAACAGAAGGCATCTGGGACCATCCCTTCCTCTGGAAAGCTGCGGTTTGGACAGCACATTACTTCCCATCCTACAGCTACACGCTCTCCCAGGAGCATATATTGGACCAGGCGTGAGCCCCAGAAACATGAGCCCCCTTCCACTGGCAAACACCTCGGGGTTGGTGGCTGTCCTTTGGCCAGGATGCCTTCAGCAGTCTGCCCTGGGGGCTGGGGTCCTGCGTGATGTCTGGCTGGACATGGAGCAGACGGGGCAGGACCAGGTCTTACTGACTCTAGAACTGGGTTGAGTGTTCAGAAAGGCTGAGCTCTATTTTTGTCAACCTGTGCAGACGTAAACAATGGGTTTTCTTACTCACACAAACCCAATAAGAGGGGAAAATGGTGAGAGAACCTCGTTTCCTCTGACTCATCCAATCATCTAAGAGGAGGTGGTGGCAGGTGAGGAGGAAATGGAACAAGGTCTTCTTTGACTTGCATCGGGAGAGGACAAGGAGGGAAAACTTCCCTTTCCTGTACTCTCGGTAACATCAGGTGACTGCAGACCCTTGAGAGCATAAACAAGTCCCCTCTGTTTCAAATGCCTCCCCCCACCCTCCCTACCACCTCCCAGACCTGGCAGCCCACATCGCTGATTTTAGGAGTGAACAGTAAAGCCACAGTTCCACAACTGCACTGCACACTAGCCTCACTTGGGGAGCGTAAAAAAGTCAATGCCCAGGTCACACCAAGAGCAAATGAATCCAAGTGGCTGGGGTGGAAGCCAGGCGTTAGACGTTTTTGTTTTTGTTATTGTTTTTTTGGCCGTGCCACGTGGCATGTGGGATCTTGGTTCCCCGACCAGGGATCGAACGTGCACCCCCTGCAGTGGAAGCGTGGAGTCTTAACCACTGGACCGCCAGGGAAGTTCCCCCCCACCCCCCCAGCCCCCCAGCCCCCCACCCGCCACCAGCCGTTTTTAAAGATCCCCAGGTGACTGCAATGCAGCAAAGTTTGGGAACAATTGAATACTTTGCCAAAGGCTTGCTGACTACATCAGGAGTTGGAGCGATCGCAGGGCAAGGCATCGTTCATTAATTCATTCATTCACACATATTTAATCACGATCTTCCATGGGTCAGACCCTGTTCCAGCTGGAGATATAGTTGTAATCAATAGTCTCAGTTCTTGTGGCCCTTGCTTTCTAGTGGGGGAAGTCAGACAATGAACAAATAAATGAATGGACGATGTCCATGACACGTGCTATGAAGGAAACCGAAGCAGGACAGAAAGACTTTGGGGGCAGGGGATTATTTTCACCCTGGATTTAGGCACCAATTTTTGCTTTGGAAAGAGCAGCTGAGCCCCTGCCTGCTGTCCTGGACTTTACCCTGCTGTCTGGCTAAAACAGCTTTCCCTTGACAATCAGTCCTCAAGGTCCTGCCTTCCACCCCTCACAGGGCACCCTGCTTACCTCTTTCCCTTAAGCTATTTCTTTAGGTGGAGCCTGGCATCCTCGGCGCACAATGGTCTCCACTCCTTCTCCCCCTTTGTCAGCAGTAATATCAGACACAGGGCCTGTGCGAGGCCAGTGATCCACCAAGGATCATTTATGTGCAACCCACAGATGGATTTTAGGCTTATGAATTGAGTTAGAGGTCGTGTGGAACCCCAAACTCAGAGTCCGAGGACCTGGATTTGAGGCTTGGCTCTGCCACTTATAGGCAAAGGGCAAGTCACTTTAGCTCACCAAGCCTCACTTTCCTCTTCAGTCAAATGGAGAGAGTACAACTTTGTAAGGCTGGGCTGTGCATTAAAAGAATGTCAAAAACTTTTGCAAAGTGTTTTGCAAATAAGGGAACTCTTTAGAAATTAATATCATCTAGGCCGATATAGACATGAAATCACAGCACATTAAAGCTGGAAGGGATCCCATTTTACAAATGGAAAACTTATGCCTAGAGAGAAGAAATGACTTACAGTCACAAAGCTTACTAATGGCAGAAGGGTCCACACTGACCCCAGAAAGGGGTGGTGGTTGAGAGTAGACTGGGGATGCTGTTTGAGTATCAAACATTTTGCCTCCTCTGTCCATTAGGCAAACTCCTATTCATCCTTCAAAACCCCACTCAGGTGTGAACTGCCATGTGAAGTCTTCCCCTCTCCTTCATTGAGAGTAAATGTCTCCTTGGCTTCATGATCTCCATGCCTCAAACACAAATTATGCTGCTGTGAGGAACACAATGTATTGTCGGGATTGGCCTCCTGTCAGGCTCCCTACTGTACTGTATGCAATTCCATATATACAATGGACTATTACTCAGCCATAAAAAGGAACAAAATTGGGTCATTTGTAGAGACGTGGTTGGACCTAGAGACTGTCTCATACAGAGTGAAGTAAGTCAGAAAGAGAAAAACAAATATCGTACATTAACTCATATATGTGGAATCTAGAAAAATGGTACAGATGAACCGGTTTGCAAGGCAGAAATAGAGACACAGATGTAGAGAACAAACGTATGGACACCAAGGGGGGAAAGCGGGGCGGGGGTGGTGGTGGTAGTGGGATGAATTGGGAGAGTGGAATTGACATGTATACACTAATATGTATAAAATGGATAACTAATACGAATCTGCTGTATAAAAAAGAAATAAAATTTAAAAGAAAAGAAATATTGGGCTTCCCTGGTGGCGCAGTGGTTGAGAGTCCGCCTGCCGATGCAGGGGACGTGGGTTTGTGCCCCGGTCCGGGAAGGTCCCACATGCCGCGGAGCGGCTGGGCCCGTGAGCCATGGCCGCTGAACCAGCGCGTCTGGACCCTGTGCTCCGCAACGGGAGAGGCCACAACAGTGAGAGGCTCGCGTACCGCAAAAAAAAAAAGAAAAAGAAAAAGAAATATTTATTGCTTCCAAAAATGTATTTTGTGGAGCCCCCATCCTACTGTGAAAGCAAAAATGGGCTCTGTGGTCGAATCAGCAGGCGAAACTCTTGGTTCCCCCTTGGGGACGTCACAGAGCACATGAGCAGGAGAGAGACCTTCCTCGCTTTGTTTGAACCTGGGGTTTTCTCAAGGCTGTCCAGCTTTGGACGGGATCTCTTCTTCTCATTTAACTTCTAACAACAAAAGGACTCGGTGTTGTAAGGAACACACTTGGGAAAACAATGCACCAGGCTCCCAACATACACTCACACACACACAACAACATGATGTTATTATCTTCATTTTAAAGATACGAATAGCAAACACCTACAGGACACTTACTGTGCGTGAGGTTCTGTTCTAAGTGCTTCACGTGACATTAACTCATTTAACTTTCACAACAAGCCTATGAGGCAGGTATTATCCCCATTTTACAGATGGGGAAACTAAGGCTCAAAGAGGTTACTCAAAGACATAAAGCCAATAAGTGGAGAGCCAGGCTTCAGACCCAGGGAGCTGATCCCAGAGACTGATGCACCAAAGAAAGGGCGGCTCAGATTTGTAAAATAACTTCCCCAAAGCAACCACAGTGGAACCAAGGCCATTCATTCATGCATTCACTCGTTTATTCATTTATTCAAACAACATTCACTGAGCAGAAACCACAGGCCAGCCACCTGGAAATATAAGAAGGGGATGCAGAGCGCCGCCCTCCCCCCTCCCCCCAGCACCACTGGACACCCAGGGCTGTGCACTAAGAGGGGTGAGGGTGCCCTGCCAGGCACCGGCACATGTGCACACATGTGTGTGCTGGTTGTGTGAGTCATCAGAGAAGCCCCGCACTCTTGAGATGCTGGGGTCTAAACGCTGCCTCGGCTGCTGTGACAGCTGTGTCCCTGAGCGGCAGTTTCTGTATACAAAGGCTCAGGGAGGGTTGTGGGATTCTGTACCAGCTCTTTCCACTCCCCACAGGAGTGCGGAGGCTGTTTAAAATGAGTCCCAAACACAAGCCCAGGCTCCTTTCTCGGTTTTACAGCTTGGCAGCCAGGCTGCACTCTCTGTTGGGTCACCGCGACCCTGCCCAGAGCTGATCTGGGCCGTAGCCTGCCCACCGCCTGCCCTCATCTGTTCTCTGGCAGGGTGGGGCCCCGAGGCCCTCTGAGCCCCCCTCTCCATGGTCACGGCCCCTCTTCACAGTCCTGTGAGCTCTCCCTGCATCTCTGTTCTCAGCCGGCACTTAGGACCTGCACCAGGGATGCTCCAGGGTGAAGGTTATTAATCTCGGGAATTTAGCCGGCTCCTGAGAGGAGAAAAACTTAGAAAAGGCTGGGAGTGGATGCACACAACCTTACATCTTTTTTAAGGTCGCAAGGACATATCCTGAAGGGCCTGTAATTCTACTTGGAAATCACAGTCCCCCACAATTTTCTCCTACATTATCTGGAGATTAAAAAAACACCCCAAACCCACAACAAACAAGCCGCCCCATAAATGACAAAAGTAGGGCTGTGGGCTCTTCACAATGAGAGGCCATGAGTGAAGGGGGCTGGGGAGGGCCAGGCTGCCCCTGAATAAACTGGCGGGTTGGGCTCATCTGGAGGCTGGAGCTGGCCTCCCTCTCAGGCACACACACCTCGTTTGTGCCTTCCCTCCTGGGGCCGGGCTCGGCAACGGGAAACCAAAGGCCCTGGCCCCAGGACACTGAGTCAGTGTTTCTCCCACTTAGGGGAAAACCGCAACCTGGAAGGGCTCAGTGGCTGCAGCCAGATGGATTGAAGGAGCCGCTGTGTTCAGGTACAGACACTGGTGAGGCCGAGCCCAGAGGAGGCCAGCGCAGGGGAGGGACGGGCTGCCCTGAGAAAGAAACCTTTCTTCCAGGCCGGGCCCCCTGCTGTCTCACTGGACCACAAGGCCACATTCATGGCCGGGAAGTGCTCGAGCGCCCGGCCAGCCAGGCTCAAGCTTCAGCTCTGCTTCCCTTAGCTGGCGTTCAAGTCAATTCCTGCCAGCCTCTGATCACAACATTTTCGTCAACCAATCAATGCATAACTTTGTTTTATGCGTGTTTGTTTAAAGACACACGTTATTAGATGTTGTTGATTCATTAACGTTGAACTCACAGCCAAAAGCGTTATAATTCATGCTTAAACAAAGCTTCCCTAACACGTATTTTCTCCATAAGGTACATCATAGCCCCGCTGCACTTGGGAAAACTAGACGGTACTTCAGTACTACATCTGGGAGTCATTTTAAACAGCGAAATCCACCCCCCAAAAAACACCCACAAAAATGCAAAAAACATGGCACTAAAAAGACTGTTAAAGGGACACTTGTTTACAGAATGAGCTAAAAAGTAGAGTCACATCTTGCTCGACCTCAGTTGGGCGACTCAAATTTTCATCTCTGAGCATGTGTGCAAATGAGCACGAAAACGCTGTGAGTATTAATTCGGGGGTTACAAATACATTTTAGCAAGTAAGCAAATTCGCAAATATGGAATCTGCAAAAAATGAGGATCAACTGTATCTGTGTTACGGGCTGACTGAGGGACAGGGTGGGAGCTGAGTGTTGATGAAATAACTCGTGAAGAGCACTTACAGATGTAGGCCAGCGGCACAGCAGAGCATGCATCTGACGGCGATTCACAAAAGTACTTAGCACCGTGATAGCTCCATACCTATCTGTATTGCTGCTACCTCTATCACCTGCCGACCGGGTAACTGACACCTTTGCTGTCCCTTGTGCTTTTTCCAGCTAGGGAAGCCCAGAGCCCAGGCTTTTTAAGTTAGTTCCCGGCTGGGTTTGAATCACACCTTTGCCGTTTGCTAGTTGGGAGCCGTCAGGCTAAGTCGGTTCTCCCCCTTTCCATCCAGCACTGCCTCCCCACTGCTCACACGCAGCTGACACTGTGCTTAATAGAAGCGACCGGAAGAGACCCGCCTCCTGTCCCCTCCACAGGGCTGCACACCCACCTGTGCAGGTGCCTTAACTGCCTTCTGACCGCTGCAGTACGTGGTTCCCAGATGGACCCCGTTCCTCAGATCCTGGGCGCCGCCCCCTTGAAGGTTCTCTGTCCCTGCGGCCACCTCACGCCCAGCCGCTCTGCATCACCAATGTCCCTTTCTCCACTAGTTCATCTCCATACCAGATTATGCCCTGGCTTTGAAAATCCCTCCCTAAACCCCACAGGGTGGAACTAAATAAACCAGAGCCACGTGGGTCCTCACCTCACTGCAGCACTTGACCCAGTGGACCTGTCCCCTTCACTTTTTCAGCCTGGCTTCTAGGATGCCGGCCCTCCTGGTCTCTTCCCCAAGGAGTGATTTCTCTTTTTCCTAGGGCTCCCAAAGGTTTATGTCCAGCCTGGACCTCTCCTCTGAGGTCCCAACTATTGTATCCAATCGTCCGTGGAGGAAGTATACCGAGGAGGGAGTTAGGGATCAACGCAGCAAGGGAAGCAGGACGGGGCAGAGGGAGAGGCGGACAGCAATGCGGTTGTTAATGAGGTCTCAGACGACCCCACAGCTGCTCTGGCGCTGGGATGGCCCTTCAGAGCTGTCCCCCCAAAAAGGCAAGGGGACGAAACCCTCGCATCCCCACATGGACCAGTCGTGGGATGCAGGATGCCCCCAGGAAGGGTCTGTAATCTTGGGCCTTGGCCGCAGCCTGGGGAGGGCCTGCTGCGGCCGGCGCTCCTGGCAGATGGGAGAACGAGGGAGGGGCTCTGACCTAAAGGGGATCTGGACGCACATCGCTGCATGTGAACGTCTTCAACTCACCCTCCAGTGGGCATCTCGAGTCACATATCCACAACCAACTGCTGAATTTCCCTCCGAACCCACTGCCTCCCTCAATCCCCCTCCCAACCCTGCAGCCCAGCTCAGCACAGGGCACCAGCATCCACCCGGGAGCCCAGGTGAGGACCGCAGGCTGGTCCTTCAAGACTCCTTCCTCCCTGCAACATCAGCCAAGCTCACTTCTTCTCACCACCCAACCCACCTGCCTGTCAGCGTCCTTGGCCAAGCTGCCACCACCTCTTCCCTGGACGAACACACAGCCACTTTACTGGCCACCTTGATGCCAGCGCTGTCTTGACACCCGCCCCCCTCCGCCCACCCCCGGGTATCTCTTTAAAACACCAAGTAGGTCTTGTCACTTCCCAAGGGAAAACCTTCACCTGGACTCCACGACACCCAGGATAAACCCTATACTCCCCCACCCCATCCCTCCCGGCCCCTTCCTCTCAGGCGCCTCTGCCCCATCCACCTTCCAGTCCCCCCCGTCTCCATCGCCGGCCACGGTGGCCTTCTTGCCAGCTCTCAAATCAACCAAGCTCTTTCCTGCCTCAGGACCTTTACACTTCCCTGCTTTTGGCCCCCTCCCCCCCAGCTTCACCCGCCTCCATCCCTTATGTCTCCAGTCACCTCTAGAGATGACCACCCCCCCATCACTCCGTCCCCTTCACTCTCTGTAATTTCTTCGAAGCACTTCTCTCTCTTTTTTTAAAAGTACGTATTTATTTAGGCTGTGCCGGGTCCTAGCCGCGGCACGCAGGCTTCCCAGCTGCGGCATGTGAACTCCGTTGCAGCATGCATGTGGGGTCTAGTTCCCCGACCAGGGATCGAACCTAGGCCCCCTGCACTGGGAGCGCGAAGTCCTACCCACTGGACCGCCAGGGAAGTCCCGTCAAGGCACTTCTCTTTGGCTGCATTTACATTACTGACAATTTTCCTTGGTATGGTCTTGCCTTCTCCCCTTAGAATAAAGCTCTTGGAGGCAGGGACCAGTTGGATCTCCAGTGCCCCACACACAGCTTGGAATGAGTGCATGGCTGAGCCTTGTCAGGAAACGGGACCCATCCGGGGTGGGTGGGAGGCCTAGAGGTGGAGACGGTTGGGTGCACACAGTGGAGGTGTCAGGGAAGCTCTTGGGACGATTAGCAGGACTCGGCCTTCAAAGCCCAGCCTGGTGCAGCCAGTCCCCTGTGCTTGCCCCCCGCCCCCCAGGGCGGAATCCGCTGCCCCCTCCTGGGGTACAGCTGGAGCATGCATCGCTGTGGGTCTTTACATCCTCGTAGGCTGAGCTCCTCCAGGATGGACTGGGTTGTCTCTCCACCAGCCCGCCCCAGGGCAGCTCTCAGCCAAGGTCTGGGGACTCGACCTCCGGTGAGTGGACTTTTTCCTGCTTTGTGACTCAGCGTTTGAGGGCTTAAGCCAAGGAGCCCCACCACCTGGCACAGCCAACTGCTTTCGGACACAAGTCTGGACCCAGCCAGCAGGGCGCACTGCCTGCCGTCTCAGGTGCCAGGCGAGGGGCCGGCCAGCTGGACGGTAACCGGGTGGCAACTCTCATCTTCACACCTGGCACTGCTTCTGTCGCCCAGACCTCAGCTCGGTCCGTCAGCTCCCCGGCTCCTGTCAGAACCCGCTCAGGGCAAGACTAGGACACGGCTGCCTCTCTCCTCTCCAACAGACCTGACTGTGGGTCCCAAATCCACCACTTCCCAGTTGGGAGACCTCAGCCAACCTGTTTAACAGCGGAGCCTCAGTCCCATTAGCTGTAAAATGGGAATAAAATTGTATCTGTCTCGTGCGGTAAGGCCTCTAAAGCGCTTGCTTCCCACGACCTCAATATGAGTGTGCTTGTCATTACTACCCTGGCATTGAGTTTCGTGCACAAATATTACAACCCTGGACACTTTTTAAAAAGTCTCATCTCCCACAGACATACTCTTGTCACACATAATTTTAACACATTTGCTTCAGCTTTTAACGCGGGCTAATAGAAATCTGACACTCTGGGCCTTAGTGTTCACATCTGAGAAATGGAGGTAAAAGTACCTACCCCAAGATTGCTAAGAGGATCTCTCAATGACAGGTTTCTAGCACCTAGCAGAGTGGGTGGCACATTGTAGGTGCTTAAGGAATGTTGGCCCCATCCTGCCCCGCGCCTGCCTACCTGCTTCCCTCCATTGGATCATGGGCGCTATGTTTCCTATCCCCCCTTCTGCCACGCCTGTCAAACCCAGGAAGAAGCTTATTCCCCTGCTGTGGTTTTCTGGGCCCAATACTTGGGCTCCTCCTGCTTCCCTACTTGTTTTTTGAACTCTGATCTCTGTCTTATGGTTTGAGTGCATCTCGTACCTCACGCTGTGAGCACCTCCAGGCCTCCAAGGTAACAAGTGAAAGAGCATCAGGGAGACTGGCTGCTCTTGGAGTCTGATACCCCAGGGAGGTCACAGCCACTTTGGAAGTAGTGGTAGTGTGACCTCTGAGAACGTCTTGAGGTCACATGAGCCTACAAGGGCATCTGTGCGTTTGTGTCAGCCATGTGGTGTAGCTGAAAGAGCAGGAAGGCAGTTGGGTGGAGGTTTGAATCCCAGCTCTACCACTGAGTACATATGTCAGCTCAGGTAAGACCACCTCTCCCACCTGGTCTCCATTCTCTCGTCTCAGAGTTGTCTAGGGGATCAAACAAGATAACATTTGTTTAGCTTCTAGTTGGACCTGGTCACTGTGCCAGACTGCCTTCATGATGGACGTGCTGAAATTAAAGTAATAAGAATCCTTTCCTTCGTTTAATGTATCAAGAAAGGCCTTTCCTTATATCCCAAGTCAAATGATTTCATTTTTCTCTCCCCTAGAGATCGCCTAGCACATCTTAACCTTCTCACACCATCACCATTCCATTTGGAATTGCGTATTTGTGTAATTAACTGATGGCCTTATTACCCCTCCCAGACTGAAAGCGCCAGGAGGGACCATTTGACCCCAGACCTCAACACGGACCCGGCCCATCGTGTGCACTATTAGGTGAGCTAGTGAATGAACACATCTGCCAGTACCGAGCATGGTGCCGCAAGCATAACACTGTACACACCTAATGTTCACGACAACCCTGAGAGGTAATAAGACTAAAAGTTAACACTTATGAGGGGGACTTCCCTGGTGGTCCCGTGGTAAAGAATCCACCTTCCAGTGCAGGGAATGTGGGCTTGATCCCTGGTTGCGGAACGAAGATCCCACATGCCATGGGGCAACTAAGCCTGTGTGCCACAACTACTGAGCTCGTGCACCTCAACGAGAGAGCCTGTGTGCCGCAAACTACAGAGCCCATGCGCCCTGGAGCCCATGCGCCACAACGAGAGAAAACCCGCACGCCACAACTAGAGAGAAGCCTGCTTGCTGCAACAAAGAGCCCGCATGCTGCAACTAAGACCCGATGCAGATCAAAATAAATTAATTAATTAAAGAAAAAAAAATCAGAAAAACACTTACGAGGGCCTTACTCTGGGCCAGGCACTGTTCTAGGAGTTCCACACATATTAGCTCATTTGATCCTTCATAGTCCTACCAGGTAGATGTGTACACGTGAAGCTAATGAAACAAACGTCTAGGACACTTATGTGCTCCGGAGGGGCCCTGCCAGTGTGTTCAGACGGTCATGTGCTTTGTAAAGTGTGCAAAAGGAAGCTACAACAAGATCCTTCACCTTAAGGATGACTCCACACATTGTAAGAGCTTCAGGCCCCACAAAATCTGGATGCTCCAGAGCAGAGGCACTACTCTTCCCATTTCACAGATGAGAAAACTGAGGTTCAAAACAATTAAGTGACCTGCCCAAGGACATTCAGAGCCAGGATTTGGATGCAGGCCTGCCTGCCTGCCTGCCTCTCAAGCCCTTCCACTCTGCTGCAGGCCTCTCGAGTCTAGGAAACGGAGCCCTGGACAGTGGTGACATGTGTCTGCCCAAGGGCAGCTTCGCAGCTGTGGGTTCTGAGCAGAGGGAGGGAGGGATGGAAGGAAGGAGGGAAACAGAAGCTCTGATCAGAAGGGTCCCAAGTCCAGAGCCCAGAGCCCTGAGCCCCAGCACTTGGCGGCAGAATCCTTGTTAATCCTACCATCTCCTCTACCCACCCCCTTGTGACCCAAATCTACTGTTTGCTTTTGCAACTCCTGAAAGCACTGAGAGCAAACTGCAATGAACCGGCCCAGCTCACCCCAAATAAACCTGCTCTCTGTCCCCTTCCCCTTTCTGGGCCCCTCCATCCACACGGCAGGGCCCAGCCCGTCTCTAATGCCAGGCTAAGGCAAACAAGAGCTGGTACGTTCTGCCCTCGAGGGCAGGCCTCCCCTGGCTGTTTTGCAAAGGGCCGGTTTCAGCTGCCCGGGCATTCAGTTACCTTCATTAGAATGGGCCCTGAGAGCTGGCCGGGCACTGACCGCTCAGGGCAGATTCTATCACAGCAGGGATGAAAGAAGAGAAAAAGAGTGGTAATGGAGCTGCCTTTCCCCTGGCCACTGAGAGGGAGAGGGGTGGGTGGTGGAAAGAGGGGGGCCCAGTGCCTGCCAGGCCCGAGGCCAGGCCCTCCAAAGGCTTGAATGGCCTTGCTCAGTTCCTGAGTCCTCAGGGCAACCAGAGAGGTACTGCAGAGCCGTTTCTGAAGGTGGGCACCAGCCGGATGCTGGGCCAAACTTCCCAATTCAATCAGAACCACTCAGATGAGAACTGTCAGAGAAAGACTGAGGGTGGCAGTGGGGAAGGGGAACGCTGGGAAGAAACCACTTTCCAAACACCAGAAAGCTCGAGGCAGAGGTTCTTTTAAGGACACCTGGACTTTACTTTCTTTCCCAGACAAGGAAGTGGCACAAGGACCAGGAAAACATTCTCTTAGACCAAAATGCAGAGGTTTTAAGTGCAATTTCTTCCACCAGAAATTGAAAGTAAGCTCTGAGTACAGATGGGCATTGCCATAACCAAAACTGAGCTTTCGAGATTGAGGGTGTTCGTGTCCCCAGAAGCCTCTGTCCCCGTGAGGGACTTCTGGGACAAAGGTGGCTCTGTACGGCCACTTGGTTTCTAGAGACTCTGCGTTCCTGGCTAAAGGAATTGATAATCTATCCGAACCCAGAGTGTGTGAGTGAGCAGTTGGAGGCATGGGGAGCAGTCCTTCCTGGCCAATCCGTAATCCACCAGCAGAGCTGCAGTTAGCAGGCAGGGCTGGGAAGGCTGTAGACTCCCAGGCAGGGACTATGTGGGACAAGGGTTGAAGCCCAACCAGTTTTGCTGCTTGGTGGCTGTGCGACCTTAGGACAGTCTCTTAACCTCTCAGCATAATTTTCTCAGCCTGTAAAATGTGCATAATCATAGTGGACATGTCTATAGACCTTACTATGTGCCAGATCCTAATGAAGCACATACAGATGAAGCACTTCATCTGTATTAACGCATCGAACCCTCACAACACCTCAGGAAGGAAGCCTGGCTTCCTCAACCTACAGGTGAGGAAACAAAGGCACCAGCTGGTGAAGAAACATGTCGAGGAGCCAAAACTTGCAGATGCAGGATTGGATCCCAGGCTGCCTGGGTCCAGGGTGCATGTGCTTATCCATGACACGATCCTGCCTATGTCCCCTTCACCTGGGACCTACTGGTGTCAGGTGTGCCTCATAAGTGATGCTTTCAGTGAAAGCAGATGAGTCAGGGGCTGGGATTTTTAAAATTTTATTTTATTATTTTATTTTTTTTGCGATACGTGGGCCTCTCACTGCTGTGGCCTCTCCCGTTGCGGAGCACAGGCTCCGGACGCGCAGGCTCAGCGGCCATGGCTCACAGGCCCAGCCGCTCCACGGCATGTGGGATCTTCCCGGACCAGGGCGCGAACCCGTGTCCCCTGCATCGGCAGGCGGACTCTCAACCACTGCGCCACCAGGGAAGCCCCAGGGGCTGGGATTTTGATGCAGGAGAGGTGCAGAGCACAGGGCTGGGGCTTTTGGCCCAATGGGGAGAGTCCACAGCAATGTTTCCAAACTTTGGTCAGATGACCTTGCTGAGGGTGCAGACCCCCGGGTCCACCCCAGCTCCTGAGTCAGGCACCAGGGCCCAGGGATCTGCACTTCACGTGGAAACACTGGCTGAGGGGTGAGGTCTCTGGAGAACTACCCTTAATTCCTCCCTGGCTGCAGCGGTCATAGGTGGCAGGGGAAAGACCTCAGACCCCAGAGTCAGGAGAACCATGTTCCAGCCTGGCCCCAACTCACCACTGGGGAAATCCAGGACCCTGTGTGGTCTGTTTCCCCATCTGCTGTGAGATGAAAGCATCGCACCAGACAGTCTCCATGGGCTCTGCCCTCTGAAATGCTGCAGTTCTGAGCCTATGGGGCCCTGGCTGAGAAGATCCAAACTCGCCCACCCCACCCCGTTTCTCTACTCTCCGTAACGAGGCTGCAGCGCTAAAGTTTCCTTTTGATTCTGGGCTCCCAGAGGGAGGAATAAAAATAAAATAACCATGACAGTGACAGCTGCTCTGTCCCGAGTGGGCCCACACGGGGGGAAGAGCGCCACCAACCGTGGCCAACTTCTGCTGCTTGATGAGGCCGGGAAGGCTAGGGAGTCCCCATGCTGCGGCACAGTTCTCCCCAAAGCCACCAAACACACACGTGGCACGGCCATTGAGCCCGTGTGTCTGGTAGAGGAGGAGAGAGGTACGTGTCAGCAGCCCCCGGCCCTGCAGGTTCAGGATGTGCCTGCTGGGGACCTAGGCTGGTGTTCCGGAGACTCCTGAGGCCATGCCACGTGACGCTGAGCCCTCAGTGACCCCGACTCACTCTGATCCTGTACCCACACCTGCCAGGCCCAGCCTGCGGCTCTGTCCCCTTCATCCCACTCAACCTGCACACCCCCTGAAGCCGGGGAGTGCCACTGTGCCCACTTTACAGATAAGGGAACTGAGGCCAGAGAGGCTGCAGGGTCAGTGTGAGGCAGCACAGCTGACAAGTGGCAGGGCTGGGGCTCAGACCCCGCCCACCTGGAGTCCCTCGCTCTCCACGAAGCTGAGCTGCTTCTCAGTGGGTGTTCATCACACAACGGGATGAGGCCCCAATGTGCTTGCGCCTCCAGCTTTGGTGGGTTTAGCTTTCTTGGCTTCAAGGACGGTTTGCTGGAATCCGGAGCTAGCACTCAGCAAAGTAAGAGCAGAGCAGAGGCAGGCTTACTGATCAAAGCCCAGCTGAGGTTTTGGTTCAAGGACCAAGGTGTGGGGGTAGCACCTCGAAATGCCCAGGCATCAACTGGGAGTTGGCGTCAGGGAACTAAGTGTTGGGTCAGGCTTTGCAACCAGCCAGCTCTGGGACCTTGGGACAGTGCCCTTCTCCCCTGTGCCTCACTGGGGCGGTTCCAAGGCCTTAAATGCTTCCCTGCACATTTCCAAGCCACTAACCCCAGACCCTCTCTAATGTACACCCACCCACACACCGGCCAGGGCCACCTGAACCTTATGCCCTTCCTCTCACCAAGTCTTACTTACAAACACAAGCAATAAAGCAGCTTATGGGTCCAGTGATAAGACTGAGAAGGGTGATTCCCAAACTTCTCTGCACATTAAAATCACCTGAGGAGCATTTAAAACTCTCCACGTCCAGGCCAAACTTCAGGCCAGTGGAATCTGGATCTGGGCATGGGACCCAGGCACCAGCACATTTTAAAGTCCCCAGGTGATTCTCGCTCGCAGCCGAGCTCGAGCCCCAGTGACCGGCAGGCGCGCACCTCAGACTTCAAAAGAGCATGTGAATGAGCCACTGCTGTCTTGTTAAAAATGCAGATTCTGACTCAGCTGGTCTGGGTTCAGCCTCAGAGCCTGCAGTTCTAACAGGCTCCCAGGTGCCATCCCTGGACCACACTACCAACAGAAAGGACCTGGAGTGTTGGTGACACAGTTTGCTCCTGAGGGGAAGACAGGGTTCCCTGGCCAAGTCACATCACCCTCTTTGACAGTCCCGAGGGACATCAGTGTATCAAACTGAGGCATCTTACACCCATTTATATCTGATTGGTTGGGTGGCTCACGGCAGTGCCGGGCATCCTGGTGGCGGTTCTCATCAGTGGGTGTTATCAGTGCATCTTAGGGACCGGCTGAGGGCTCTGTGGAGAGGATGGAGGTGCAGACAGTGATCTGAGTCAAAGGCCAGGCCTAGGCTTGTGTGTGTGGAGCGGTCCTTCTGCCTCACTTCCACACCTGCTCCTCTGTGGCAAATGGCCTTAGGGTACTGCTCAGACAGGTGGGGCTGGGGAGCTGGGGATGGTGGGGTGCATGAGGTGGGTGAGGGAGCTGCCGGGGGTTACCCGGGCTGCAGTGGATGGGGGTGCGTGGGTAGGGACCACGGGTGTGTGGGGTCTTGGGTGGGGAGCCGTGGGCAGTGAGGGCTCAGCACTGGGTTTACAGCAGAGCTGTTCTTCACGAGTCGTGTGTGCTCCCTCCTGTGAAGTGATAAAAAAAAACATACGCGATTTTGCTTCCGTGAAAAAACAGTCCCGGAGAGAAAGCCACCTGCTACTGCCAGTCATGGAAAGCGAGAAAAAATGAAGAGGTCCAAGAAATTCATGGTTCTTTGCCAGAAAAGAGAAGTGAAGTAGTAATATTTATAGCCACCAATGTTTCTAGCGCTCTGCTTTCTGTCAGCCTCCACCACATCCTAACTAATGCCACGGGCTTTGACTTGGTCTCCCCGAATCCTCACACCGAGCCTGATGAAGAGAGCACCAGGCTCGTGCCCAGTTCACAGACAAGGAAACTGAGGTCCAGAGACGTGACAGGACATGCCCAAAGTCTCACTAGGAAGGGGTTGAGCCGGGATTCAGACCCAGGTCTTTCTGACCCCAACGTCCATGCTCTCAACGTGAAGCTCCACACTCCTTCCACGGACAGCAGACACTGACCACTTACCACAGGCCGGGTCCTAAATTAAGCATTTTAAATAACTTTTTTTTTTTAAACAACAGAGAGCCCAATAAGCCAAGACACCAAACATGAGTCTCCAATGCGCTTACTCTTCCACCAGACCCAAAGACTACTTTTTCTTTTTTTTTTTTTTTTTTTTTTGGCCGTGCCACATGTTTTGCAGGATCTTAGTTCCCCCACCAGGGATCGAACCCGTGTCCCCTGCACTAGAAGCATGGAGTCCTAACCACCAGACCGCCAGGGAAGCCCCAAGACTGCTTTGGACCCCAAAGCCGAACTTGAAGTGTTCCACCCCATGCCCCGAGCCGGCATTAGCACACCAGTCTGCCCCAGCCCAGCCTGGGCCTGTTCTGGGAAGGCGGCCGGCAACCATCCTGCCCAGGATTTCCTCCCTCCTGGGGGAGGAAGCTGCCACCATGTTCCAGTCCACTCTGGGCCCTTCCATCCAGAGCCTTGCTCTGTACCTGGCACCATGCAGGCTCTGGGCACCCCAAGCGGGTGCAGTGAAGTGCCAACCCCTCCTCTGCCTAGAACAGAGGAGCCTGGCTGGGACAGAAGGAACCTTCCCTGCCATGGGGGCGGGGTTGGTGTGGAAGGGGGAGGCTGTTTCCAGTGGGGTTTGGGGGAGAGGGCTGGGAAAGGGTTCAGGCGTGGCAACTGAGCTCTCCCCAAAATGGTTAGTGCTGCAGATAGAGCAGAAGGGAATTCTAGGGGAAAGAACGGCATAGGCAAACCTAGGAGTAGGGAGGGCAGGCAGTGTTCCAGAAATACTGGGCAAATCAATCAAGCATGAGAGGGGGAAGGGCAGAAAGGTTTCGGTCAAAGTGACCAAACATTCACCAGGACCTAGGAGGTGCCAGACGCCAGGGGACAGGGATGAATGACAGACAGCCTTTGGCCTCCTGAAGCTCAGAATCTAATGATAAAAAAACTATAAGCCAAGCATTTTATCCTCATTTTACTAATGGAGACACTGGCCCCAAAGAGGTTAAGCCCAAGACGATACAGCCCATCCATCTCAGAGGCAGGACTCCTCTCCCAGGGTCCTGCACAGCCGGAGGGTACTTGTAGACCTCTGGCAGCTGGCTTTGGGGAGCAGGGACTTGGAGGAGGGTAGGACTGAAGAGGTGACACAGAGGAGGGGGGCAGGAGACACCAGAGGTGGTAGATTGGACACAGGAAGTCAACAGAGAGGCTGTTGCAACAGTCAGACGACCAGGATGAGGGCCAGGACCAGGACTGTCATGTTCAGCTGCACAGGTTGTGCACTGCACAACTCCCAGAGGCGCCATTCCCATGGACTACAGAGAGCTTAGTCCTCCCAGAAGTTGTGTAGCACAGGGACCCTCCTAGTAGATAGAGGGACCAGACTCACACATGATGGTGTATGTTGCCACGAGCCTTTTGGTCCCTGCGTAACAGTTGCTGACCAAACCCACACTGTTATCACAAGGCCACATTCTGCTTCCTCTGGGGAAGCAGTGGCAGCTATGCCCCAAACACACTTCAAACACATTTCGCACCACACTCTGGGCTACCCACAGGGCCCACCAGTTCCGCATTTCTGTAACAAAGATGCTGGTGCATGAAGGGTTCCCAGAGCAAAGAAGGCTGGCAAGTGCCTTCACCTCCTGCCGGGGTCCCACGTGAGCATTCGGAAGGCTCTCAGAAGTCCTGCAGCCAAGAAGCTGCTCATCTTTCCTTGATGAGTTTCCCAGACTCCCTCTCAGAGGAGCCCCCTTTCTTTCTTTTTTTTTTTTTAATTAATTTTTACTGGAGTATGGTTGCTTTACAATGTTGTGTTAGTTTCTGCTGTACAGCAAAGTGAATCAGCCGTAGGTATACATATATCCCCTCTTTTTTGGACTTCCTTCCCATTTAGGTCACCACAGAGCACTGAGTAGAGCTCCCTGTGCTATACAGTAGCTTCTCACTGGTTATCCTTTTTATACATAGCAGTGTATATATGTCAATCCCAATCTCCCAGTTCGTCCCACCACCCCTCCTTCCCTCCTTGGTAACCATAAGTTTGTTCTCTACATCTGTGACTCTATTTCTGCTTTGCAAACAAGTTCATCTGTACCATTTTTCTAGATTCCACATATAAGCGATATTATACGGTATTTGTCTTTCTCTGGAGCACATTTTAGCAATCCTGGCACAGCCCTGCACAGGGAGGCTGGGTGTGGCCAGCCTCCTTCACCAAGCAAAAGGCTTTAGGACCCTCTTTGTGCAGGTCAGAGGCCACGTTCAGGCTCCAAAAGTAGTAGGAATGGGCTGGGGGAATTCTTCTGCCTTCTCTCCCCAGCCCAGGCCTCATCTCAGCTCCTGGAATACTTAGTTTCCTTTCTTTCTGTAAAAGATTGTCCTCCAGCAATGCAGATCCTCCAGGTGAGTTGCCTTTGATTCTAGGCAAACCCCTCAGGGCAAATGAGTCCCTCTGGTCCTTTCTCCCAGGTTGCGGGGGTGGGGGAGGAAAGTGAAGAGAGGCCCGGGAAACTTGAGAAGCCTCAGGAAAAGTGGATGCAGAGCTGCTCTCTGTGGTATCTGGGGTCAGATAGGTGCAGATTAAAGTCCTGGCTCTGCACCCTGCAGTCCTGAGACCTTGGGCAAGCGACTTAATTGCTGTCTGAGCCTCAGCTTCCTTACCAGTAAAATGGGTCTAATGGTACCTACTTGGCAGGGTTGGTCTGAGTAAACAAGACAGGGGTGTGGTGGTGATGAGAGATTAGATACGTAAACTGCCTGAGCAGGGCTGACATTCCATCTGTCCATCCCCAGCCCTGTCTTGCGCCTGATTCATGCTGAGACCTGGGGCCAACTGGAAGGGCCTCCTGGTGCTGGGACTGGAGATATCTGAGGGCCAGAGAGAGATGGGCTGGATAGAGAAAGATTGGATAGACAGGGACAGAGAAAGAGAGAGGGGACAGAGAAAGAGAGAGCGCACAGGCAGAGAGACAGAAAAACAAGTTAAGAGAGAAGGGGTCCTGGTGGGGGGTGGGGGGGTGGTGTGTGTGTTGGGGGCACCGTGCTGCTCCCTCTGGGTCTGTCTCCCTCCTCCGCCTTCCCACCCTCTCCTTCAACCTGCCCCCCAGAAAGTGGGGTGCGGGAACTGGCAGTGCCGCCCGGAATTGGGCACCCTCTAGAGGAGGGGAAGCGGCGGGGGGGGGGGGCTAGGTACGCCTCAGGGAGGGGGCAGGGGTCATGGCCCAGAGCTGGGGTCCCTCAGGGAGGGGCGGGGGTGCGGCCTGCTTGTTCCTATACCTGCCAGAGAGGCGAGCTCCTGACTCCAGGAAGGCCCTCATTCAGCCAGTCCGCGAACACTGACCAAGTAACTCACTCAGGCCCAGGACTGGGCTGGGCAGAGCGAGCAGTGAGGCTGGTCCCTGCCCCTGGGAGAGAACAGTCTAGACAGAGGGAAACGTGGAAGCCACTGGGGCCCACCCTCCAAACTCCCATTCTTGAACTGCTGGTCCTAGTGACCAACCAGAACAAAATGCTTGCTATCCAAATTTTGATGAAGCTTCCCTTCTTCCCCCAGTTCTGTGAATTCTGCCACCCCTGCTGAGTCAGCACACAGCCCCTTCCCAACAGCCCTCCAAACACAGGCTGGACTCAGGGTAAACATTCCCTGATCCACTCCCAATAGCCAAGCCACCCTGTGCCCCCCTCCCCACACCGGTGGTTCTTCCTTTGTTTATTCCTCCTGCAAAGAAACCCCCTCTTGCCTCACCCTTGAGATGCTTGGAGATCTTACCGTGAGAGCTTCCTCCGTACTGCCATGGCCCCCTCCTCCTATTTCAAGAGTTTCTCCCCTCACCGGCCAGCTTGGAATAATCTTTTCAATTAGTCTCTCCTTATTAAATTCGAACTCCCCCCACGCCCTCCGCCCCCGCCACCGAACTCATTTTTTGTGGTTGTGGACATCTGTGAAATTATTTACAATAAAAGACATTCATAGTTGGACTAATAAAATAAAAAATAAGCCCGACAGAAAAAGCAGGTAAATGAGTAAATTGAAAGTTGATTCACCATTAGCTCTAAGTTTTCTAACTACCAAGACAAAAATGGGAAAGCAAGGTTAGTTATAACGCAATTCTTATTATCCGATGAGAGAAGGAAATCATTTCATCAGGAAAGACTTTTTTTTCTGGTGCAAAATCCTAAAAGGAATGTATTAGATCAAAGCGTGCAAAACGGCAAATTGGATAAGGTTTCCAGCAGCAATTTTAATGAGGCTGAGGAAATATTCTGTTTGGCCTTACACTGAGCCAAGGGAATAAAAACAAAATGTACATCCGTGAAGAGGTTTTTGCAATAAGGTAAGATGAAACAGTGCTTTCTGACATGGAACTGGATACCAGGAATGGAAAATCTAAAGGAATGGGGGTTAGTGTGTCCTCAGGAATACTTTCTCCCATATCACTCTTCCAAGCTGAGTTTCTGCCTCTAAATTCAGCCCCTTTCCAGGACTCAGCTGATGTTTACTAGAGCAGATAAAGGTCCTGACGAGCCTCTGCCTGGGTGCCCAACCCCTCACCCAGCTCAGGGGTCCTTTCAGCCTGGATTAAAAATTCCCTTGAGGAAAGCAAGAATATTCCAAGTCACAGCACAGGAAGAAGCCCAGGCAGGGTGTGGTAAAGGCAGCTGTTCTGAAACGGGTTCTGGATGTAAAGTCTTGGCATCGGTATTGAGAAGGTGCTCAGCTTCCCAGCCCCCAGGGTCAAAGGAGCCCTCTCTTTCCATCTAGGTACAGCGAGTGTGTACAAAGCAGGGGCTGGGCCAGGCTCTGAGGCAGGGACTTGTGCAGTGTCCCTCCTGCCCATCCGCCCTGTGCTGATAATCAAAGAGGCTTGGGGAGGGTCAAAAACCTGGGACACTCACAGAGCCCACAGAAAGTTCCCCTCAAGAATCAGACTTCTTGCCGTGTCTCATGTTATTTCCAGTCATTTTTACTGCCCTGGTCAGGATGGGAACAGCTGTTTATCCCTCTTATAAAATGTTTGGGCACTTTCCCTCAGGCTCAGTGGGTGTGGTTTTCATGCCCTCAGGCCCTGCCTACCCTGGGAGATGGGTCTGACACAGGAGTAGGCCCAATTCTGAGGAATGCCCCGGGGGTGAACCTCCTAGCTGTGCAGGACCAGCCAGCGGGGCAGTAGGGCTGTGGGATGCAGGTGTAGAAGGAAGCCTGGGACATAGACATTGCCTGTCAGTCCCTTGTCAGCAGCCCTGGGGCAAAAAGTATTCAAGTCTCACAATCTGTGCCTTGTGGGCTGAGAGATTCCAGCATTTTCTAGGCAGTGTACTGAGTGCTTTGCTTGTATTCTCGTTTCTCGTTTTTTATGATAACCCTATGCAGAAGACACCAATTACAACCTCTGTTTAGCAAGGGAAGAAAGTCAGGCTCAGAGAGGTTAAGTAACTTGCTCAGGGTGGTCCACTAGTAAGCGACACGGTCAGGAGTCAAATCCAGGACCCTCAGACCCCAAAGCCAACGCTCTGCCCAAGTTTTTTGGTTTTTTTTTTTTTTTTTTTTTTTTGCGGTACGTGGGCCTCTCACTGCTGTGGCCTCTCCCGCTGCGGAGCACAGGCTCCAGACGCACAGGCTCAGCGGCCATGGCTCACGGGCCCAGCCGCTCCGCGGCATGTGGGATCTTCGCGGACCGGGGCACGAACCCGTGTCCCTTGCCTCGGCAGGCAGACCCTCAACCACTGCGCCACCAAGGAAGCCCTCTGCCCAAGTTTAAATCAGCCCTTTGCCTCTGGGGCTGGCTCTGCCCGTAAGTGCCTACACTCTGAACCAAAGCCCGTGGGAGCCCCTCAGCTTCCCAGTTCCCAGCCTGGTCAGCTGTCCTGTCCTGCACCGGGGCAGTGAGCCCGGCCTGACTTCCCCCAGACACCACGCCCCCGACGAGTCTGCTTAAGGAAAGGAGTGCGGAGGAGAGAAAACACAGCAGTGACAGAGCAGGCGGCGGAGCACGATTCCTGGGAGGGAATGTCTTGTCTGTCACGGTTGCAGGCATGTGGAGACGGAAAACCACGAGGGGCTCACCACATGCGGAGGTGACAGCGACTGCTAGAAACAACACTTCCTGGCAGAGGGTGGGAGGGGCAGAAGCAACGGGAGCACCCCCAGGCTCTTTCCACATCTTCCCACGGCACTGAAGGCGCTTGTAGGAGGTGCAGTCAGGCGACCCCAGACCTACTGGATCAGAGCCTGCCTTGTGTTAAGCCCCCGAATGAGTCGTACACACATTAAGGTTTCAGAGCCCAGGTGCAGAGTCAGAGCAAAGAGTCATCCCCCTTTCAGCTCCTTCCTATGCCCTCCCCCCTCCTCCCCACCCAGCACTGAGTGTGGTTTTACAGCCTTTGACCTGAAGGGGGCACCCCTCAACTGCTCCCAGGCGGGAGGAAACCTAGCCCTCTCCTCCCCGGCAGAGCTGAACTTGCACGGCAGAGATGCATCCCTCCAACATGTACCGCCAGCTGCTCCGTGCCGGCACTGTGCTTGGCATGGAGAGCACAGCAGTGAGAGAGGCAGGCACAGCCCTCCACCCACGTGGAGGAGACAGGCAGGACACACGTAGACAGTTAAGAGTGTGGCACACAGTGGCGCAGGCTCTAAAGGAAATGAGCAGGGTGTTATGACAGTGACAGGGGACCGCTGTAGAGGGGTTCCTTGAGATGAGTGGGAAGGGAAGACTTCTCTGAGGAGGTGACGCTTGTGCTGAAACTTGAATGATGCAAGGGCAGCTGTTCAAAGACTTGAGGACGAGGGTTCTAGGTAGAAGGAACAGCCAGGCAAAGATTAGAAACTAGCTTCGGGGGTTTGAGGAACAGAAAACAGGCCAGTGTGGCTGGAACAGCGAGGATTATGGGGAAGATGGGATGGGACCAGGTCAAAGGTTCAGGCAAAAGTGAAAGCTGGTAGGTCACAGTGAGAAGTTGGGGTTTAGGATTTTACCCTAAGAGGACAAGTGATTAGAACATCTTAAGTGGGGGAGTTCTAGGACCTGGTTTAAGAGTTTGAAAGGACACTCTGGCTCTTGTAAGGAGGAAGGGAAGAGAGAGCACGGGTGACCAGGTAGGGGGATGGTGTGAAGCTCTGACGGGGTGTAACGTGGAGGTGGGTGAAGGGGACACCTCGGGATGGATCCTGCAGATAAAACCAACAGGCCTTGCGGACGGGTTGGCTATGGGAGGAAGGAGAGACATTAAGCACAACTCAGTTCTTGGTCCGAGCGGACAGGTGGGTGGCGGTACCAGCTCCTGAGATGGGGAGCCTTTCCGAGAGCTAGGAGGATGGGGCAGCATCCAAGCGCTTTGGGCCAGACAGGTGCGAAACGCCCGCTAGGCGTTAGTACAATTAATGCAGAGGGCGCTGTGGCTCCATACGAGAGTCCGAAGCCAAAGGCCAAATCAGTGGGCCGACAACCTCTTGGGGCCCTCAGGTGATGGTGCACATAGAGCAAGAGGTGGATAAACTATTCCGGATTAACGGAGACTAAAGAGACACGACAACTAAATGTAATGTGTCATCCTGGACTGGATCCGAGATCAGACAGAAAAGCTATAAAAATATTAGGAAACCCTGCATATGGAGTTTATATCAGATAATACATTGCTATATCAGCCACAGGTGATGAGCGTGTTGCGGTTATCCAGGAGGATATCCTTGCTCCTAGGAAGGGTCAAGTATTTAAGGATGAAGTGTCATAATGTCTGCAACTAACTTTCAAGTGGTCCAGCCCCCCTCCCCCCCAAAGAAGTGTGTATACAGAGACACACACAAATGCAGAGAACGCAAATTGCCAGCGTGTTAACAACCGGTGAGCCTAGGGTGGCAGGTCTATGGGTGCTCGTTGCACTGCTCTTACAACTTTCCTGCAGGTTGGAGGAAAAGTACATTTGGTGGGTCTTTGTGAAGTCAGTGTGATCTACTCTCCGTTCTTTGCAGGGCAGCCTGAGCTCTCAGAAGTGTTCAGAACTGGGTGGCAGACGAGGAACTCTCTAAATGAGATTCCTGTTTGGGCTCTGACACATGGAGCCCCCGCCCTGCTGACCCAGAGTCCCCGTGGGCCCTTGCTAGGCCTCCCTCTGGGAGAGCAGTCATGGCTCACTGGCCACCAAGAATGCTCCCTGCCCGGGCCTGAGAACCCAGGCGGCCCAGTTCTACGGGGGACGGACACCTCCAGCCAGGGCCCCGTAGTCCCGAGCCACTCTCCCCAGAGGATACTTCCGGGGCCATGTGCCAAGGGCAGCCGACATTTGAACACACATGCTGTGCCAGCCATTGGCCATTGTCAAGGTATAAGACTCTTCTCCCCCACCCCGAGCCTCTGCGTTCCATCCTCAGGGAAAAGAAGTGTTGATGTAAACTGACCAGAATCCAGGACGTTGTACGGGTCATGGCTTCGTGGAATCCCGTGAGGAGCTTTAAAAAGTGCTGATGCCTGGGTCCCACCCCTAGAGGTTCCGGGTTCATTGGTCTGAGGGACAGCTGGGCACCCAGAATCTTAAAAGCTCCCAGAGAATTCTAATATGCCGCAAAGTCTGAGCATTCCTAGCTCAGATCCTTGGCTTGCAACGTTGGGTGTACATTCAAGTTACTTGGGGAGCTTTTAAAAATAGATGAGTGGGGCTCCCCTGGTGGCGCAGTGGTTGAGAGTCCACCTGCCGATGCGGGGGACGCGGGTTCGTGCCCCGGTCCGGGAGGATCCCACGTGCCGTGGAGCGGCTGGGCCCGTGAGCCATGGCCGCTGAGCCTGCGCGTCCGGAGCCTGTGCTCCGCAATAGGAGAGGCCACAACAGTGAGAGGCCCGCGTACCGCAAAAAAAAAAAAAAAGAGTGTCCTGGAAGTTGGTCTCAGTGGGCCAGCTGAACCCAGCCTTCCTAGGGTCGGGATGGTCAGGGGCAGAAGATGGGGGACAGATGGTCCAGGACAGACCAAGGCAACCATCAACATCGGCTCTGCTTCTGTCCCAGCCACCTTTGGTGTTTAATCAGAGTTTAATTACTTCTCAAAGATATGACTTAAGGATCTTTTTATTCTTACAGAAATTCTCGGGCTTCGGATAAGTAAATTATTCTTTCGTTTGGAAGGAGGAAGGTGTTGGAACAGAAATAAAAAAACCCAAAAAACTGGGGCCATATATGAGAGGAAAGGATCAAGTAAGGCCCCTCCCTGAGCTAGGAAACACCCTCCCCCCTCCCCTTACCAGCATAAGCATGGTGCCACCACCTACACCTTCACCAGCACAGCTGAATCAGAGGCTGTCAAGAAAAGTATTTTTAGAATTTAAAAGTATCATTGTTGCAAAAGGGGTTTTAGAAATGCTTGCTTCAAAATGGATGAAATTAAGCAATGGTGGACTTGGACCTTCAGGCCCTACATACCCCCAGGCCAGCTCTGGAGAGAAGCTCAGGGCAGATTTTTAAAAACTGTTCTGGCAAGACTGGAGGTTGACCAAGCTCCTTCTGATTATGAGCAGAAGAGCCAGGTTGGGCTCAGGCTGATGCCCTCATTCCCAGCAAACCCCGGTTTGTTTTGGCCTCCGGGGACCCCTTAAGCATAACCTTGTCAAGAGCTTCTGGTTCCCGCGAGGTGAGTTGGGCAGGAGGGAGGGTAAGAGGGGCTGAGGGGAAAAAGGAAAACTGGATCCTTATCTCACCACAGACATCAAAATTCACTCTGTGGATCAAAGCTTTAAACATGAAAACCAAATACATAAAATAAAAATAAAACAGAATATAGTGTCACAGCCTTGGGTAGGAAAGTTTTCTATGCAGTACACCAAAGGCAGAAGCCGCAACGGAAAAGATTGAGTTGGCTCTAAAAACCTTTTAGATTTGCTGTCATAAACAAAGTTAAAAAGAAATGACAAGCTGAAAAAATATTTGTGAGGTATGTCCAAAAGTTATTATTTCTAGTTGTTTTACATCAATGGGAATGAATACATCTATGGAAATGAGGGTGAAGGATGTGGGCGGGCAATTAATGAAGAAAGAACTCCTGGTGACCAATAAAGGCAATTTAAGAAGTTCAACCATATTATAATTCAAAGGAGCAATCCTAATTTTAGCCTGTCAATGAGAAAGATTTGAGAAAGCAGAACAGCCAGTAAACAAAGGGTAGGAGGAATCTGACACGATCCTGATGAAAGATTAATTGAGACAACTTTTCTGGAAAGGAATTTGACAGATGTAGTAGAAATTTTAAGATTTGTATCCTTTTGATAAAACGGTTTCCACCTATCGGAATTTATCTTAAAGGTTGGCAAACCTTTTCCGTAAAGGGCAGATAGTAAACAGTTTAGGCTCTGTGGCAGCCACTCAACTCTGCCACTGTGATGGGAAAGCAGACACACAAGGGTGAGCAGATGGGCGTGGCCATGTTCCAATAAAACTTTATTTACAAAAACAAGCTGCTAGATTTGGCCCATGGGAACTGTCGTTTGCCAACCTCTGGCTTGCTCTAAAACAATAAGTGCTTCTGTGGGGAACAATTTAGCTACAAGAGTGTTTAAAACACTGCTTTTGTTAATCCCCCAAAGTAGGTTAAGAAAAAAAAAAATTACATATATATATGACCAATAATAAGGAACTGGTAAATAAATGTGGTTGTCTTCTTGCAATGAAATATCATGCAGCTATTTAAATTTATGCAGAAAAAAAGAATATGGCTGCATTGTTATATAGATTAAGCAGGCTAGAAAATAGTTTGTAATTGAACTATTAGAACTAATAAGGGAGTTTAGTAAGGTCGTCATGACAAGATCAACACCAAAAATCAAAACGTCTCCTAGACACTTAGCCATAACGAATTAGAAAATATCATGGCAAAAAGATTCTACATGTAACAGCAACAGAAATTCTAAAATAGAGTCATCCTATGAAGAAATGTGCAAAACCTATTTGAGAAAATCATAACACTTTCCTGAAGGGCATAAAAGAAGGCCAGAAAAGATGAAGAGATTTACTATGTTCTCGGATGAGAGAATTCAACACTGTAAAAAAGCCAGTTCCCTTCCACTGATGTACAAATTTCAAACAAAATCCCTAGCAGGATTTTAAATGAATTTCGACAAAAAAGAGTATTCTGGAAGAGAAAATATGTAAGGATAACAAAAAAATTTTTAAAAATAAAGAATGATGAGGGAGGCTTTCTCTATCAGATATCACACGGTAAAGCAAGGGTAACTGAAACTGGCTTAGAAACAGGTAGACAAAGAGATCAATACAACAGACCAGAGTCCAGAAAGAGACCCACGTTATACGGCAATTTAGCTCACGATAAAGGGGTGAGATTTCAAATAAGTGGAGAACGAGGGACTATTCCACAGCAGGAATGTGAACAGCTGGCAACATTTGGAACATAAAAATGCCAGATATTATCCTCACCAAAACCAAAAATAAGCTTCTGGTGGGTCAAAGAGCTAAACATAAACACTTTTTGTCTAAAAGTATTTGAAAAACATATACAGGAGAATAGTATGTTTATAACCTTGAGGTAAAGAAGGCACCACATAATACACAAAACGTAAATGGCATAAAAGGACTGATAATGACGACATCCGAACTTTAAAATTCTGTGCAATAAAAGACACCCAAACCAAAATTAAAATATAAGCAAAATGCATAGACTGACGGGGCCTGTAGGTAGATGGAGGACTTCCAGGACTGGCAAAGGGCTGAGAATCCGGGCACTCTCTCATCTACTGTTGGATGATACAATTGGTACCGTCTTTTTGGAAGAAAAATTTGGCCCCATCGATTAAAAAATAAAATCTGCATACCCTTCGATAGAGCAATTCCATTTCTAGATTTCAAATCCTAGAAATACTCAGAGAAACGATCTATGGCGCGTGGATAAGGATGTTCGCTATGGGCACTGTGCTGGGTGCGAAGGAGATGAACTCAGCTCGAGCTCTGCCACCACCAGGTGAAAATGGTGTCGCCGTGTGGGGAACATGGAGCTGTCCTGGAGGGTGAGGTTAAGGCAGGGATGACAGAGGGCACAGGGCCCCAGAGAAGCTCGGCACAGGCCCCACTCCAGGCTGGGGGCAGAGGGAACTAGAGAAGGCTTCCTGGAGGAGGAGGTACCTACTTAAGTACCTCTGCTTAAACGATGAGCAGAAGTTATCCCAGGGACAGTGGGTGGGAGGCCATCCCAGGAGAAAGAAGAACTTGTGCAAAGTCTGGGAGGCAAGAGAGAACAGGGTCTTTTCAGTAAATAAGGAGCAACTGGGTGTCACCAATTTCGGGGTGTGAGAAGTGTGGCAGTGAGAGGTGAGGCTGGAGAAGTGGTGGATTTTATCCCACTGGTGATGAGGGGGCCACCGAAGTGGGAGTGGTGACACTCCTTAGGAAGATCCTGAGGCGACTGTGGGATGTGGGTCTGGAGAGAGAAGGGCTGGGCACGATGAGGGGCCAGGAGTCAGCAGAGGGAGAGGGACGAGGGGTGAGTGGGGACCAGAGGACTCAGGCTGGCTGGATGTGGGGCATCAAGGATGACTTTCTGCCTTAGGGGCTGGATGATGGTGACACCATTCGCTGGGATGGTGGTTACACAGGAGGAGGACCAGGTGGCCTGACACCCTATTCATTTTATGGGGTTCCCTATTAACCAGCCCACGTGGGAGGACGACCCAGGATCTCACATGAGGGCTTATGAGTCAGATTTCATCCCACTGCCCCCTTGCCTTTAAGGCCCGAGGGTGGGGCTCTCTGTGACTGCCCATGTCCCCACCCTACAGAGACCTCTACACCATAAGGTCTGGGAGCTGCACAAAGGGAGCGCAGTAGCAGCCCGCTAAGTGGGCCAGCCTCACGATGGACTCCCAGGGCGTTTCCTGAGACCTCAGCCTTGGGATGCCAACCCATGGACCCCTGCGACACCCAGCACCCCCCGACCAAACTCAAATCCACCTGCATCAGAAAACTTGCCAACAGTTGGGTTTACCAAGCCCTTTTTGCGCCAGGGCGCTGCAGGCTCTAAGGACACAGGCAGGGTGACATCCAGTGAGTTCAAGAGCTGGTGGGATGGTGGGGCAGATGGCCAATAGGCACGAAAAGATGCTCATCATTGCTAAGTATTCGAGAAATGCAAATCAAAAGTACAGTGAGGGCCTCCCTGGTGGCGCAGTGGTTGAGAGTCTGCCTGCCGATGCAGGGGACACGGGTTTGAGCCCTGGTCTGGGAGGATCCCACATGCCGTGGAGCAACTGGGCCCGTGAGCCACAACTACTGAGCCTGCGCATCTGGAGCCTGTGCTCTGCAACGAGAGGCCGCGATGGTGAGAGGCCCGCGCACCGCAATGAAGAGTGGCCCCCGCTCGCCGCAACTAGAGAAAGCCCTCGCACAGAAATGAAGACCCAACACAGCCATAAATAAATAAATAAATAAATAAATAAATAAAACTACAGTGAGGTACCACCTCACACTGGTCAGAATGGCCATCATTAAAAAGTCTACAAATGATAAATGCTGGAGAAGGTGTGGAGAAAAGGGAACCCTCCTACACTGTTGGTGGGAATGTAAATCAGTACAGCCACTATGGAGAACAGTATGGAGGTTCCTCAAAAAACTAAACATAGAGTTGCCATATGATCCAGCAATCCCACTTCTGGGCATATACCCAGACAAAACTATAATTCGGAAAGATACATGCACCCCTATGTTCACAGCAGCACTATTTACAATAGCCAAGACATGGAAGCCACCTAAATGTCCATCAACAGATAAATGGATAAAGTAGATGTGGCATATATAAACAATGGAATACTACTTAGCCAGAAAAAGAATGAAATAATGCCATTTGCAGCAACACACATGGACCTAGAGATTATCCTTCTACGTGAAGGAAGTCAGAAAGAGAAAGACAAGTACCATATGATATCACTTATATGTGGAATCTAAAATATGACACAAATGAACCTAGCTATGAAACAGTAACAAACTCACAGACATAGAGAACAGAGTTGCGGTTGCCAAGGGGGAGGTGAGGCGGGGGAGGGATGGAGTGGGAGTTTGGGATTAGCAGATGCAAACTATTACATATAGGAAGGATAAACAACAAGGTCCTACTGTAGAGCACAGGGAACCATATTCAATATCCTGTGATAAACCAGAACGGAAAAGAAATGAAAAAGAGTATATATATGTAGAACTGAGTCACTTTGCTGTACAGCAGGGAACACAACATTGTAAATCAACTATCCTTCAATTAGAAAAAAAAGAGCTGGTGGGATGCAGGTCCACCTACCCAGACTTGCAGTCTGGAGAGCAGGCCCAGAGCGCCTGTGGTGATAGCTGGTTTGTGGGGGTTTGGGTTCCAGGGGCCTGGAAGAGGGGTGAATGGGGTGGGTGCCCTCAGGCTGCCGGGTTTGCATCTGTTTACTAACCAGCACCGCGGAGTGTTTCATTACTTCACTACTTTAACTATGACCCTCTCGTCAAGTGTTGACGTCAGAGGTCCCTGCCCCACCCTGGGGGTGGGGGGAGGCATGCTCCTGTGGTCCCATCCGGCGTCATCCTTGCTTGGTCCCAAACCACTCCTCCCCTAGCAGCACCTGGGAAGCCCAAGTAATGATCCAGGCTCCCTCTGCTTGGCTGGTCTCAAGCTGACCCCTAGGGGACAGCTGGGACACAGCAGGACCCTGAGGGCTGAGCCTGCAGGATGAGTACGTGCCCCAGGCAGGCCCCCTCAGCTCCCCGCAACCTGAGGAGCTATGGTCTCGCCCCTCGTGGCCTTTAGCCAAATGGAACCCAAAGCTGCCCAGAGCTGCCCAGACGGTGCAGGAGCCTGAGCAGGGAGGGATTCATTCACACCACGGGGCCCCCAGGCCTTTTCAGCCCCTCACTGTGGGAGCCCACTGGTCTGGCAGGCTGGATTTGCGCTCTGCCCCCTCAGCCCTCCCAGCACCGAGGAGCCCGTCGTGAGGAACAGAGCCCCGGCCCCCCACGCTGCCCACCGGGCGCTCACGGACAAGGCTGCCCAGCGTGTCCAGGGATCAACAGCCACCTCGCTGGGCTCCGACCACCCGAGCCACCTGTAAGGGCCAGACAGGTCGGGGGCAGAAAAGAGTTCACAAGGAGGGGCTTACACCTAAAGTCCTGAGACAGGAGATGAGGGGGGCACTGGGGTTGCTGGGATTCGACCGACCTGATCTTTCTGCTTTTCTGTAACCTCCACATGTTGTATTGTGGAGAAAACAATATTGCTTTAAAAGAAGAGCACTCTTGGGACTTCCTTGGTGGCGCAGTGGTTAAGAATCCGCCTGCCAGTGCAGGGGACACGGGTTCGAGCCCTGGTCCGGGAAGATCCCACATGCCGCGGAGCAACTAAGCCCGTGCGCCACAGCTATCAGCACCATTTCTCACACGAATCTCTAAGACACGGCACTGGGAGGAAGGGGATTCTCACATATTAGCAGCCTGTTTTCTCACTGAATTTTCACAAGACGGGTATGGCGAGCCCTGTTTTACAGGCTCTGAGGAGTTGAGAGTAACGTGCCTGGGTTTGCAGGGCTCATCAGTGGCCAAAGCGGGGTATGGACCCAGTTCTGAATGGTCCCACAGCCCACCTCGTTACCCCATTTCCTGTTCAGTCCACGAGGGCCCCGCTCCAAGACTCCCAGGACACTCTCAGTGTTCGTCCTGCATTGGGGTCCTCTGCTCTGGTCCTGGTCCCATCAGTCAGGCCCAAATGCATCTTCACCCCACATCTGCTGCCCTTTGAGGCAGGCCTGGAGCCCTCACTGCTGGCCTCTGCACCTCTTGGAGCCCAGCTCTCTTCACTCATCCCTGAGGGCACAGCACCCTGGGGTCCAACCACCTGAGACCTATCTTGGAGGCCCTGGTACCCGGCTTGGGTCTCTGCCACCTTTGAGGCTTGGCTTTCTGTAACACCATTTTGCTGGGCAGCTCTGGGCATTAGGGCCCTGTCAAGCGGAAAAAAAAAAAAAAAAGCACAACCTAAAAGTCAAGAATTATGGGTTTTTTTGGCTGCGCGATGGCATGGCATGTGGGATCTTAGTTCCAAGACCAGGGATCAAACCTGCGCTCCCTGCAGTGGAAGCACGGAGTCTTAACCACTGGACCTCCAGGGAAGTCCCAAGAATTATGTTTTATTTGGCAGACTTACTGAGGACTTACGCCCAGGCAGATAGCTCTAAGGTACTGTTCCTAAGACGTAAGGAAGGAGCCAGGATATACAGGAGTTTTGCAAAAAAAACCAGGTAGTCAAAACATCAAAAGCTTACTATTAATTTAAGAAAAACAGACATCTCAAGTTAATGAATTTAGCACTTTTCTCTGTACGGGAAGATGCAAGAGTCTGGGCTCACTGAAATCATTCCTTTATGCACCTTAGCTCTCTAGGGCCAGTACCCTGTTTTCTCCATCCTGAATCCCCTCAGGGGGCACCGTTTGAGGGTGGGGGCAGCAGCTGCAGTGGCTGATGGCTTCATGGCCACAACATCCTTTGTTACTGATATGGCAACCTACATTCTTCGTCCACAGCCCCCTGTAGGGACCCCCTCCCCCAGTCCCAGCCCTGAGCCCACCACCCAGCCGGATCCCAAGAAGTATGCCATTGGCCAAAGTGACCTCTGGGGTCCTGGGCCTCCTTCAGCTATAGAAAAGACTCATGTCTGGGGTCAGATGAGGCACCAACCAGAGGGTGGAGAAGAGGTTTTGGAGCTAAGCCTGGATGACAAACCAAGACGATCCTCTTCCAGCCCTTCTGGCGGGCTGTCTCCGCCAGAAGGGACCCTAGGGACTGTCAGTACAGGCATCGTGAACTGTATTCGTCTGTGAGATGACTCTGCAAGCGTTTGGGAAAACGATGAAAGTTTCATAATAAACAAACCATCAGGTGATGATGACAGACAGAGCCATGGGGACTGTGGTCCTTGCCCCACTTCCTGGAACAGAGCTCCTAAAACCCTTGGAACTTCCTGAGCGATAGGAGTGACTTTTATTATTCATAAGGAGTCCCTTTCAACCCCACCTGAGTTCATGCTAATGAGGTGACTCAGGTGGGATCCCCAGAGAGCCACAGGATGGGGCTGGTCACACCACAAAGACCAAACTGGTGATTTGAAGTGGGGAACTTTAAGCCCCACCCACGCCCACCTACAGGAGGTGAGAGGGCTGCAGATGGGGTCATACAAACTCTAGAGCAATGAGACCCGGAGCTTCCGGGTTGGTGACACACTGCCGTGCAGGGACGTGGTGCCCCTGGAGAGTGCCCCCGCCTCCCGGCCACATACCTTGCCCCGTGCGTCTTTCCTGAATTGTATCCCTTATAATAAAGCAATAATCATAAACAGAGTGCTTTCCTGAGTTCTGTGAGCTGTTCTAGTGAACTACGGAACCTGAGGGGGGTTGCGAGAACCCTGCATTTGTAGCTGGCCCCAGCAGAAGTGCAGGTAGCCTGGGTGCCCCGTCTGTGGCTGCTCCCAAGCGGGGCTAAGGCTCTGGCCCTGGGGCCTGCACCACCACCTCTGGGCAGTTAGTGTCAGGAGTGGATTGGATTGCTGGACATCCAGCTGGTGTTGGAGAAAAGAGAAAAATTGTCTCCCTGCCTGCTGTTGACCTCGAGCCTGCCACCTTCCCTCTGGAGCTCAGCTTCTCCTTGGGACCTCAGAGCGGGGGAAGGTGCCCTGTGAGGACTCCCAGACCCTACACCCTCTGCTGTGGCTTCCCAAGGGTCTGCACTGCTCCAGTTCCAAAATCTCTTTCTTGACTTTGAAGCCAAAGGGCCCTCAGAGGGGGCTCTGGGGTCTCCCTGACACCAAAAAGGTGAAGCAAAGGCAAGAAGACGGAAGACCAAGCAGGGTAAGGCGGGCGGCTGGAGGCTCCCCATCCCTTCCGCGGTGGCCGCCCCTCTCACCTGCACGCAGTCTGGGATCTCCAGCGCGCAGGGCAGTGTCCCAGCGCTCTCCACGGCCAGCACATCCTTCAGCAGCTCCTCACAGCCTGTGGATGGACAGACAGACAGTGGAGGGTCAGAGCCTCAGCCCAGCCCGGCAGCTTTGCTTCTTTTTTTTTTTTGCAGGATCTTAGTTCCCTGACCAGGGATCGAACTTGGGCCCTTGGCAGTGAACGCACAGAGTCTTCTTAACCACTGGACTGCCAGGGAATTCCCTGGGCAGCTTTGCTTCTGATGAGTAAGCCTTGGCTGGGTAGGGCTGCAGGGAGGCAACGGCCCCGAGTCTCCAAGAGACCAGCTGATCATTCAGGGCCAGAGATGGGGCACCCAGTCCACAGAGAAGCCAGTCCAGGGCCAGGCAGAGGGAGCCGAGACAGGTCCTTGCCCTCCAGACGTTCTTCCACTGGGACTAACAGCATCAGGGAACACACAGAAGACAGACTCCCAGTTGCGGAGGGGAGGCTGGGGCAAAGAGAATCCAGGAGGCCTTCCTGGAGGAGGGGATATAAGAACATACTCCCTGCCTGGCTCACAGGGACTCCAAACACACACAGTCCAGGGCTGCGAGGCTGAGGCCCTCTGCAACCCTGCAACTCCAGAACATGGAAGGCCACCTTCAGGATGGCGCTACTTGCTGCAGACTCATTACACAGCTGGCTTCCCTCCCCTGAACAAATGCCCCCAAATCGTAATGGACAAAGGAGGTGTGATATTGTGATTTATAAGAAAATAGGTATTTGGCCTTCATTCACAGTTTGTAACTCACAGCTCCCAAAACCCTCAGAATTTCCTAAGTGTTGAGAGTGACAAAGGTATCTTTTTATGTTAAGGAGGTGACTTGTGGACCCACCTAAGGATGGGGGCTGGTTGCCAAGAGAACCAACCAGGTGATTAGAGGGCTGGACCTTTCAGTCCCAACCTCTGACCTCTGACCTCCAGGGAGCAGTGAGGGCCTGGAGGTTGGATCAATCGCCAATGTCCAGTGATTTAATTGATCACGACTATGATGAAGGCGCCACAGAAACCCAAAAGGACCAGGTTCAGAGAGCTTCTGGGTTGGTGAACACATGGAGATTTGGGGAGAGTGGTGCCCTCCGAGAGAGCATGGCTGACCTGCACCTTTCCCCACACCTTGCCCCACGCACCGCTTCCATCTGCCTGTTCCTGAGTCGTATCCTTTTGCAATAAGCCAGTAATCTAGTGAGTAAAATGTTTCTCTGAGTTCTGTGAGTCACTCTAGCAAATTAATCCAACCCAAGGAGGGGGTCGTGGGAACCTCTGACTTACAGCCGGTTGGTCAGAAGCATAGGTAACAGCCTGGGCTTGTGATGGGCTTCTGAAATGGGGGTGGGGAAACAGTCTTATGGGACTGAGCCCTTAACCTGTGGAATCTGACGCTACCTCCAGGTAGACGGTGTCAGAATTGAGCTGAATTCTCCTCGGACACCCTGCTGGTGTGAGAAAATTGTTTGTTGGCATGGAAGGAACCCCTCACCTCCACACATTGGAACTGGTCTCAGAACAGCAAACAGGAGGTCAGACCTGCAGAGCGCCAGCACAGGGACATGCCGGGCACAGTTAGTGGCGGCCCTACTGAGTCAAGCAACCCCATTCAGAAACCTTTCCTGGGGCTGCCGTGCACAGTCCCCCCAACCTCTCTGCTCACTTCCTTTCGCCCCTCACTTCTATGCAAGGAATTTCTGCTTCCTTCCCACCCTCCCAGACTCTGAGGGAGCCCACAGGGAAGGCTCCGTGCTGCCCTGAGCCACACAGACAGGGAAACATGGCATCCTCCACAGATAACAGCAAGGCCCGGGGACTTCCAGACGTAAACTGTGTTCTCCTCACAGGCTGGTGAGCTGGACCACTCTCTCCAGATGAACACTTCAGTAGCGAGTGGCCACACTCTGATTCCTGCAGGCGTCTCATAACTGCCTTTGAGTGGGGGGAAAACGAGAGGGATTTTTATATTCCCCCCTAAAGGGAAGACAGGAAGGAATTTGGAGGAGTTAGAAAGAGGGAGTGGGGAGGAAACAAATGAAGGAAATTCAGAACAGAGGCAGGGAGGTGAGGGGACCAGCTCTGAACTGTCCTCGTTCAAAACTGAAGCCTGTGTTTTGGGAAACTCCTCAGGAGTCCGATCATCCTTGAGGGAGATGACTTCCCTCAGGAGAGGGAGGGGGAGAGAGGAGAGGAGGGGAGGGGAGAGGAGGGGAGGGGAGAGGAGGGGAGGGGAGAGGAAGAGGGGAGAGGAGGAGAGGGGAGAGGAGGAGAGGGGAGAGGAGGGGAGGGGAGAGGAGGGGAGGGGAGGGGAGGAGAGGGGAGGGGAGGAGAGGGGAGGGGAGGGGAGGGGAGAGGAGGGGAGGGGAGGGGAGGGGAGAGGAGGGGAGGGGAGGGGAGAGGAGAGGAGGGGGAGGGGAGGGGAGAGGAGGGGAGAGGAGGGGAGAGGAGAGGAGGGGAGGGGAGGGGAGGGGAGAGGAGGGGAGGGGAGGGGAGAGGAGAGGAGGGGAGGGGAGGGGAGGGGAGAGGAGGGGAGGGGAGAGGAGGGGAGGGGAGAGGAGGGGAGGGGAGAGGAGGGGAGGGGAGAGGAGGGGAGGGGAGAGGAGGGGAGGGGAGAGGAGGGGAGGGGAGAGGAGGGGAGGGGAGGGGAGGGGAGAGGAGGGGATGGAAGGGAAGGAAAGCGGGCCGTTCTCGGGAAGGGGACAGACAACGGGAAGGGTAGAAATGCCTGGCTGCAGGTGTGGGACCACATGACAGAGGTTCAGTGACACCCACAGCCCCTCACCAGCGGGCACAGCTGTGGGAGCCCAAGTCCCTTCCCCTTGGCCCCCCTGGGGGAGTCAAAGGCAGAGCCTACTTCTGGAACCCATCCTGGGCTCCTGGGACCCCCGTAGGGGGGAATCTGAGCTGAAACCCAAGCCTGTCTCCCCAGCCAGACAGGATCCTGGGAGACCCTAGGACCCCCCTCCCCCCAGAAGACCTCACCTTTCATGGCGAACACCCCTCGGCAAAAGTCCTTGAAGTTGATTCTCCCCAGGTCGTTGGGATCCAAATACTTCACCAGTTTTTCCACCTGTGGAAAGGAAGGAGGGACAGGTGTGAGGCTCCCAGAAATGCCCCCAGAGAGTTCACAGAGCTGGCCTGAGGCTGGCCAGGGAGGCCGGGAGGGAGGGAGGGTTTGTCACTTGAACCAAGGGGATGCCAGCAGTCCCCTTCCTAGCCCTGTCCCCCTCGGCGGGGTCAGCGCCAGCCCCAGACAGCGGTGGGGCCACTTTATTCTGAGGTCGACAGACACGAGTGAGGAAAATCACATCCATCACCGCAGTGCTCAGAACCCGGGTTTGTTTGGCCTGAGCTTCCGTCTCCAAGTTATTTCTCTAAGACTAGCATGTGGAAAACAAACACTGATTTTTTTTAACTTAGCAGTTTCTTTCATACAAAAATAATACAAATTCACTGCAGAAACTCTAGAAAAGACAATGTATCAAAACCCTCCCCTTGGGCTTCCCTGGTGGCGCAGTGGTTAAGAATCGGCCTGCCAGTGCAGGGGACACGGGTTGGAGGCCTGGTCCGGGAAGATCCCACATGCTGCGGAGCAACTAAGCCCGTGCACCACAGCTACTGAGCCTGTGCTCTACAGCCCGCGAGCCACAACTACTGAAGCCACAACTACTGAAGCCCACGCACCTAGACCCCGTGCTGTGCAGCAAGAGAAGCCACGACCACGAGAAGCCCACGCACCACAATGAAGAGTAGCCCCCACTCACAGCAACTAGAGAAAGCCCGCGCACAGGAATGAAGACCCAATGCAGCCAAAAATAAAAACAAATAAATTAATGAATTGAAAACAAAAACGAAAACCCTCCCCTTTCCCACTTTTCTTTAAAACACATAGTTCTAACCACTTTTTTTTTTTTTTCTAGTTCTGAGACACCCTTGATCTACAGGGAGGAAATAATTATGTGACGTACGTATCCATTATTTAAAAATTACAAATCAAGATTTAAGGCAAAGCCAATTATGGTCAAGATAGCAGTTACATCTGCGGAACTGTGCAGGAGGAAGACACCAGGGTCGTCTCTCTGTCTTGATCTAGGGTCTGGTTACACAGTGAAAACTCACTGAGCTGTCCGCTTGTGGCAGGTGTACTTTTCTGTCCTATTTGTACCTTATACTTCATTAAAAAGTGTTAAAAAAATAAATTTGTAAATAGGTGTAGCCCAAAGGAATCTGCCATTCCTGATGTTGGGAAGTTTCTCCCCTACTTAACAGTATATCAGAAACACCTCCCCTCCCTGCCCAGTGGGTACCACTCACATTTTTAGTGGTTATAAATATTCTGCCCAGTAGCTATACCATAATTTACTTATTAACCACCCATAATAGCTGGGCATTGTGGTCATTTCCAACTTTTTGCTGTTACAACTCATCTTTGGGGGGTTCTACAGCTGTGCGAATGAACAGTGGACTGCCTGGCCTTTTAGAACCTTGACTTCCTGTTGTTCCATATCCCACCTCAGCCACCCAGGCCCCTTGGCCACAGAGAGGACCCAGGCATCACCGTTGCTTGTCCCTCCTCCACCATCACTCACTCAAATGTCCTACTCCCTGACTGCATACTTCCTCCCTTCCCACCGAACTCCTCAACATGGCCTACAACACCGTATGTTTTCTGGCCCCTCCAGCCAAATCCCCTCCCACTGTTTCTGTCGCTCACTGCATTCTAGCCACACTGGCCTTCAGTCAGCTCCTCAAGCAAGCCAAGCTCTTTTCTGCCTCAGGGCCTTTGCACATACTGTTCTCTATATCTCAAACGCTTGTCCTCCCCACTCATCATCTGGCCATGTCGTTTATCCCACAGGTCTCCATTTATACCTCTATGAAATGTTCCTCCCGGACAAGCCTGTCCTGTCCATCTAATTAGGGCCTACCCCACTGTTACCCTGCCTTGTAGCACCCTGTACTTTTCTTTCAGAACCATTTGTTGCAATATGTAATTATATGTTTATGTGATAATTTTATTAATTTGTAGCTTCCCCCCTACCCCTCTAGAAAGCTCCTTGAGATCAAGGATCATGTTTATTTTGATCACCACTGTATACCTTGTAGCTCCCACCATTACTGGCATGTAATAGAAGCTTCATAAATATTTGTTGAATAAATGAAAATAAATGGTTCTACAAGACATCTAAGTTTTTAAGCCTTTTGATAACAGCTGCCAAATTGTTCTCTGTAAGGATGTCTCAATTTGGTCTTTGATCAGAGCATCTGACTTCAAACTTGTGAGCTCTGGGTATTTTTTCCTAGTTTTTGTCAATGGCTGATTTTGTCAGAACCCGTTTTTTCCCCCTGAGAGTTCCAATACCTGAAATGCAGCCTCTTGATATTTCTTCCAGAAGCCCACTTCTAAATCAACCTGTAATTTAGTGGCAGCCCCTCTACAGCACACCTGCAAGCATTTGTTTACTTCTTATTCAATAAGGACGACTGGGTACCGCCGCCTATGAGCCGGGCACTCTGCTGGGGGGTGATGGTAGCTGCTGGCCCCTCTGGCTAATCACACACGGTCACGTGGACACACACGTGCACGCACTCTCACATGCTGGTGGCCAGGCACCTTTCCCCTCCCCCCCGTAATCACCATCAGTATCTAAAGCACAGTCGGGCAAGGATGAGTTCTTTCCCAGACTCCTTTGGGGCTGGGTTGCAGGTGGAGGGTATGAAAGCACTTTGGAAACTGTAGACATAGCATGTAGGGAAAGGATTACCGTCACTGCTGTTATTGTTAATACTGTCACGGCAGACACCCTCCAGCCCACCATACCGCCCACCACATTCTCCGAAGCCCAAGCCATCCTGGGGGATTCACCTATCCACAAGGACCACGTTTCTTGCACGCCCACAGTACACTTTTCTAGTGCGGCAGCTGCAGGGGTCTGAAGACCGCTCCAATTATGGGGACACACCCAGTGGGGTTTGGAAGCTGAGTGAGCAAGGGAAGACCCCATACAAGCAGCCCTCCTCCCTCCCTGACCTTGGTGGCCCTGAGCTTGTACCTCTGTCCCAGCTGACCCTGCTTTTCCACTCGGGTGTGACTCTGGGGGTGAGGGGTGGGCAGAGGCTGTGCATCGTCTCTCTGTGACCCCCCTGAACCTGGCACCTAGCAGGCCCTTGGAAAAGGCTGGAAGAATTCCAGAGAAGGAGGAAGGTGGCTTTCTGCCAGCTCCCGCCCTGGTCGGCGCCTCCTCAGCATTGCAGCTGTCCCCACACTCCCAGCCAGGCAGCCTCTGACACTGCCAGGCAATGATGTGGCTTCTGAGAATAGAAATGCCCAGGTGCCACCTTCAGGGCCGTGGGGAACCCACCCACCCTCCCAGCTGGTGCCCCGTCTCCTCTCCTCCTGCCCTCTAATCAGTGGCATTCTAGGGGGTCTATGAATGCAGGGATGGGCTGGGGCTCCCGGTGCTCACCCCTACAATCCTCTCCAAGGTTGGGGTTATGCTTTAATTATCTCTGATGTGAGGCAAGGGCAGAGTCGTCACCGAGCGTTGAATGGCTGATGTGGAGGCCCAACCTCAGATCCACGAAAGGGGCAGCAGGCTGTGGATTCAGATTCAGATTCTGTAATCCATGGAGTCCGTAGCTCCCCAGGGCTGGGAGACACGGGTGGGGCCAGGCTATCTGTCCCCCTGCCTCCAGGGAAAGCCAGCCTGGAGCAGAGGTGCCAGGGTGGTCGATGACAGGCAGATAGATGGGGTCCTGGGGACCAATGCAAAGTCCCTGGAACACCGCTGAGCGGTGGGTCCAGGGCTGCCACAGGGCTCTTCAAAGAGTGAAAGTCCAAGAAAGCAGTGGGTATGAAGGTGCCACACCAACCATTATACAGCTCTGTAGGAAACAGGCAGGGTTCACCGAGGGCTCGCCATGAACTCTGGCTGGACTAGCCTCATTTTTTTTCTTTTTTTGGTCCGCGCCAGGCAGCTTGCAGGATCTCAGTTCCCCAACCAGGGACTGAACCTGGGCCCTCGGCAATGAAAGTGCGGAGTCCTAACACTGGACCGCCAGGCAAGTCCCTGGACTCATCTCATCTGATCCTCACACCAGCCTTAATAGCAGCTACTTTACAGTTGAGGAAACTGAGGCTCAGACATTTAGAGAGGTTACGACACTTAGAGCAGTGGTCCCCAAACTTTTCGGCACCAGGGACCGGTATCGTGGAAGACAATTTTTCCAACGGACGGGTCTGGGGGATGGGTATACAGGCAGTAATGTGACCGATGGGGAGCGACGGGGAGAGGTAGAAGAAGCTTCGCTGGCTGGCCTCCTGCTGCGCGGTCTGGTACTGGTCCGCGGACCGGGGGTTGGGGACCCCTGACTCAGAGAATCCCTGTAGTGGTAACTCTTCCTTGACCCCCAAGCCCCGCTGACCCGAGTCTCTGCACCCTCCTGCCTTCCACAGAGGCAGGCTCTTGCCAGGTTGCACCAAAGTATGTTTCAATCCCCGCCCCGCTCCGTCCTCTTGTGTATGGAGGAGCAGTACCCCCTAGGGCTGGAACCCCTCACCTTGATCACCAAGAGCGTCAACCTTCCTGGACACTAGATAAACTTCTGCTGGTACCCCCGAGGGCAGGGGTGCGCTCAGCTGACGCAGCCCTTGATTCGGCAGACGGGGAAGCCAAGTCGAGGGGAGGGGGAGGGGCTTGCTCAAGGTCACACGGTGAGAACAGCAAATAACCACCCACAGGTGGTCTTCGTGGTGAACCGGGGCCCCAGATGCTGGGGGCCTGCCCGCGGGCTGGGGGAGCGGGGCGCACACACCATGCACGGCTGGGCTGCGCTGGGGGCGCGCCGGGCTCCCAGGCGGGAGGGCTGGGCGCACTGGGCCTGCCAGGGGCGGCGGAAGCAGCTGTTGTTGCTGGAGCTCACACAGCTGGGCCGCTGACCTGGCTGCCAGGGAAACTGGTTGTTTCCCTGGCAGTAAAATATTGATCCTCCTTTTTCAGGCCACACAATTAGCAGGCTTCCCCTTCTATTTCGGTTGCCTTTCTCTTCAGGCTGATTTTTTCCCCCCCACTCATTCCCCCGAGGTCACACCCCTTCTAGCTCAGACCAGATGATGTTCAGAGCTTCACGGCCACTGCCCTCTGATTGATCACCAGCCAGATCCTCCCTGAGTGTGGGCCCGGCCACCCACGCCTCTCCAATTTTTTTTTTTTTTTTCTAATTTTTATTTATTTATTTTTGGCTGCGTCGGGTCTTCGTTCCGGTGCGTGGGCTTTCTCTAGTTGCGGTGAGCGGGGGCTACTCTTCGTTGCGGTGCGCGGGCTTCTCATTGCGGTGGCTTCTCTTGTTGCGGAGCACGGGCTCTAGGCGCGCGGGCTTCAGTAGTTGTGGCTCGCGGGCTCTAGAGCGCAGGCTCAGCAGTAGTGGCGCACCGGCTTAGCTGCTCTGTGGCATGTGGCATCTTCCTGGACCAGGGCTCGAACCCGTGCCCCCTGCACTGGCAGGTGGATTTTTAACCACTGCGCCACTAGGGAAGTCCCCGCCTCCCCAATTTTGACACGTGCAAGCCAGACGGACTCAAGTGAGCTATTACCTGAACAAGGGAGATAAGCTGGCTCAGTCTGCAGGTCTAATAAACGTTAGCCATTAAATTATTAATCAAACAAATGCTTAGTAACTCCTCTTTGATGCCAGGCCTGCTCTAAGCATTGTATACATACAAACTCAACGAAGCCTCACCACCACCTCAGAAGAAGATACCATTATTATTCCCATTGTACAGGTGAGGGCACTGATGCTCAGGAAGGCCCAGTCATTCAGGGTCAAGGTCACACAGCTAGTAAGAGGCAGAGCTGGGATTTGAACACAGGCTGCCTGGCTCCAGAGTTTGTGCTCTTAACCAATAATTACTATTATTTCTACTAATATAATCATAATCACTATTATTATCACAAGTTTGGGGCTTGCTCTGACCAGAGAAAGGATAAATTTGTATTCTGCTCTCTCTCTGTTTTTCTGCCTGTGCCACCTGGTGTATGGGATCTTAGTTCCCCAACCAGGGATCGAACCCAGGCCCACAGTAGTGAAAGTGCAGAGCCTTAACCAGGGAATTCCCAATTCTGCTGTCTTTTCACCTAGAAAAACTGAGTCCAAAGAGCCTTTGTTTAAGAATTTGAATATTTAGGGAATTCCCTGGCAATCCAGGGGTTAGGACTCCACGCTTTCACTGCCGTGGGCCCGGGTTCAATCCTTGGTTTGGGAACTAAGAACCCAGAAGCCACGCAGCGCAGCCAACAAAAAAAAAAGAAAGGTTTTTTAGCGCAGTGGCAAAAAAATTTGAATGTTTAAAGGAAAAAGTGTAATTTCAAATGCTGTGTTGCTAAAGCTCAAGTCTCCAACTAGCATCCCAAATGAGGCTTGTAGACAGGCTTAAATATTGAAAATGAACTGCCAAGATCCAAAAAGCTTCTGGTGCAGGTTAAGATGGAGTCAGTAACACTACACTCTATCTCTTTCACTGATTATAGCTAAAAACTCTGGACAGGAAACATAAGGCAACTATACAAGCACTCTGCAAAGTAAATCACAGCAGGCAAACTGGGAGAAAAATTAAAACTTGAAGTAAACAACAACAACAAAACCCAAAACCAAACCAAAAACCTTGAAGTAAGATGAATACGGTGGTAAGTCCCCTGATTTATTTTTTCTCACATATTTTCCAGCCTAGACTCAGGTAGCTCAAACCGCAGAACTGCGCAGCAGATACGAACAGAAAAAGCTCCAAAAGAAACCCTCTCTTTTAGTTTTTTTTTTTTTTTTTATTTTTTGGCCTCACTGCGCAACATGCAGGATCTTAGTTTCCCGACTAGGGATCGAACCCATGGCCCCTGCAGTGGAAATGCGGAGTCCTGACCACTGGACCGCTAGGGAATTCCCCGAAACTCTCTCTTTTTGATGAGAAGTCAGGGAAGGGAGCCCTTTTGGGACAGAGAGAGTGGGAGAAATGCCGTTTTTGTTTCTGTTTTTGTTTTTAATTCCCTTTTCCAGCCCTACCCCAAGCTGCAGTCTCAGAGGTGGGTGGCAGCAGCAGCTACAGCAGCCAGGAAGGCACCTAAAACTTGGAGAGGAGGAAAGTCTTTCTCTGTGGAATGAGACACTTGGAAAAACGGTCCCTGTGGTCAAAATGAGGAGGGGGAATTCCTGTTACACGTTTCTCTCTTCTTCCTCTCACCAATGCATCCTGCAGATAGACCAGTCATGGAAGGTGTGAAACAGCACAGGGTGGCCAAGACCTCAGATTTCTAACCAAAGGACCAGGAAAAGGGGCTCCTGGGAGCTTATGGGGGGCGAGGATCACAGAGAAGAGAGAGTTTGAGATTAAGATCCGATAAGTTGTACTTGAAGTCCTGGGCCTACTCCTGAGCTGCATATACATGGAACTAACCCAAAATAGTATGCCAAAGGCTTTGAGAACTGAACTACAGAGTAGACAGTGAACAGACCGGCCCCAGGAGAGTGCACACTTGAGGTGGACCCAAATAGCACTTCAAAAGCTTTGAGAACTAAACTGACTGAGCAGCTCAGAGGGCAGGTAGGGATCTGAGGTTTCAACCTAACTGGGTTGATTTCCTGATTAAAAACAAAGAAACAAAAATTAATATTCTTCAGAGTATTTTTAACAGGACCCAGAGTCTCATAATATTCAGAATGTCCAGGACACAATCCAAGATTACTCGACGTGCAAAGAGACAGGAAAACCTCAGCAATGCACAAGAGAAAAGATAATAAATACCAACTCCAAGACGACCCAGATGTTACCATTTAGTAGATAGAGACTTTAAAGCAATTATAACCATATTCCATGAAGGAAGGGTGAACACTCTTAAAACAAATGGAAATATAGAAATTCTCAGCAGAAAAATAGAAGCTATGAAAAAGAACTGAATGGAAATTTTGGAATGCAAAAATACAATAACAAATATTTAAAATTCACTAGATGGGATCAGTAGCAGAATGGAGATGACAGAAAAAACAGTTGGTGAACTTGAAAACAGTGCAGTAGAAATGATCTAATCTGAGCAAGGAAAATTACCAAAGATTAAGAGGAACGTTATATAAGAGGGTCAACTCACTAAGAAGATATAACAATCCTAAATGTGCACGTACCTAACAACAGAGCTTCAAAACACATGAAGCAACAACTAACAGAAATGAAAAGAGAAACAGACAAATTGACAATTATCATTGGAGACTTTAGCACTTCTCTTCAGTCATCAATAAAACTAGTTAGATTGAAAATCAACAAGGATATAAAAGAACTGAACAACACCATTAACCAGTTTAACCTAATTGACATTTATAGAACTCTCAGTTAATAACAGTAGAATACATATTATTTTCATGTGCGCATGGAACATTCACCAAGATAGATCAAATCCTGGGGCCATTAAACAAAACTTAACAAATTTAAAAGAACTGAAATCATATAAAGTGTGTGCTCTGACCATATTGAGCACATACTCAATACATGCATCGAGCATCTTTATGCCTATCACCTTGAACTCTTTATCAGGTAGACTGCTTATCTCCACTTCACTTGGTTCTTCTTCTGGGATTTTATCTTGTTCCTTCATTTGGAATATATTCCTCAGTTGCCTTATTTTGCCTAATTCTCTTTTTATTTCTATGTACTAGGTAGGTCAGTTACATTTCCTGACCTTGGAGAACTAGCTTTATGTAGATGTCTTATGGGGCCCAGCAGTGCACTCCCCTCTGGTCACCACAGCTGTATACTCTAGGGGTGCCCCCTGTGTGGGCTGCACAGTCCCTTCTATTGTGGTGGGCTGACTACTGTGTACACCTGGTAGGTATGGCTGGCTTCCACTCCAATTGGTTGCCAGGCCCTACCTAGTGTGGAGGCTGCTGGCCACTGGTGGGCATGGCTGGATGCAGAGCACAGGGTTATGGGCTAGTACCAGCCCACTGGTTGGTGGAGCCAGGTCCTGGGGTCATTGGTGGGGGGCCAGGAGTCCTGGAGCTGGTATCAGTCTGCTGGTGGGCAGGGCTGGGTCCCTGCAACTAGCTTTGGGGTCCTGGAGGTCCTAGGGCTACTGCTAGCCTACTGGTGGGGAGGGCCAGGTCCCAGGGTGCCTGGGAGGCTCAGGGTGCCTACAGCAGCTAGCCTGCTGGTGGGTAGGGCTGTGTCCCCCGCTCAGCTACCTGCTTAGCCTAGGGTGGTCCCAGGACTGGTGCTGACCAGCTGGTGGGCGTGGCCGGCTCTCAGGGCTAACAAGCTGGAGGGAGGACTCCAGCATGGCACCTGTCAGCACCAGTGTCCACATGGTAGAATGAGCTCCCAAAGATGGCTGCTGCCAGTGTCTGTGTCCCCAGGGTGAGTCCCAGTTGCCTCCTGCCTCTCTGGGAGGTTCCCCAAGATCAGCAAGTGGGTCTGACCCAGTCTCCTTTCAAATGACTGCTTCCGTCGGGGGTCTTGGAGTGTAAGGTTTTGTGTGCGCCCTTAAGGGCGGAGTCTCTATTTCCTACAGCCGTCTGGCTCTCCTATAAGCAAGCCCTGCTACCCTTCAAAGCCAAACATTCTGGGGGCTCATCTTTCAGATGCAGGACCCACAGGCTGGGGAGCCCAATGTGGGCTCAGACCCCTCGATCCTTGGGCAGAACCTCTGCAATTATGATTATCCTCCTGTTTGTGGGCCACCTACACGGGAGTGTGGGTTTTGACTCTACTGCGTCTCCACCCCTCCTATCCATCTTGCTGTGGTTCCTTCTTTATATCTTCAGTAGTAGATCTTTTCTGCTAGTTTTCAGGTCATTCTTATTGATAGTTGCTCTGTAAATAGTTGTGATTTTGGTGTGCCCATGGGAGGAGGTAAGCTCAGGGTCTCCCTACTCTGCCACCTTGGCCCAAACCTCTCCATCTTACAGCTTTTAAAATTAATAGGTTAATAAGTACAGAGGATTTTTAGGGGAGTGAAAATACTCTGTATGATATTACAGTTGACCCTTGAACAACACGGGTTTGAACAGCATGGGTCCACTTATATGTGGATTTTTTTTTCAATAAATTACATACAGTACTGTATGATCTGTGGTTAGTTGAATCTGTGGATGCAGAACCACAAATACAGAGGCGACACGGATACGGAGGGCCAACTGCGGGACTTGAGCATCTGAGGAGTTTGGTATCCACGCGGGTCCTAGAACCAATCCCCCACGGATATACTGAGGGACCACTGTTTAATGATGGACATATGTCATTACACGTTTGTGCAAACCCGCAGAATATACAATATATATTTGTATATTATTTATATATATAAGTAAATTTATTTATATATGAATGATACAACACAGCCACAACCAAGTGGGGTTTATCCCCCAAGGCTGGTTCAACATTTGAACGTCAACCGATGGAATCGAAAGATGACTAAAGAAAAAAACCATACGATCATTTCAATCGATGCAGACGGAGCAACTGACAAATCTGACATCCATTCATGATAAAAACTCTCAGCCAACTCAGAATAGAAGGGACCTTCCTTATTCCAGAGGAAGGAAAACTGATGTTCACACACGAAAAACTATACACAAATGTCTATGACAGCATTATACACAACCGCCAAAACCTGGAAATATCTCAAATGTCCTCCGATAGTGAATGGATAAGCAAACTGCCCTGTAATAAAAAGGAACAACTGATAACAGATGCATGAATCTCAAACGCATTATGCTGGGCCAAAGACGCCAGTCTCAAAAGGTTACATATGACGATTCCACTGACGCAGAAAGGCAAAACTATAGACTGAGAACAGGTCAGTGGCTGCCACGGGCAAGAAGGAGGGGAGAGTTTGAATACAAAGGGGCAGCACCAGGGAATCTGGGGGGTGAACTGTCCTGTACCCTGATTGTGGTGGTGGTTACAGGAATCCACGCAAATATTAAAAATCATGGAATCATATGTCCCCTCCCCCAACAAAAAGTGAAATTTACTATTTGTAAAGCTAAAATGTTTTAAATTTAATTTACTTTTTTATTTTTTATTTTTTGGCTGCACCGCACGGCATGTGGGATCTTAGTTCCTCGACCAGGGATCAAAACTGCACCCCTTCACTGGAAGGCAAAGTCTTAATCACTGGACCGCCAGGGATGTCCTAAAATATATATATATATTTTAATAAATTTATTTATTTTTGGCTGCATTGGGTCTTCGTTGCTGCGTGCGGGCTTTCTCTAGTTGCAGCGAGCAGGGGCTACTCTTCCTTGCAGTGCGCGGGCTTCTCATTGCAGTGGCTTCTCTTGTTGCGGAGAAAGGGGTCTAGGCACGTGGGCTTCAGTAGCTGTGGCTCGTGGGCTCAGTAGTTGTGGCGCACGGGCTCTAGAGCACAGGCTCAGTAGCATGGGCATAGTAGCTCCACGGCATGTGGGATCTTCCTGGGCCAGGGCTCGAACCCGTGTCCCCTGAATTGGCAGGCAGGTTCTTAACCACTGCGCCACCAGGGAAGTCCTAAAATATATACACATTTTTTAATCAAGGAAACTGCACACACAGAGGGGGGTATCTGGCTTTTCTTGAAGATTTGGAAACACTTCCCCACAGCAACAATGGGTCACATTTGTGTTAGAGCATGCTCTTTAGACAAGCCTCTGCTCTGCTCCCCAGTATGCCACAGTAACCTCCAAACCCCAAGTTCCCACCCCTAGTCCCCCCCACCCCCCAGGCTGCTTCCCCTCCTGGGCCCGTGGGCATCCTGGGAAGTCCTGCTGCCCTAGGGGGACCCCGAGCTGGGCTGAGCCCCTGAAGTTTTCTGCACCAGCAAAAGGAGTTCCAGGGATGGGCTTGGGGGAGGGCAGAGTTGATACTCCCCAGCATAAAAAAGCAGCTGCAAAGGAAGGCAGGCAGGTAAAGAGAGGAGGCGCAGGCCCCTGGAGGGTCAGGGTTCCTTGAGACTCCCTGGGCCAGGCCAGGAAGTGCTTTAAGTTCTGGCAGGAGCCCTGCGACCACCACTGGGAATCCTGTGTCCCACACAGAGCTTAGACTGCCTTCAAAGTGCTTCTGGGGAGGAGGCCCCCTGGAGGGGCTGAGGCAGCTGGTGGAGCTGAGACCCACCGGGGTAAGGAACATGGACGGGGGCATCCTGAATCCCAGGATTAGCTGGACAGTATTCCGCTGGGAGGGGGCTGGTGGGGAAGGACGTGGCCGGCTGCAAAGGGAGCAGAGTGGAGAGAGCGGTTCCAGTCAAGGCGAGTTCTGGCGTGTGGGAGGCAAGGTGGGGTGAGCATATGGGAAGCGGGGTGTCATCAAGAATGAGGCCAGGGAGAGAGGGAACAGGGTCTGAAGGAGAAGGGCTTGGAAGCCACGCCCAGGAGGCTACACTTCACGCCCGAGGTCTGGAGGCACAGACACAGCAGTGACAGTCACAAGTACGCAGCTCCCAGCTGAGGAGCGCTTCCTAGGTGTCAGGCGTCGGGAGAGAAAGAGCTGGGTCACTTCCAGCTCCTTCCCACCACCCCAGGGGCTCCTGTCCTCCCCTCCTGGCCTCAGGGCCACGCGCTCAGGGCTGCTTGTTTATCCACTTTCCCAGGCGGCCCAGCTGCCTGACAGTCAGGGCGCACAATGGGGCCCTGTATTCTGGAGCCCCTACCCCCGTCCCCAAGGGACAAAGGGCACACGGGGAGGGGAGGCAGCCACCCGCCCTCTGCATTAATTCTCAGGAGCGGGGGAGGGAGGGGAGGGAAGTCAGGCCAGAGTTTCAGCAAAACCAGCTGGAGACAAGGACAGGGAGGGCTTCCCAAGTGGTCCTGCCAGGCCCTGCTTCTCTGGACCCAGCTGCAGACCACCCCCAGCCTCCAGAAGCCCACTCTGCCCCCGGGGAAAGGCTGTCGCACGCAACCCGCCAGACTTGCCCTGACTGGGCCACAGGTGGGTGGGGAAAAGCGCCTTGTACGAAGCATCCTGAGGAGTCAGGAGCTGGGGGCTTAGGGTCAGCTCTGTAGTTCGTGGGGCCAGTGCAAATGGAGACACCAGGCCCCTCGTTCAAAATTCATTTGCAATTTCAAGATGGTGACCGCAGGGCATTAAACCCCGAGTGACTGCACAGGTCACCCGTCAGTAAAGCCGGCTCCGCTGGGGCTTCAGTACGTCCCCATGGTGTGACCTTGAGGCCTCAGCTTGCACGTCTACAGTGCACTCCTGACCAGCCCACAGGACTATTGTGAGGCTCGAGCGAGACTGTGGCTCAGAAAAGGACCCAATAGAGTGTAGAGCGCCATGGAAGTGTCCCGTGCAGAGGGGCATAAAGAGGGGCGTGGCGGTGAGCCTCCACCCTAGCAGCAGCAGGGAGGCTGAGGGGTGGCCTTGCAGTGAGGGTTAAGGTGGTAAAGTAGGGCGGCTCCAAGCCCCTTTGTGAGTCTCAGGGATGCTGTGCTTCCCTGGCCCTCAGTCCCGTACTAGCTCTGCCATCAATGACCTCACAGAGTGGTCTTGGAGAGACCCCTCCTTCTCTGGGCCTCAGTTTCCCCATTTGGAAAATGAGGGCATTGGAGCCATTAATATTGAAGGTCTCTTCCGCTCTGAAGTCTGTAGGATTGTAATGTTTTCCCAGGGAAGACTGGGGGTGGGCAAGGGGTTAGGCGGATAAAGAGAAGAAAATCAGAGAACTAGATGAAGTAAAGGGCTGGGAGCAAATGTCTCCATCCAACGCAGCTTCACGAGGGACCCGGTAAATAAATGGCGTGGGAACCCTGGAGTGTGCCCCTGGGGGATTTCTCAACTGCTCTGACCCTTTTACTTCCCCTCTTCTATAAAGTCAAGAAATTATGACAAGGCGCTTCCCTGGAGGCACAGTGGTTAAGAATCCACCTGCCAGTGCAGGGGACAAGGGTTCGAGCCCTGGTCTGGGAAGATTCCACATGCCGCGGAGCAACTAAGCCCGTGCGCCACAACTACTGAGCCTGTGCTCTAGAGCCTGCGAGCCACAGCTACTGAAGCCCGCGCGCCTAGAACCCGAGCTCCACAACAAAAGCCACCGCAATGAGAAGCCTGCGCACCGCAATGAAGAGTAGTCCCCGCTCGCCACAACTAGAGAAAGTCCACACGCAGCAACGAAGACAAAACACAGCCAAAAATAAAATAAAATAATTTAAAAAAAGAAAACAGAAATTATGACAAGGACTGAAGCAGACCTCGTTGGCCACCTCTATGCTGCCCCTCCTCCTCTCCCTCCCCTTTGGGCAGCCCTGATGTGGCGGAGAACAATTGCCTTGGGGCGCCTCAACCCCAGGGCACAAGTCCTTATTGGACCAAGCCAGTCAGGTGGGCTCAGCCCCCTTGCCAGTGATTGGTTTAGGCAAAAGCATGTTGTACATTTCTGGCCAATGAGACATGAGGAAACATCTGCAGGAGGCTTCTGAGAGAGGTTTTCTTTGATGATGGGAAAAAGAAAAGACAACTCACGGGAAGGGCTCCCCGCCCTTGACCTCTTGGAGAGGAGACACCACCCTGGGCCTCCCTGTGGGAGCTGATGGAATGGGGCTGGGTCCTGGATGATGCCTCTGAGGCTCTGAAGGAACTAGCCCTGGAGCTGCCCTAACACTGGGCCCAACTGTTTGGACAAAGAATACATTTCCTCAGCATATAAGCCATTTTGCATTGGTTCCTGGTTCTTAAAGCGGTGGGCTCGGGCGGGGGGGGGTGCTGACAGATGAAGGACCCCTCGTTTAGGAGCAGCAGGGTTTAAAGGCGGTGGTGGGAGGGTGGCTGCGTGAGCGAAGCGCTCAGCGCACAACCGAGAGGGGCCATGGGGTTGGGGTGCCTCTGGCCAGGTGGCCAGGAGGGCCAGTCACATGGTACCCAGGCCACCACCTCCAGGGCTGAAAATGCCCTCCTTTATGAGACCTCCAGTGTGTCCCACTGTCACCAGGCGGCCCCTCATCCACAGCCTGGCTTCTGCTGACCAGAGCCCCTTAGGCCACCCAAGAGGGCTTTGTTTGGTGTCTGCATAGGAATGAAAGGGTTAGAAGCCCAGGTGGTCTCTGAGGTAAACTGGCCTGTGCATCCGTCTGTCCCTCTGTCCATTCCTTCAGCAAATGTCTCCGCGGCTCCCCAACCCGACTGTCCTGTGGGGAGACAGACCAGCTCCCAGGAGGCTCCCAGGAAAGGGACAGCTGTCCTGATATATTTTTGAGTGAAATAAAAATAGCCTAGGGAACAGCACAAAAGTGTGTAGATGACTGTTAACACTGCCACAAGCCCAGGGGCAGTCTAATGTCACCTCCTCCATTTACCAGCTGTGTGACCAAGGGTGACTGACTCAGCCTCTCTGAGCAACAGCATCTGCCTCACGGGATGTTAGGATTTACAGGGAAAAACATCGAGACCTAGCCTGGAACCTGGCACAGGGCAAACTCTAGATAAATGGGTGTGTGCCAGGCACACTGTGCCCGGAGGCTGGTCATGAAGCTGTACACACAGGTTACCTCCTTCCGCTGGGACGGCAGTCCTTTCACCTCTTCTTGCCACATTCTTTAATTGGTTGAATATTTTTAATGAATTGGGGACTTCCCTGGTGGTGCAGTGGTTAAACCCAGTGCCATGCTTCCTCTTCTAAATGTCCCTAAAGCTACAGAGGGTCCATAGTAATAACCTCCCTGTATAAAGGGCTTAGGATACAGCAGGCACTCAGAGCTCTGCCTCATTCTTTCATTCCCTGCTCACAATACCCCTATGAGGACAGCATCACTGCACCCCCATTTCCCAGATGAGGCTAAAAAGCTCAGAGACCTAGCCCAGGTCATAGAGCCAGCAAGTCGGAAAGCTGGGAGCTGACCTCTGGCCTATCCAGCCCAGAACCTGAGTCCTTGACCACAAAATCCTCCTGCCCCGCAAACCCTCATCAGGCAGCCTTGCTTCCAAGTCACACGATTTCAGCGAGGAGCTCAGGAGGAGCCGGAGCTCCTGGCCACTGGGCCGGCCCCCTCCCCTTGCACTTCCTTTATTCACTCCCTCAGTCGTTCAGGTAACACTCACTGTGCCCTTGTTACGGGCCACATGCTGGGCTGGGTGCTGGGGACAGAGCAGTGCACGAACCCAGCTCTGGTCCTCGCATTCTGTCTCCCAAGAGAACCACAGAAACAAACGCTCCTCACGCGTGGTCCCACTACCTGCTGTTTCTCTCTGCCCAACGTCACGTTGGCAGGTGCACCCTGGTTTCCTTTGGGGAACTACCCCTCCCCATTCCAGAGAGTTTGGGTGGCCCGCCTCTGGGGATGGGCACCTGACCAGGCCTGGCCTGTCAGCGATTCCCCGCTTCCAAGCACAATTCTTTGCCTCAACTGGGAAAAGAGCAAACATCATTAAAACGTTTAATAGATGTTGGGAAGACATGTGGTACAATGTACCATCTGGTCTTGGATAACATTCTAACAAAAGGAGAATGGGGCAAGGAGGGTGTGGTCTTCATTAACGCGCTGAAGGTGATAAACCTAAACCCAGGTACCAACATTACACTCAATGGTAGTAAGCAACAGTCACTCCATTTTAAAACCTAATAAGAAAGGGATGATGGCGGTCTGCTTCTGCCACCAACCCTTATACCTACTGGCTCCACCAACTAGTCCAGGGCCAGAGCAGAGGGCAGGGAACAACCTCAGCCCTCCAGCCACTTCTGGCTGCCCGACACCAGCTCTGCAGTCATCTGTGCCCAGCAAGTTTCAGTCTGTCCATCCCCCTGCTGTGCTGCTGCTGTCTCGTCTCCCTGCCTTCGGAGGCTGGCGTCCTCCCCTGACCCCCAGTCAAGACGCACGACTACCTCTTGCCAGCCTCTTCCCTCTGCATTAGACCCCCTCCCGCAGCAACACCGGCCTCGGCAGCACTGCCTTTGGGACACTGTCTGTGAGAGCACCCAGGGCAGCTGCAGCTCAGGCACCTACCCTGGCCTGTTTTCCTTAACTTGCAACTTAGCCATCTGGCCAGCGTCCCAGCATGCCTCACTCCCGAACCCTCCTAAGTCAGGGCCATGTCTCCAGTACCCACCCAGGTTCCAACTAGTTTTATTAAAAAAATTCTGTTTCATATTATACAATTTCCTTTTTAAAGATTTTTATTGAAATATGGTTGATTTACAACCAACTAGTTTTAGGTACTTCCCTGGTGGTCTAGTGGTTAAGACTCTGAGCTTCCACTGCAGGGGACGTGGGTTTGATCCCAGGTCAGGAAACTGAGATGCCACATGCCACATGGTGAGGTAAAGATAAATAAATAAATAAATAAAATTAAAAATAAAAATAAAATAATAAAACAACCAACTAGTTTTAGAAATGCGTGTGAGTCCCATCTCAGAAGGAAAAGTTGGGACTTCCCTGGTGGCACAGTGGTTAAGAATCTGCCTGCCAATGCAGGGGACACGGGTTCGAGCCCTGGTCCGGGAAGATCCTACATACCGCAGAGCAGCTAAGCCCGTGCGCCACAACTACTGAGCCTGCGCTCTAGAGCCCGCGCGCCGCAACTACTGAGCCTACATGCTGCAACTACTGAAGCCCATGCGCCTAGAGGCCGTGCTCCACAACAAGAGAAGCCACCGCAATGAGAAGCCCGCGCACCGCAATGAAGAGTAGCCCCCACGCGCCACAACTAGAGAAAGCCCCCGTGCAGCAACGAAGACCCAACTCAGCCAAAAATAAATTAATTAATAAAAAAGGAAAAGTCATTAGACTCATAAGAAAAGAAGACATAATGAAATTATTACTTTTTGAAGAGGACATGATTGCTTACCTAGAAAATCTCAAGAAATCAACCAGATAAATTACAAGTAATAAATGAGTTCATACCAGTGGGGAGATATGCGATAAACTTACAAAAATCAATTGCATTCCTATATGCTAGTGACATGCAGCTAGAAAAAAAAAAATCAGTGGAAAAAAAGTTTCATTCTCAGTAGTAACCAAACACATTAAATACCAAACACTAGTTTAGCTTAATTGTAAGAAATTTATTTTTAATGTTAATATTTTGTTCCTACTGGGAGAACTAAATAATAAAGATGGTAATACTCTCTAATTTAATAAGTTTAATGCAATACCAATTAAAGAACTTGAAAATGTGTTTACATACTTAAAAATCCATAAACGGTGAAGAATCAGAGAGAGCTTTTTTTTTTAAAGGTAATGATGGCTGACTTTTATCAATTTAAAAATATACCAAGTAATAATGATCAAAATTTATAATGTTGCATAGAAAACAAGACCAAAAAAATCTTAGAGCATCAAAAAGGAATAACGATGGTAACGGTAACGCATGGGCAAGAAAAGAATCCATGAGTCCATAGCGACACTCAGGAGAGGTGGTGAAGGAAAGATCTTCTATACAGAACAACCTCTATCTCTAGAAGGAATGAAAGAAAAATCACCATTTTGCAACCACCAGTGTAATTTACGCGGGCAAGGAGCATCAAGGGAGGCTAAAACCATTGTGTGAGAAGCTATTTGAGAACCAAATATTTACACTGTCTAAGGTACCATCCCACAGACTACTTATTAACTATAAAGGGGAAAAAGTACCATTATATGGACAAGATCAAGCAGACGTGGGTTTAACCAACTGATCAAACTCAGCATCACCCATAATGGGACGAACCGATATCATGTGGCTCCTTATGTGATGCTCTGAGGAGTGCACACCATCACCTCTCCTTGCCAAAAGTGGGAGGAAACAATCAGACATAGCCAGGCGATCGGGCAGCCTAAAGGACAACCGGCCCAGGCTTGGAAGAAAATGTCAGTGTTGGTTACAGAAGCAAAGAAAATCAGAGATAGTTCTAACTTCGAGGAGATGAAACAGGAAAATGACAAACTAGATGCCATATGTGGTCCTTGACTCGATCCTAGATCAAAACAAAAAGAAGCTAGGAAGGACATTTTGAGGACAACTGGGGGAATTTGAACATGGACTGAATATTACATGACTGTTGAGTTAGCATTCAGTCTTAAGTGTGATGGTGGCACTTTTTCAGACAGGAGACTCTCCTTGTCCCTACACTCTGAAGTGTTCTTGGGGAAAATGTCAAGATGTCTTCATTGACTTAAAATGCTTCTGCAAAGCAACATTAAAGGAGACAAGATGATAGATTATCAGTGGCAAAATGAAAGAAAGAAAAAGCAGTTGTGACAAAGTGTTAACAGTGACTCTAGGTGAAGAGTATCTGGGTATTCATCACATCCTTCTTTCAACTTTTCTGTTCGAACATTTTCAAAATAAAGCATGAGAAAAAAATAGAAAAAAGAATCAGTGTAATTCAGTTCTAGTTGAGAAATAAATTCAAACTATGAATAGAACCAAATGTTGGATGAACCTCATAATAAATTCCAAATGGGTAAAAGTCGAATATTTTTACAAATTGGGGGTTTTAACAAAATAGCTTATTTATTCTTGCTAGAGATGGGAAATAAGTTCCTAACTACTAAAAAGTGATAGATATGCTTAGAAATAATGCAGATATGATATAACTGGAAAAAGAAATATTCAAATGTAGAACTTTTGAGTAATAAAATGTAATCCAGGACTTCTCTGGTGGCGCAGTGGTTAAGAATCCGCCTGCCAATGCAGGGGACACGCCCTGGTCCGGGAAGATCCCACATGCCGCGGAGCAACGAGGCCCGTGTGCCACAGCTACTGAGCCTGCGCTCTAGAGCCCGCGAGCCACAACTACTGAAGCCCACGCGCTAGAGCCCGAGCTCCGCAACGGGAGAGGCGACTGCAATGAGAAGCCCGTGCACCGCAACAAAGAGCAGCCCCCACTCACCGCAACTGGAGAAAGGCCACGCGCAGCAACGAAGACCCAAAGCAGACGAAAATAAATAAATAAATTTATAAATAAATTTATAAAAAAATAAAATTATAAAGATCAAAATAAAAATTCCCCTTGATAAGCGCTCAACAGAGGTGGACATAACAGTTTATGCAGAAGGAAATACCAAGAATAAACAGCAACATGGAAAAAATGTGGTCTCGTTAGCAATTAAAAATGAAAATTTAAACAAGTTTGAAATACTATTATACATTCATTAAACTGGAGAAACAAATCTGAAATAATACTCAGTGTAGATGGGAGAAGCGGGCATCCTCATGCTTCGGGCAAGGTCAGATATTCGGCCAAACAGGAGGCAGGAGGGAGAAAGGGGAGGAGACTGAAGGAGAAACAAAGACCATCCACGGCCCCAGAAGGCGCGGCCAGAAGCCCAAAATGGCTGTGTCCACATGAGTGGGCAAACAGCCTCTCGATTCCACCCACTCAGTGTCTAGAACATGGGAGCAGGTGCCCCCTAGCAGTGCCCACTTGGGGTCAGGGGTTTTGAGAAACCCACACCAGAGGCCAGTCCTCTGGCTGGCAGCCAAGCACTGGGCTGGGAGGAGGCCAAGCAGGCTGGGACCCAGGGGATGGCCAGTGGTACTGAGGGAGGTCCAGCCCAGTGTGCAGTGCAGGCTTGGGGGTGCCCAGGATCCTTCCCTCCTCACCTGCCACGTCCACTCTTTGGAAGAACTGCTCTCTTTGGGCTCCACCCCGCCCGTACCAGCTCAGGGGCTGGGCCCCGCAGAGGCTGCTGGCGAGCCAGGGGTTGACGGGCCCGCCCAGGTTCCCCTCCAGGTGTACCCGGCAGAATGGAACGCAGTGGGGACATTAGTAGTGACTGATGGGATGGTCAATCCTGGACCAGGTTTAAGCAGAGAGGTGACACGGCTCTGTCTGGGACTCAGACACAGGAAATATTAGGCGGAAAGGGGCCAAAAGAGCTCATATACACTGGTCACGACCGCCTGTGGGTGACCGCTAAGGGCAGGACATAGATTTTGAGGTCTAAAAATACAGCTTAACGCTAGTTCGCTTTCTTGTCCTCTCGAGTTGTTTATAAAATGACAACAATATTTGGACCTTTTTTGTTTTAAAAATAAAGAGCAGCTGCTCTCGGGAGGATTCCTGAGAGCGAGGGCAGGCCGGGGAGCCCCAGGAGCTGCCCAGGTGTGTGAGCGTCCTCGAGCTGGCAGGTACCCGCCGCACCTGGGCTCGGGCCCCATCACCCAGTGACCTAGGTGGGGTCACAAAGGACTCATGAAAGGATGCTCTGTCCTGTTTGTCCCAGCGCCGTGCTGTGAGGTCCTGCAGACGGCCTGGCAGCCGCCCTCTGACCCTCCTCTTCCCTCCAGCAGCTCAAACGCCCCTCTCCTTGTCCCTGGACCGGAGCAGAGGCCTCCCAGCTCGGCCTGCTTTCCCCCGCCCCACATGATTCCAGATGGGCTTGTCTAAAACACAACAGAGACATGTCACCCTCAGCTTCAACCTTCAGGATGAAATCCACCCTGTCCTCTCCATTGTGCCTCCACCTGCCTGGTCAGCCCTTCCCCTCTCTCACCTGTCTGCCTCCTGCCAGGTATGTTTCTCCTCTGGCACAGCCATCCTTCCTTTCTGCCCTGGTGGACCCTGGTGTTCAAGACTCAGGCCCAGCATCACCTCTGGGAAGGCTTTTCCATCTCCGGGCAGAGCGAATCTGCTGTCTTCACACCCCACTACACCTAAATGGGCCTCCAGCCCTGCCCTTCTCACAGGTGGACCAAGGTTTCTATCTTAGAGGCCCCTCCCACGCAGAAGCGAGCTCCCTCAGGGGAGGAGTCCTAACCTCTCCATCTGCGTATCCTCTCACACTGTAACTGAGGAGGACCCCATGGGGCCTTCCCAGGACAGAGCACCCCCATGTCCTCACCTGCCTCTTACTTGTAGAAAAACTTGAGCCTCCGAGGCTTTCCCCGAGTTCCAAAGAGCACACTTATTAGAGAAGTGGGAGAAGGCAGAAACAAAGGAAAACAGTCAAGCAAGACAAAATAACAATAATTTAGCCACTAAACACAGTCAAGGGCCTTTAGTTCCTCCTCAAGGGCTAGAGAGAATATTCTGGGCCACAGCCTTGGGCTATTATGCAGATACTGAAACCCCACCAAGTGGAAGGAGTTAAGTGCATGCTGACCACGAGCATGTAGACCCCAGACCAGCTGGACCCAGAAGGTTGATGACGTTGACTCCTGATGACCTCACCACCAACCGATCAGAAGAATGTCCACGAGCTGATCTTGTCCCCTGCAACTCCCTCCCTCACTCTGTCTTTAAAAACCTTTCCCTGAAAGCCATTGGGGAGTTCAGGCCTTTTGAGTGTTAGCTGCCTGGACTCCATCCTTGGTGCCTGCAGTAAATGCTGCACTTCCCTTCACCACAACCCGGTGTCAGTAGATTGGCTTTACCGAGATCGGGCGAGTGGACCCAAGTTTGGTTTGACAGCACCAGACTTGACACAGAGCAGGTGCTCAGAAAGATCTGTAAAAGAATGGAAATGGATAGCCCACCCAGAAAACCTAGAGTCAGTGGTGGTTAACGGTCACATTAGCAAACACACATGGCTAACATTATCCCCACTTTATAGATGAGGAGACTGAGGCACAGAGAGGTTAACTAACTTCTCAGGGTCACACAGCTAGAAAGTGGCAGAGCCGGGTCTCAAACCAGGTGAGCCTGATGCCAGGGCCCCGGCTCCCAAGCTCTTCTCTGTAGCACAGAGAGAAAGTTAAAGCTGACCTGGCCTGAACAGAGACACTGGAGGGAGGTGGAGGAGATGGGGAGCACGAGGGGTCAAGGCCAGCTGGGGCCACAGGGCCTCTGTGGCTGGGAGGAGACAGCAGCGCCAGCCTAGAAGATGGAGGAGCCTGGAGAATGCGGACTGGGTGCCGGCGGGGTGTCAGGATTGAGAGCCCGGGCCCTGCCCCTGCTACAAACCCGTCTGGGACTGCAGAGGGTTGCGGAAGGGCGCCAGGCAGGAAACCGGAGCAGCCAGAGAAATGCTGGCCTCCCGGGGCTCTTTAATCACCATTTGCACAGGAAGTGGTGGTGATGCATAATTCAGGGCGTGGTTGCAGGCAGCCTCTCTGCTCTGAAAAGTCAGCTCCTGCTGCCCCCTGCCACCTTTCACAGCATCTTCTGGGTGGCACACTGCCCGCAGCCCCACCTACAGGCAGTGCCTGCCCACCCTGCAGATTCCAAATCTACTTCTACTTACAGCCCCTGCCTGGTGCTGCTCCACCCTTGGAAGCCAGACCACCCCAGATTTAGAAAACCAGAGGAAGCCTCAGATTGGAAGTTTCTATGTCAAATTTCTGAAACTCAGATCTGATCATTTTCCCCCTCCCCTGGCACTGGAACCTGGAACCCTCCAACGGCAGGCAGCTAAGGAGGCAGCTTTAGAATCAGACAGACCTGGGTTCACATCCCAGCTCCTCCAGTTACTGTGGGACCCTGGACAACTCCCATCACCTCTCAGATTCTCAGGGCTATTGCGAGGATGAAGGGAATAAGAAACACGAAGGGAGTCAGCACCAATCCTTCCCTCACCTCCGCTGTCCACAGAGCCACCAGTGGCCGCAGGAGAAATTCTGGCCCTTGAACAAGGGAGGTCAGGCCTAGAAAAGTACCAGGTGGAGGAAAGGGGCCAGAGGTGCACTCCTGGGGCTGAGAGCAGCAGGGGGTGGCAACAGGGGTCATGGAGTAGGTGGGCTGCAGAGACCATGCCAACAGGCGTCATGGCCGGCCTTAATGTATTATCTCCTTTCCTCAAAACAGTCCCACAAATAGGGGTTCTGACCACCATTTTACAGAGAAGGAAACTGACGTCCATCCATCATAAGCCCCTTTTAAATAACCTGGGCTTTCTCTTTTTTCAGAAAGGCTTCAGCCCTTGCCAGACCCAATGGCCTGTGTGGGAAGTGAGAAATCATAAAGACAGCTAACTCCAGTGAGGGTAGGCAGGTGCTAGCGTATTGCTGCCTGTCCAGAACTCATCTGAGCCAGTCTCACAGCCCCAGCCCCTGAGCCCTCCCTAAGGTCAAGCTGACCCCTTGCTCCAGCCTGAGCTCTCACCCTCCTGCCCTTCCTGTGCCTTCACCATGCGGAGCCACTTGTCACTCCCTGAAAATGCCAGTCCCCATCCCTGGATCTGGGCTTAGGCTTTGCGCATGTAGATACTCAATAAATGTTGGGTGGTGGATGGACAGATGGGGAGGCTAGGGAGGCTGGTGGAAGGGTGCGTGAACAGATGGATGGACCAACAGATGGATGGGTAATGAATGGATAAGTAGATGGGTTGATGGCTGGCTGGCTGGCTGGCTGGCTGGATGGATGGATGGGCAGGTAGATAGATGGCTGGGTGGATGGATGGATGGATGGATGGATGGATGGAGAGATGGATGGATGGAGGGGATGATGAATGTGTAGACAGATGGATAAGTGAATGTATAAATGGATGCATTATTGAATGGGCAGGTAGGTAGTTGGATGGATGGGTAGAGGGAATGAAGAGCAGCAGTTCTAGGAGATGTACCTTAGTTCACTGTATGAAAGAGAACTCAGCCAGAGCCTTGTCAAGATGAAATGGCCTTGCCTCGGCAGGCAGTGAGTCCCCATCTCTTGGCAGGGCTGTTCTAGAGCAACACAAGCACTGAATGGACCTCTACTCCCCTTTCGGTTTTTGTTTGCGTGTAAATCAACCCTTTGACTACCCTGTCCAGGTACTAGCCTCAGACTTGGGATCTCTCCTCTAGTGCCCACTAGAGGCCTATGTGCAATCAACAAATGCTTTTGGAGGAAGCTGGCAATCTTCTCTGAGTTTTGTGCCATAGCAAGTGAGGTGTGGGTCAGACTCAAGGTCTCAGGTCTAAAGGGAACTTAGAGATCCTTACAGCTATAGTTTGGGCTGTGGTGACCAGGAGGCCCACTCTCCTCTTGATCACGACGGTATACACACTTCTGGACTCTGAGCTGCTTTGCTCTCCCTGTCCCCAAGAGCGTGCAACTATGGACAATGGGTCCCTCAGCAGTGACCCCAGGAGTGGTAGTCTGCAAAGAATTGGTGGCCCTAAGCTATGGCTCCTGGGGGGCCTCCAGGAATCAGAAGATGCTGGGAATGCAGAAGACAGGGAGGGGCAGAAGGGTGCAAAGAGCCCAAGTCTAGTTGGGGGGTGGCTCCAACTGACCCACTGGAGAGGGCCAGTGATCACACCAGCAGCACATTCAAGCAGTGAATTACGGCTCTAGCCAGTTCTTACTCTGTGCGAGGAGGCAAGGGCAGCTCTCAGGCTGAGAGGCTGGGCAGACAGGCAGTCAGCATCCCAAGACGGGTAGCATCTTGCCTAGAAGATGCCTTCTGGTCTGGAAGATGAGATGCCCCAAGCCAGTCCAGCTGAGTCCTTGGACCCCCAAACTCAAGCCTGGCTTTTAAAGGGGGCTGAATCCCACCTTATCAGGTTCTGTGTTCTTCCCTCATTTCTCTGTCATGGGCAGGGAGACCTAAGGGCCAGGGTAGAAAGAGGCAAGGGTCTGCCAGGAGGAGCAGGGCTGAGGCACATTCCTGGGATCTGTCCACTGCCGGCTCCACAGCCCCACTGGGACGCCAGGTGCATCTCAGGTTTCACAGGCCAGCGTGGAACTCCTTGGCTCCTTGCCCAACCTGCCTCCTGCCTCAGTCTTCTCCATCCAGCAAATGGCAGCCTCTGAGTTCTCCAAATTCTCTCCTTTCACACCCACTTCCAATGGGCTCTAGTTATCCAAAGCCAGCCGCATCTCCGCAGCTACACCCCTGCTCTGTGCCTCCAGCAAGTCTCACCTGCATGGAGTGACAGCCTCCCCACTGGTCTTCCTGCCCAGCCCCTGCCCTCTCCCTTAAGTCCTCTTGCCATACCTCTAACCCCCAGGCCCCCTCCTGCCTCTGCCTGGATCAGTTGCCCCCAGATCTCTGCAAGGCGCAGACCCCCACTTCATTCCAGGCCCTACTTAAATGTTCATCTGTGACAGAGAGGCCATCCGTGGTCATTCTAAGGGCAAAAATCTTTTTGTCTCAGTATTTTCTGTTTCTTCCTAGTCCTGTACCTTCCTCCACCCAACAGTAATTGTCGTTCCTTTGTCAGTTTCTTTTCCAGCCCCTCCCCCATGGAAGCTCCGGGCCACTCCTGATTCCCAGGGCCTGGAAGAGTTTTGGCATAGAGTAGGTATGCAAGATATTAATCGAAAAAAAACCTTTTTAAATCCTGGAAACAGGGCTTCCCTGGTGGCGCAGTGGTTGAGAGTCCGCCTGCCGATGCAGGGGACGCGGGTTCGTGCCCCGGTCCGGGAAGATCCCACATGCCACGAAGCGGCTGGGCCGGTGAGCCATGGCCGCTGAGCCTGCGCGTCCGGGGCCTGTGCTCCGCAACGGGAGAGGCCGCAGTGGTGAGAGGCCCGCGTACCGCAAAAAAAAAAAAAAAGAAAAAGAAAAAAAAATCCTGGAAACATGTATTAAGACAACCACCAACCACCAATGCAAAAGGTATTTCCATTAAGGCTACTCTGTAAAAATTTCAGGGCATTCACCCAATCATGTGAGGTCGGGGGAGGACAGCAGTTCACCCAGGCATGACATTCACTGTTTCCTGGCCAGAGGGCATTTCCCCTCCATCCCACCCCAGATCTGGTTCACCCAGCTCTAACTGTCCACCGCAGCCAGCTGTCAGCCTCCCCTTCTGTGCTCCACCTGAGGGGCCTGCTCTAGGCCCGGGGTGGGGACGGATGCGGGGTGGGCCAAAGGGGCCGCTGCAGCACGAGACAAAGGAGCAGCCCCTCTCCACCCCACGAGCCCCGACTCACACACACACAGTCCAGGGCTGGGGCAGAGCCCCCCTCCCAAACCCCTACAAATGGACCCGTGAACACGGGTGCTCGGAGTGGGGCACCTGGGTGGGACCCGCCAGGCACGTGGTGGCTGCATTAGCCCCCAATCCGCACTGCCCCCTCAGGCTGTGGCAGCGGAGCCCTGGCCCAGGGAAGGAGGAGCGGGTCCTCAGCCATCCATCCACCACCCAGCGGGGTCCTGGGTTCCCCGTGCTAGGGAAACCGGAGGTGCAGCCTCCCTCCTGGCTCTGTCTCCTCAGCCGCCAGCCACAGGGGAGGCACTCCTCCCTCTGCCCCGCTCCCACACCTCCCCATCTCCCTTCTCCTTCTTCGCACCTCTGCTTGTCTTCCAGGTGCAGGGGAAAGCTCCCGGGCCTCAGAGTCAAGGCTGGATCTGACAGCCGCTCCGCCTGCCCAGCCTGGTGACCCTTCACCATCCACCTGGGAAAAGGGGTAAGTTCTTCTTCACAGGGTGAATGGCCGATACCCATGCTGGGGCTTGTCTGGGCTTTGAGAGTCTCCACCCACCGCAACCGGGCCGAGGGCGTGTCCTGCTATTTGGAAGGCCTGATTCTACCCCACTTCTCCATTCAGATCTCAACAAGGGAGGCACGGGCCACACCGCCCTCCACCAAGCCCTCCACGACCTGGAGCTTCTTCCTGCTCTACATCCCGGTATCTTGGGAATGAAGCTATAGCCCAGAGAGGTTTTGCCACATGGATTCAGGCTGTGTCAGGCTGTGTCCCCCGGACGCTCTTCTCACGCCCCTCCTCCCAGCACAGCCAAAGTGGGCTAAGAGCACTGGGCATCCTATCTGGGGCTTGGCCCCTCCCAGCCCGCCCCCGGAGCCTGGTGCCTCGCGCTCACTCCCTATGCCTCGCGAGGGACCGCAGCCTCAGCCTGGCTTCCACAGTGACCTCCAAGCTCAGGGGCACCGGCTGCACCCGGGTGAGGCACAAACACAGGAAAGAGAAGGTCTTTCTGGGCCCCACTCCTGTCCTGCTCCCCACTCATGGGTCACAGGCACCCCGACCTTTCCTTCGAGGCTCGGAGAACCTGGGCCTTCCTTCTGTTTTGCCAGCTCTGTCATCCCTACCATGTCCCCATTAGGGTGGGGCACTTAGAGGGGGCCTGTTCTCCAAAAGAGCCTTAGATTCTTCCCTCCAGGAGTGGCGTGTTGGGCTCTGCAGGCCTTTTGGACCCCTGTCGGTTCTGCACCCGCTGCCACTGCCCAAGTCAGGACCCTCTTCCTCTCAGGCCAATTGTCACATTCCCCTCCTGGATCCAGCCCCTGTTCTCGAGCACACCTCTGACCCTGCTGCCTGGACCTTCCCACCATCCACAGGGAACGACTGGGGCTTTCCTGATCTGGCCCCGCCCTCCCCTCTAGCCCCTCCTCCTATCACCTCCCACCTCCAGCCACAGATGTAGGGATACAGCTGCTTCTTCCCCAGCATCCTGTCCCCTCCTCTCCTGAGCAGACCCAGCTTTACTTCAGGGCTCTCCCTCCCCTGGCAGCCCCAGGACTGTCTCCTGATAAGTCTCGGCCCACCTAGAACCCCAACCCCTTTGCCGGTTCAGACACCCAGGCTGAAGCCAGCCAGCACCAGCATCTCCCTTGCGGCAGTCCTTCATCCAGAGGGGACTTGGGGACTAAGGGAGCCCAGTCTGACCCCTTATTTCATCTCCTGCTCAATATGAACAAGGAGGCACGATGCCCCAGTTGCTTCTGGCACCTGCAAAGAAGCGGGGAAATTATAGACTAGTCCCAGGTGGGCTAAAGCTGAGTCACTGCCCCCAAATAATTAACACCACCCTTCCCAGCAGGAAGGACTGGCCACTGCTCAGAGGAGATGGTACTGGGTTAACAAATGGCAGAGACACCACTCAACTACTTTTGAGTCCATTCTTCTAGCAAGAAGGATGGTTTTCAAACTGGAAAAGGGAGAAGAATATATTTACCAGGGACGTGGCCCAAGATATCTCTGGCGCTCCCAATGCCTTCCACTCACAGATGCGGGAGGGCTGGAAGCTCAGAGCTGACAAGGAGGGTGGGCCGAGGACACCAGGGACTGTTCGAAGATCTGGACCTCAACCCCCAAGAACGCCCCAGCCTAGAACAGCCTCCCAAAGATGCTTACAAATGTTTACCAAAAACACCAATAGTAAGAGCAGCAGCAATTCTGATAGCGGGCCTACCCCGTCCCGATACTGAACACTTTACGTGTATTAACGTGTTCAAGCCCCACAATAACGCTATGAAATGAGAACTGTTATCACCCCCATTTTATGGATGAGTAAACAAAGCCCTAGAGAGGTTAGACACAAAAGCAAGCTATCAGAGGTCAACATGGGTTCAGGACACTGGGCCATCATTTCTCGTCCTTGTCACCGTGGTCTTGCTCCTACTTATTAAGGCTTTCAGGGCTGGGACAGCGACCTCACATGCTTTGAAACGTCAACCTGTGTTCTCACACACGACTCATGTTTTCATCGAATTTCCTTGTCTTCTCTTTTCTACTATGATTCCCAAGTCAATAAATTAGGGGAATATCGGAGGCCAACCTGATACATACATAACATTATTTTTTTTTTTTTGTGGTACGCGGGCCTCTCACTGTGTGGCCTCTCCCGTTGCGGAGCACAGGCTCAGTGGCCATGGCTCACGGGCCCAGCCGCGGATGTGGGATCTTCCCGGACCGGGACACGAACCCGTGTCCCCTGCATCGGCAGGCGGACTCTCAACCACTGCGCCACCAGGGAAGCCCCATAACATTATTATTAACTGAAGTCTGTACTTTATTCAGACTTCCTTAGTTTTTGCCTGATGTCCTCTTCTTGTTCCAGGACCCCACCCAGGACACCACATTACATTTAGTTGTCACGTCTCCTTAGGCGTCACTTGGCCAGGACAGTTTCTCAGACTTCCCTTGGTTTTGATGACCTGGACAAAGGCGAGGAGCACTAAGCAGGTGTTTTGTAGAATAATGTCTCTCTGTTGAGATTTTTGTGATGTTTTCTCATGACTGGACTGGGGTGATGGGTTTGGGTGGGGGATCACAGTGGTAAGGTGCCTCTCCCATCACATCGTATGAAGGGTACATACTACCTACGTGACTTATCACTGCTGTTGTTGATCCTGGTGACCCGGCTGAGGCAGTGCGTGTCAGGCTTCTCCACCGTAAAGCTGCCCTTTCCCCCCTTTCCACAGTGTCCTCTTTAGAAGGCAGTCATTATGCATACCTGACGCTTACAGCGTGGGGGGTTGTGCTGCACCTCCTTGATAGGGAATTATCTACATAAATTAATTTGTTCTGTATGGGAGACTCTCCTAGTATTTATTTATTAATATTAAATCATTTATTGATATTAGTGTGGCCTCATGGATATTTGTTTTACACTTTGCAACCTAGTATATTTTGATTTTTGCAAAGCATTTGATTCTGGTGTCCCTGGCATTCTGGGTGTAGTTGATAAAATATGGATAATCAGCTCTGATAAATTCACTGAATTCCGTATCTAATGAATGAGAGTTATCCACCCTAGAGCACTGGCGGCGGGTACGGGGTGGGAAATCAAGGTCTCTATGTGATTTTTAAACAAATGAAATAGAAACTGCCAGAAAACGTAGCATTTTGAAGGGGAAATGACACCCCTATTCTGTAGTGCATGTGGTGCGCAGTGAGCAGGGCTGAAAAATGTATTTCTGTGGGTCTCGGTCAGTAACACAGTGTGAACAGAACCACCCCTACGAGGCTCTGTCCGTGGTCCTGCCCTGGGTTTACACCAGCCTGGCAGATTGAGACATAAAGCACCCACTTCTCCAGCCTGAAGGCAGCCCAGCATCGGAGTGACAAAGGTAGGATTGTAAATTCTCTCTATTGTCTGTTACAATGGGAGGAAATGAACAAGGTGAAATTTAACAGGGATAAGGTCCAAGTTACAGGTTTAGATTTAAGAAAGTACTGACACAGACAACAGACCTGATCTCTTCAACAAGTCAGGGTTATTCAAATTAAAAAAAAAAAAAAAAGAATTGCATTAAAGTAAGAGATCAGAATAACCGGATGCATTGCACAGTCCTGGCGAGAAAACTGGTTTGAACAAAACAGCAAAGATTGATGTTTTGGGGCCAAATAGGGAAATCTGGATAAGGTGTGCATGTTAAATGGGATGAGAATTTATTGAAGCAGGAAAGTGCTGATCATTTACTGGAAAAAAATCAGGTTACAAGACAGTATGCACAGCATGACCTCATTTTATGGAGAAAATCTACATATAAGCATAGAAACAGCTCTGGAAGGATGTGACCAAGGTGTCACAGGTAGGCTCCCTGGGAGATGGGAACATATTTTATTTTTGCTTGTCCATATTTCTAACTTCCCGCAGAGCATATACACTGATTCTGTAATGATATAAGATTATGCTTTAAAAAGAAAAATCACTGACCCTCCTCCAGGATGGAGGGGAATCTTGGCTTGGCAGAGGCTGCTAAGAAAGATCCCTGGGGGTTTCAGTGGCCAGAAACTTAACGTGACTGCACCACTCAAAAGGCACCCTCGCCCTGAGCCACCTGTGTGTGTGAGAGGTGCTGGGGCCGGAACAGTCCTGGAGTCTCCTGGTCCAGCCCCTCCATGTCATTACTAGGAGAACTCCGTCACACAATTAGTCGATGGTGGCTTCAGGGCTGGAAGCCAGAGGTTTGGTCCCTGCCAGATTGTACGGAAATGGTCTGGGGCTTCAAGAACAGGGGGTATTTGGCCTGGAGAAGGGAGGATGGTAGGAAGTGAGTGGGAAGGGGACAGGAGTGCTGTTTCCAAATATTTAAAGGCTGCCACGTAGAAGAGAGACCCACGTGGGTCCCCGTCCAGAACCACGATGACTAAGTGACAAGCAGGTTTGGCTCCAGCGTGTATGAGGAAGAAGCTCTAAGAAGAGGAGCTGTCCAGATCAGGGATAAGGCTGGGGCTTGTTAGGGGCTCACCACTGAGCCCTTGTGGCCTCCTGCCAGAGCCTGCTGGGAAGCTCTTCCCACCAGTGAGACTGCGGTTCTGGAACTCCAGTTCCACCCAGAGCCAGACGTCTCCCCTGCAGCCTGTGTCCTGAGAGGAAGGACTGGGGCTCTCCCCAAGCTTGGGGTCTGCTCAGCCTGCCTCAATGAGGGGAGAGGCTTGACCAGCCTTTGGGAAGGAGAAGGACCGGGTGGCTACAGGAAACGGTCCTGAACAAATCCCAGCAGAGGGAGAGGGTGGGCTCCAAAGGGGCTGTAGCAGTGAGCCTCCTGGGATGGGGTGCCTGAGTTCTCGAACTTGACACTTGCCTCACCCTCTTTCACTTACTGGTCTCAGGGACTCCCAGGTCCCAGCCATGCCCAATGGCCATGCAGAGATGATTACCTATCATCTCCCCCTTGCCAGGTGACAGGAAGGCATGGATCCAACCCAGGCATGCCCTGGCTTCTCTTATGTTCTGGAATGCTAGGCCCCAGCTGTCCCCAGAACAGAATGCCAGCCAGTGCCCATGCAAGAGCCTGCGGCCTCAGGTGGCCTTGGAAACTCACTACTCAGGGCTTCGTCTCCTGACCATTTCAGAGTGGGCAGTAGCAGAAGGGTGGGGATGCTCTCCCGCCAGGTGGGTGCCTTGCCGTACCCCCTCCCCCAGACATAGCCACCTGTCCCTGTGCCCATAGCATGAGAGTACACCTGTCTCTGCCCACCCCACTGGCAGCACCCACCCTCCGATCCCAGCCCTGCTACAACCAACGCCGTTCCTACTTTCCCTAAATCGACGCGGCCCGCCCCCCCCCCCCTTGCTGCAAACACTGCTCAGCTGCCGCTCCCCATCTTGGCTCTGGGAGGTCTGCCGCAGCCGACACAGCCAGCTGCCAGCCAGGCCTGCCCATGGGAGCCCGCATGGGGGGTCATCGGGCGCTGGGCCGAGAATCCAGGAAGGTCGCAAGCAGACACCTCCCGCTGTGTTCTAGGTCGGCTGGGTGCAGTCAAGGAGCCGAGACAGCAGAGCGCCCCTAGTTGTCCTCTCGCTCCCTCGGCCAGGCCCAGTGGGGCGCGTGCCTCCCTCCCCCACCCCACCCCATACGGCGTCCTGGGATTCCCGCACACGGACCTCTGCGTCTCGGTCTCCGCAGGGTAGGAAGGGGCGGGGGTCCCGGGACCAGGATCTGACGGCTCCTTCCTCCCACCCCCCCAAACCCCGAGTGGGCTGCAGAGCGGTCAGAGGGGCCCGCAAGGGCCCGGGGTAGGGAAGATAGGCTGAGAAGCCCCCACCCCGGGCGTGATGCGTGACTCTCGCAGCGCCGGCGCTAATGGTGGAAAGCGAGGGTCCGACAGGGTGGGGATGCCCGGGGGCCCGGCCGGGAGCGGGCCGGTGAAACGGCGGGAAAGCCGCGGGTGGGAGATTGGGGCGCGGACGCCCCCGCCGCGGGCCCTTACCTCCTCGCCTTGGCCGAAGCGCAGTCCGAGCGCCGCGACGCGCTCCACGCGCAGGAAGCCGTCGGGGTCGCGGCCGCACACCTCGAACACCTCGCGCAGGCGGCGCACCGAGCGCAGCAGAGCCGCGGGGGCGCCTGCCCAGCCCGCGCCGCCCGCCATCCGGCCCGGCCCCGCGGCTAGCCCGAGCCCCGCGCCCGCCGCGCCCGCCCGCCCCGCGCCGCCGCCGCCGCCGCCGCCGCCATCGCCGCGCGCCCTCCGCCCGGCGCTGCGACGCGCAGCCTCCGCCCGGTGGCGGCGGCGGCCGCCGAGCCGTGTCAGCAGCGGCGCCGCAGCCCCGCGGCTCGGGGCGGGCGGGGGAGGGGGAGGCTGCAGACAAAAGAGGCCGCGCGCCCCCGAGGGCGGCCGCCCTCGTGGCCCCGCCGCCTCCCCCAGACTCGGTGTCCCTCGGCGGCTCCGAGCTCGTCCCGTCCCCTGGGAAACCGGGAGGGTGGGTGTGCGACAGGCGCCTGGAAACCCAGGGCTGCCCGAAGGCCCCGCCCCTGCTTGGAGGAGTCAGAGAGGAGGCCCGAGTCCCCGGACCAGCCGCGCCGGGGTCCAACAGCCTCGCTTCCAACCTCAGACCCCCAACCCCAAGGCCAGGCCGTCTCCGTTCACCGCGTCCTGTGTGCGTACCCAGCAGTGTCGAGAGCTCAGTATGTCCTAGGGGTTTCCTACATTAGCGCGTTGGATTGTTACACTCATCTCCGAGGAAGCTGAGGCTCAGAGAGGTTGAACTACTTACCCTAGGTCACACAGCCTCTGGGAGCCCGGGTCAGGATTCCTAGCCAGTCTGGAGCTGGATGGACCTAGACTCCCTATTCTTACCCTTCTCTGTGCTGCCTTTTAAAGAACAGTTTCCAGGCTTAGGTCCACACAGGCCTCCCCAACAGAACTCTGGGCCAGCTCTGGGCTGGGAAAGGGTGCAGAGAGAGGGAGCAGAGACCCTGGGACAGGAGAGCGAAAGAGGAGACCAGAACAGGCAAGAGGAAGGAAAAGCAAGGGCCACCCATCAGGCCTGCCTGTTGCAGGGCCGGGGGCCACCCAGCGCCTTGGGGAGGTTCCTTCCCTTCCCCTGGGTTCCCGCTCTCAGCCCTTGCAGCCCTGGGCTTCAAGCTGAGAGCCCAGGACAAGAGTCTTGGCCCTGGGAGCTGGTGGCAGCCTCCAGGCCTGGACCTTAGCCTCCTCCCAGTCGTGCTCAGCTGAGCCTCCACCCCAGCTCCTCTGACTCCCAGCCTCGCCCGGGGCTCTGCAGAACCTGGCCTGACTCTGCTCTCCTCCTTCCTGGTTGCTCAGCATGCCAGGCCCTTGTGGCACCAGTTGCACCCAACCCAAATACAGGTCTTGGCTGAGCCCACCCCCACTTATGCTTCCCAGCTCAGTTCAGAGGTTTCCTCCTCCAGGAAGCCTTCCCTGATGGCACTCCATCTTGCCTGTTAGTCTGATTTCTGGTCCCTTCCTCCAGATACCTACTTAGTTCTACAGTTCTTTGGTGGGCTGCCCATCTCCCCCAGCATGGTGGGAAACCCTCCAGGGCAGGATGTATCTTAGTCACTTCTTGTCCCTGACCTCCATTCAAGGATGGGTGCAGAGGAAGCCCCTGCCTAGAGGAGATGGGGCCCTGCCCCATCATGTGCAGGAGCCAAGAGCAGTGTAGGGACCCAGACAGAGAGGCTGGGGTGGGGCCCAGTTCTGCACATGAGCTGTGTGGCTTCTCTTCCCTGGACCTCAGTTTCCCCCTCTGTGGTCTTCCTGCTCAACTGTGAATATATCCTGCTCAGGGGCTGCCATGTGGCTTCTCTGATTCTCCCACCCAAGAGGCTCAGGACAGAAGGGAGATGGGCAGGGCTGAGTTATCCCCGTTGGGGAGCTGTAGAAACGGCTCTCAGAGCTCTCCCTGCATCAAATCCCCCAAAAGAAGAGACCAGGGAGGCTGAAAGACCTCAGCTGGCAGAGGTGGGGGCCTCAGACCTGAGCATGAACAAATCCCAGGTGAACCAAGCTTGAAGCCCACACCAGATTAGTGGTTCTCCCAAAAGACAGGAGCCCTTCCTGACCCCTGTCTCTCCTCACCCATATCTAGGAGCATCTCAGCTCCCTCCTGCCTCCCTCTTCCTGCGGCACCTCCTCACTCCTACCCTCTCCCCATCCCACTTTCTCTGGCCAACTCCCATCCTTCCAGATTCCATGGAAGTGGTATTTCCTGCAAGAAGCCTTCCCTGACCACACCCTTGCTCACCTTGACTGCCTCTCCCCTGTGCTCGTGTAGCATTCTGTGCGGGGAGGTGACAAGTATACACTGTGGAACCACCCTACAGCTGGGGATAAGGCCATGAGGGTCAAGTGATTTAATATGTGTAAGTGTCAGAAGAGTGTTCCAGGTAGTAAGTGCCAACTATTGTGTCCTGAGGTCTCTCACTCCTGTTACCACAAGAACATCTGGGAAGTAGGTTTCAAAGTTCACACAGTGACCATGAGGTCCATGAGGGCAGGGACTGTGTCATTTCTCTTTTGATTTTCTAGCTCCAGGCTCTTAGCACAATGACCAATACACACAATTAAGGTCTATGAAGGAATAAATTAGGGAAGGAACGGGCACACATATGGTGTGGTAAACAGAAACATGGCCTCTCAAAAGATACCCACATGCTGATCCCTGGGAGCTGGAAAATTACCTTATTGGAAAAAGATTCTTTGCAGGTGTGATGAAGTTAAGGCTCTGGAGATGGGGAGAATCTCCTGGGGTAGCCAGATGGGTTCTAAGTGCAATCACAGTATTCTCATAAGAGGGAGGCAGAGGCCGATTTAACACAAACAGAAGAGAAGGCGATGTGGCCACACGGGGCAGAGAGCGGAGGGATTTAGCCATAAGGCAAGAATGCCAGCAGCCACCCGAAGCTGGAAGAGGTGAGGGTGTGAATCATTCCTAGAGCCTCTGGAGGGAGCATGGCCCTGCCCACACCTTGATCTTGGGCTTCTGGCCTCCAGAACTGTGACACAATGAATTTCTTGTTGTTTTAAGCCTCCAAGTTGGTGGTACTTTGTTATAGCAGCCACAGGAAACCAATATATATGGTATAAATATCATGGGGAAGTTATTACAGATTAAGAGCCAGGCTTTGGAATCTAAAACAGCTGAGCCAGGCACCAAGGGCTGCTACTCATTTAGCCGTTTGACTCTGGACGAGTTAACTTCTCTGAACCTCAGTGTCCCTGTCTGTAAAGTGAGGATAGTAGTTCCTACCTACAGAAGTCCTGCAGGTTTCACATGAGAAAATGAATGTAACGTGGCTGGCACAGTGCCTGGCATGTACCTGGCCCGTGGTGATTATGATGCGTGTTGGCATGGAGAGGTTGAGAACCAGTCTGAACGGGGGAAGCATTTCTGATTTTCACCTCCAGGCCTTGAATTCAGCGTCCATGTTGTATGGAAATGGGACAGGATTCAGTTTCTTGCTGCTCACAACCTGCTGGGTTTTTTTTTTGAACCATGAATAAATATCGCTCTGGTGGAAAGGAAGGGTGTGGGAATGCCTGGGCCTTTTTCACCTGTCCTCCAGCATGCGGGGTCTGAGGCAGAAGCAGCAGCAGCACTGCCTGGGGGGCCGAGGACCCTGGTAGGACTGGGGTGAGTCCGGGGTGAGCAGGGTGTCTCAAGACCCTGTCCTTCCTTGTTGGGAGGGGTGCCCGGGCTGGGGTTTCACTCACCCTGGGTGGCCACCCACAAGTTTCTCTGACCCTCAGAAGGGAGTAGGTCCATCTGATTGCTAGCGTTCCTTCCAGGATTCTAAGAAGAATGACAAAACCATACTTATTCTACCCAACTAGGTTCCACATCCTTTCAACAGCCTCAGAAATGGCTCCTAGAAGTGACTTGTGGCTGGGGCGGCTCGCGGTTTAGGAAGCGGCCTCCTGCCCGCGTCTCACCTACCGGAAGTCCTCCAGGCTCACCTACCGGAAGTCCTCCAGGCTCACCTAACGGAAGTCCTCTCGGATCAGCACGTTCCCTGCTCCCGGCCTTCTCTGCTGCCCCTTCTGCCGGAAAGAAACGCGGGAGTCCTCAGTTACAGACTGCGTGGAATAAAGGGGAGAGTGGGAAGATTGGGGTGGGGTAGGGGCCATTTTTTACTGAAAGGTAACCGGCCTCACCCTGACTGATACAGGAGGAGGGATCCTGGTTTCCACGGAAGGCCTGACATTCAGAGAGCCAAAGACTGTCAGGATGGGAGACACCTTCCTCCCAACCCCCACTCCTCCAAGATCACAAAGCTTTTTGGTGGCAGAATTAGGACCACGGCCTAAGTGGCCTCCTGACCCCCATCAATGCTCCTTTCTGCACAGAAGCTTTGGAGCAGAAGGTCCTGGAGTAGAATTGCTGGACTAAAGCCCCAGCTACCTATTCTGCCATCCCCACCTGAAAAGCTTAAAAACGAAAGACAACAGAAAGCCGGGGCGTCCAGTCCAGCTGAATACACATCTGGGAGGGAACAGGGGCTGGGGACTGCGGTGCCAGCTGGGCCGAACAAGCCAGGATCACTGAGATTAGTGTAGAGGCCAAGGTCTTCCTCCTGGGAACCTCTCCAACAAGGACAACGCACGGGTGCACGGCTTGGTGACCTTGGGGTGAAGCCCTCCACAGAATTCTCAGAAACAAACTGAGGTGCAGTGTTTAGAGTGGTCTCCAGCAGGGCGCCAGCCCGAGGAAGCAAAGCCTCAGAGAGGGAGGGCGCCGCGACTCCGTCGATCCTCCTCCCCCGGGACAGGCCCGATTCTCCCGCGCCCCCTGCTGTTCAAGGGAGGTTTTAAAATTTAAGATCACTCCTTAGAAGCAGCATTTCTTTCCTAGACTCATTCTCTTGACAAATAGGTATTGAGCGTCTACTACGTGCCAAGCCCTGTTCTAGGCTCTGGGGATACATCAGTGAACAAGATGGAAAACTTCTCTCCCTTCACCGAGCTCATTTTCTTGTGGGTTCTGGGGAATTCCCAAGGAAATTCTAGGCCTCTTCCGAGCGCCATCCTGGATGTAAATGGTAGAGATTTTTTTTTTTTTTTCTGGCACATAATGTTTCGACAGGACTTATTAACTAATGCCACCTGGATTTGAAGACTCCATAAGAGCCAGGCCCACGGCAAGGCACCAGGGACATAAGTTGTCACACAGACTCCCCCAGGAGTCTAGGGACCTGGGGTGAGATTAATAAGGAGCCAGCCAACAACCCACAGTGCTCAACCCCCCAGGACAGATGTAAGCTGCCGAGGGAGCAGGGGGAATGGCCCAACAAGAAAGTCTTGCTGGAGATGGTCTTTCGGGGCGGGAGGAAGGGGGGTGTCTCTTGGAAGACAAGGTAGGCTCCCCCGGGAGGAAATGATGTCTGCATAGGCCCCACACACAAGAGCACCGCGAGATCCAAGGAAGCAAAACATCCCATTCTCAGGACTCATGTTGAGGGGAGAAACTGGAACAAATCTGAATCACCATGAGAAAAGCCACTGCGCATGCGCAGAGGCCAATAAAGAAGAAATCCCTCCCACCAGGCAGTGATGGGCCCTGAAGGTGCCATGTCTCTAGGAGGATCTGTAAGGTGCTGACTGTGGGCTGAAAACCCCCTCTGTACCTCCCTGTAAAGCCTTCAGTAAAGTTTTGTGCAAGTGGATTCTTCAGTGGGTAGGAGATGCCAGGCCATGTTTCAGGGTGAGTTCGGGTTGAAAACAAGAGCAGAGGAAGGAGGGGACCGGTGATATTTAGGTTACATGTGTAACGGTCCGTCATCTCAGTGCTTGCTCTCCCAGCTGAGGAGCTTGGAATGGCTGGAGCTAGAGTGGGTTGGAGCAGGAGATGGGCTTGAAAAGACAGGTAGGGGTCAAATGATGGCCTTGCATATCCTGGTGAGGACTTTGGACTTTGTGTGTTGGTGGTGAGAAGGAAGCCTTTGAAGTATGTCCTGGCTGCACCTATGATGGGTTAGAATGTGGTACACCGGGGACAGTGGGTCATGCTAGAGACCCTTGTAAACAGGCCAATGAGCTGGGCCCCTGAATGGGCAGGGAGGTAATGGGGATGGTGAAGGAATTTCAGAGGGCACAATCAGTATAATTTGGTGACCATCCAGTGTGGTGGTGGGGATGGGTGGTGAGTGGGGAGGAATTCAGGATAATTCCCAGTGTTCAAGCTCAGGTGCATCGTCGGGGATGGTGGTGCCATTGGCCAAGGCAGGGGCCCAGGAGGAAGTGCATTGGAAATCCTGTGCAGAGGTGAAGAGCTGCCATTAAGTGGTTGGCTATCCAGATCTGGAGGGGAGGAAGGAGGTGAAGTGGTGATGCAGTGCACACAACTAAGCAAATTTATAGGCCCCTCAATAGCCCGAGAGCTTCGTGAGCTCCAGGACCATTTCCAATCAGCCTTGTTAACTGCGAAAGATTGTAAGCTGTGAGCAGAAGTAATAAAGTCATAGTGAAGGGCTGGTGGTGGCCAGTGTGCTCTCTTGGGGTCCATGGAGCCAGCAGGTGTGTCCCCAGAACTGCTCTAAACCAGGTACAAAAATATGCCCCTGGAGAAAGAAAACAAACCCAGCTCCCTGGAATCTGAATTAGTTAAAAGCTACCTTTTGATAAAAGGAAAAAGACTAAGGTAAAAAGCGTCGAAGGGATGGTAGTTGTTAATTTAATGCCTGAATAAGTTCCATGATTACGAATACCTTTTTAGTAGAACTGAAAGTCAGCATCATCTTTGCCTCTTAAAAACAACTTTTGTTTTTAAATAATGCTCAATGTAAAAAGGTAATAAAATATAGACAAATAAACAAAAATTAACCATACATATTCATCTTTTTCCTATGTATAACTATAGTTTCTTATGTGTAAAATACATAGATATTTTACATGATTGGGGATCTACCCTCAGATACAGTTCTTAATCCCTTGGTTCTATTGGCAGTTTCCTCCCAAATTTAAGTATTATTCTTTAAACTCATTTTTAAAGGGTGCATAAGGAAGCCCTGTTAGCTTCCAGAAAGTGCTGGATGAATATAGATGATTTAGCCAAAAAATCATCCAGGTGTTGTCTCCAGATGTTTTGGTTGTCTCCAGGTGTTTTGATATTATAAATAATGCTTTGATGAAAGTCTAAGCTCTCTGATCACTTATTTCTCTAGACTAGATCCCTGCACATAATATTATTGGGGCAAATGGTGTGGACATGTTTAAGGCTAATGATACAGAAGGATGAGGTCAAGTGCAGGAGCAAGTCCATCACACCACACTCTGGACCAGCACCGAGTACTAAGTACATCTTTGCTAACTTTACAGATGAAGATGGTATTTCACTGTTTCAAGTTTGCATTTTTGTTGTTGTTGTTGTTTACTACTGAGCGTGATGACCTTTTGCATCATATAGTAATTAGCAAGTGGTACAGTATTTCATTTCTGTGGATTAGCCGTTCATGTCCTTTGCCCATTTTTCTTTTCTACTTGGGTCTTTTCTTAAAATCGATTCTTATGAACCCTATAATTAGAACAATCTCTCTGTTATTTGGCCTTTAAATTTGGGTGTGTTTTTTTTTTTTTGGACATGGGGATATTTTATGGATTAGGTAGTCAAGCGTAATCTTTAGGATTTCTTCCACTGCTTTTAGGCGTACAAAGTCCTTCCCTGTTGTGGGAGTAAATGTTCTTGGCCAACATTTCCAGCTCTCCTCCTTTTGGAAGAGGATAGCTCTTTCTGACCCTTGTGATTCTGTGGAGCTGTGTGACAAGTTCTGGCTGTGACTGTGAGAAGTGACTGCACATCTGCTCTCCAGCTTTTAACTGCTCATCTGAGACCCTCCAGATTCTGGGCTGCTCAATCTGGTAGCCACTAGCCGCCTGTAACTATTTACCTCTAATTTAAAATTTAAAAGTCAGCTCCTCAGTCTCAGTACCCACATTTCAAGGGTCTGACAGCCCCGTGTGGCTGTGGCCATGTATGGGACCGTTCAGCTATGGAACGTCTCCATCACTCCAGAGGCAACTGGGTGGCGCTGTCTCAGCTCTCCTTCCCTCTGTCATTTGCTACGGTGGCTGATCAGTCTCTGGGGCCCGAGAAACTGCGGTGAGCAGAGTCCCCCTGCCAACCAGTGATGGACATGTAGCGGGGTGAGAAAGCTTTTGTGGCTTTTAAGCCAATGAAATTTGGGGGCTACTGGTGCTTTTTTTTTTTTTGACACCATAACATAATCCGGAACTTTTTGTCTTTTCCATTCTATTTACCTAGTCTAATTACCATCATCACAGTTTTAAATATTTAAAAATGTCTATGTTTTATTATCTAGTAAGGAAAGTTCCTATGTATGCTCTTTTTTTTTCCTTAGCCATGCTCTCTTGTCTATTTTGTAAGGTAAACCCTACGATCATTTTCTTTGGATACACACTCTCTTCTTGTAGGGGTCTTGATTGGAATTGTGTGGACTCAGTGATTAGTTTGGGAGCAACTGGCACTCTGCTTCTTCCCATCCAGCTCCGTGGGCTGTCTCTCCATTTACTCCTCTCCTTACAGCCCGCCTCCCTCACATGCCTGTTTGCTGAGTGACGCTGTGCAGACTGAATCAGCAGCAACGGGAAGAAAGTAGGGACAACACGGTGACCTTCCATAAAGCAAAACTAAGTCCTCTTCAAGAACTATTTCTCCTCCGGTGAGCCCCTCTTGCCCTACTCTTTTTGGGGTTGAGATGCCCTATTATAAAAAGACTGTTCCTGGAATTTTTTTGTTTTCTATATGCATAAATTGACAAAATACATTTTCGAAACTTTCCTGATGTGTGAAATCTCAAAGTCTGGATTCGTTTTCAACAGGTCTTTATTACACAGGCCATCTCCATTTTGGTAGGGATTTTTGATGTTGTGAACGGGGTCTTTTTTTTCTATTCTATTTGTATAGTTTTCCTGATAGCATAGAGCCTTAGGTGTTATTCAACAACCATCTATCCAGCTCCTTGAACAAGGCATAGTCCCTGTATTTGGAGGCCCAGAGTCTAACCAGGGAGACAGGAACAGTTGATGATCACAACCTTGTAACGAGCTGTTACAGGACCAAGAGAAAGGCTCTCAGTGCAGCCCATGGGAGAACAGAGAGCATTTCCAAGAGGTGCTGAAGCTGGAGTTCACTGAAAACAAGGGGCCCAATAAATGTCTGATGGATGAATGAATGACTGCTGTAAGCTTAAAAAGACTTTTTTTTTTTTTTTGCGGTACGCGGGCCTCTCACTGTTGTGGCCTCTCCCGTTGCGGAGCACAGGCTCCGGACGCGCAGGCTCAGTGGCCATGGCTCACGGGCCCAGCCGCTCCACGGCATGTGGGATCTTCCCAGACCGGGGCACGAACCCGTGTCCCCTGCATTGGCAGGCGGACTCTCAACCACTGCGCCACCACAGAAGCCCAAGACTGAGTATTTTAATGAAAAAAAATTTTTTTTGGCCTCCTGTAGAATCCTAGACATGAGTATATGGCGAGTGGTGGTACTGTTTTTGCTTAAGGCATACACGACCTAATTCCTTTCTGCCTTCCATCCGCAAATTATCAAGTTGGTGAGGGAGCATCCCTCGCCATCTATTTCTCATCCTCTTTTGCCTTTGGGCCAGACTCAAAGATAGAGAGTACCCTTATTTTTGCTCTCTGGGGCTAAGGCATGCCTTCATGGAGTTTTTTTTTTTTTTTTTCTTCATGGAGTTTTTAAATGTACAAAATCAGGGCACATTTCCCAAAGTGGGACGAAAGGAGGAAAATAAGAACAGAACGAGCCAGTTTCCTCTCTGGTACACTGCTTTCTGCCCGGATGCATTTCTGCCTGGATGCTACATGTGCTCTCTGGGCCAGGTCACCCCCAGCCTCAGGTACCCCCTATACATTCAAGACTCCATAATCCTATTTTCAACTGCTCAGTGGACATACCCATCTGGACACACTTCTTGGTCATTTTTCAGGACCCAACTCCTCAGGCATCGAAGCTGCCAGTCACTGGTCCGCACCTTGGACACTGTGCTCACTGGTTACGTGGCTGTTTCCCCCACTAAACTGTGATCTCGCGTAGGGCAGAGACCAAGCTTTCTTCTTTTTTGGCATCTGCAATGCCTGGCAAAGGGCTTGGCACAATTATAGTAACTGAAAACATTTCTTTGAACAAATGAATCAGATGAGGTTACCTCTGTTGACATTTTCTTTGTGTAAACATATTTAAGTTGGGGAACGCTCTCTGAACCTCTGATCAGGAAGGGGCCCTATTAAGATTCCGATGTGACTTTCCTATTTTATATGGAGGAAGTGGCCCCCATGGGGGATGTTCTGAACTCTGTAACCCCACAGGATTCTCTTTATCGTGACTAGCTTGACTCACAGCATAAACACATGGTAAAGGACCTAGAAAAGTTTGGCCCCATTTAAATATATGATGCGTCTTTGGAAATTTTAAATATGCATATATACATACATGTGGTGTATGTACACATGTACATATTACAAGATATAAATGGATTTTTAGAAGGTACTTTAAAAAAAGCCAAATCTACTAAAATTACAATTCCACATTAACATTATGAAATATCCACTTACCATTAGCGAGTACTTTTAAAAGAACAAAGTGTGAGAGAGTCAAACAAACGGGGACTACGTTGCTGTAGTGTGGCCTAATATTTACAGAAACATAATCAACATTGTGAAACGGCTTCTTTTCAATTGGCAGCTAAAAGGGTCTTAAGTGGAACTTACTTCAGTAAGAAGACTGACTCTCTAATGAAGACAGGCCTGGCATGTTACTCGGGGCAACTGCCCTCGAGGGAGTTTGGATGCCGCTGTGCGTTCTGGCGTGCAGCGTGCAGGCTAAGTCTCACGGATAGAAATCAAGGGAGAACGAGGCGGTGAGGGCAAGTGTTACAGATGCTGGCCACCACTTGGGGCATGGGGGTGAGGGATGGGCTGCTTTTTTCTGGAAAAAGGAACACTGCGAGGCTACCTCTTTGTTGTAGGTTAAGTTTTTACTATTCTTCCAGCATGTTTCCGCCCTACCCAAACCCCCTTGGGAATAAACTTTTCTGGCCAGACAGTTCAAAATTGCCAGACTAGCCTGGACTGTCCCAGAAAGCAAAACTGTGCAGGCAAAAATGGGCACAGGGGCCTGTAAAGTGGGTGATATTGTCAGTGTTCTCAAGGAGCTCGCTCACTGTCCAGAGATGGAGAGGTGATCACCCAAAGGCACCCCTACTTTATGATACTTTAGCCTGGAGGGAAAAGATAGCTATTTGCAGTATAGGTGACCCTTGAACAAGGTGGTGTATAATTTATAGTCGGTCCCCTCTGCATCCCTGAATTCAACCAACCACGGACCGTGAAGCACTGTATTATTTACTACTGAAAAACATCTGTGTGTAAGTGGACCCTTGCAGTTCAAACTCCACTGTTCAAAGGTCAACTGTACTTGAATTTTCAGCGGTCTTTAAGTCTGGTGCCCAGAGAACTCCCCTGAAGCTTTACAGCCACACCAACACCCCCCCACAGGCTCGCTCTTTCCCTCCCTCCCAGGACCCCACCCCTGGAGAGTATGCACGCTCTGCCTCGGAGGTCTGGCCCAGAGCCCAGAGTGCTGACAAGCTCTCCAGGTGAGTTTCCTCTGCTTTCTCAGTCTTTCCGTAAACAGACCAGCACTTGCCTCAGCCCTGCAGGTGTCTGCTTCATGGTTTTTAGCCCTTTGTCTAACATACCAGACGCTGTTGCCCTCGTAGGCATCAGCTCTGTCCTGCCCACAGGGTCTAGGCTGCATTCTTTCTCCATCTGGGAGCTGCCCACATAATGGGGTAAAGAAAATGGTAAAACTCCCAGCAGTGGAGCCATGGAAAGCGTCTGACAGTGTTTACACATGCCGTGCCCGGGAAGGTTCTGTTGGGGAGAGCTGAGAGCTGGAGAGAATTGTGGGCTCCTAATATATGCCCTTTGGTTGATCTCGGGGTGTCCTGGCATTTCTGACTGCTCATTTTAAAAGAACTGAAGTCACCTTAACCCAGAGAACAGAGTCACCCCTCAGTTTGGCAGGCCCTAAAGAAGTATTTGATGGGGTTCGGGACATATGACCTCAAAATATGGCACCTTGAAGGAGCTTGAGGAAATGGCAGAAGCAGGAAGGTTTCTCTGACCTTTCCCCTGCCATCGTCTCCTGAAAACAGGTCATAAAACCTTCACTTGAGAGGCGCCCTCCCTAACCCCGGAGGAAAGGAGCATCCTTATCTCTGAAGACAAGACAGAGGGACTTCGAAAATTGGAACAGGCCTTGCTAGGTTTCCCCCACTTCACCACACTTACCTCATAGTCTTTGGCCTATCAGATTTTTACACAAATGCTCACTCTTCATCAAACCTAGGATAGAAATACTCAGGCCTAACTGATTTTTGGGGTCTTCTCATCTCTTTTTGAAGGCTCCTGTGTCATGTAAAATTTGTATTAAATAAATGTGTGTGCTTTTCTCCTATTAATTTATCAGTTTAATTTTCAGACTCAGCCAGAGACCCTAGGAGGCTCAAGGGAAACTTTTTTCTCCCCTACACATTTCACCAAAATTATTTTACCTTTTGTTTAGAGAGGTTCTGGAAATAGAAAGGTCCTTCCCATGGTGCGGGGGTAGTGATGGTGGTTTGAGGAGAACCTAAGACATCCTTAAAAGAAAGGAAATGGCCTTAATGTTCCAAAAGATCAGGGAGGAGTGCGGGGAAGTGAGAAAACAGAGCTGATGCATGTGAAGAAATAACTCCCCACATCTTAGAGCAGATTGAATTTACATTTTACTTAAAAAAAAGGGGAGGAGTACATACACAGGGAGGAAAATGGGACGGGAACAACAATGATCTGAAATGGATTTCTACAGTTTCCCCTACAATGGTAGATTTTGTCTGTTGGGCAGTATTTCTCCTGCTGGCGTACAACTGCTTACAATATTAACGAGGTTGTAGACAAGGGAACTGCCAAAGTTTGGGCCTGAATGGAAAAGAGAGGAAGTTATCATACACAATGTAAGTTTACAATACACAGCATTTTCTTTAAATGATGTAACGCAGTCGCAGGAAGAAGTTAACAGTACTAACACGAGAATAATCAAATTTTTGTTTGTTATCCATGTACAGCAACTAACTGCTTTACAAAAAAGCAAAATAATACAATATATCATCACAGGTATTTACAGTGTAGTAAATATACTTTTCTGTCAAATTTTACACAAACTATTTACAGGTGAATATACTGCATTAAAAAAAACTGTGTGGCTGACACTAGGAGTGAATTTTTGTATAAGTCCATTGCATAACATTGAATAAGACATGCCTCATTATGCCTGGGTTGGGGGTGGGATGTAAAAACAAAACCAAAAAAACCAGAAAAGCCAAAAGAAAACTGAAAACCCCTAAAACCCACTGAGCAGGGAGGGTTGCCGGCTTACATTCTGTCTCCCCCAGGACATCCGTTCATGGCGGTGGCAGCCGGCTGTTCTCTGTGGTGCCCTCAGCCCTGGCCCAGGACCTGCACAGAGCCGGCACCCAGTTAACGGACAGGTGCTGAGTGGATGCAGGACAGAGCACTTGCCACTTCCCCCCAAAGCTAGTGAACTGGGTCTCGGTGCTGGCAAACAAGGGCACACCCCTGGGACAGGGCAGTGATAAAACAGGGAGATCATGCATGCCAAAAAACACGGTGAGTTAATGTTTTCCTTTTTAAAAAGTCAGGGGAAACACCCACAAACCCCAAACAAATTACTTTATAGAACTTACATCCAATTATGCAAAATAGGCAACCTACTATGAACGTCAGAATTTCTTGTGCAGGTTATAAGTATGAGGCCTAAAAAACAGTTTCATTTCTCAGAGGAAGCATACTGGTGAGAGATTTATCTCATGTGCATTTCAGTTTCTTGGAAAGCTGGATTTTCCTCAAAAGGCAGAAGTTCTTCAAACAAGGTAAATCTTAAACCTTAATAAGTTTTCAAATTCCCAGGATATACTGGTAAAAAGTATTTTTGCAATTCAAAGAAGGCTCAATTTTGATTTGTGCAATGCAGATCATTAATTTCATGAGGTACTTCAAGTGAATTCATCCATTCATTACACTAGAGGGAAATAATGAATAAATTTAAGACATAGCATACCTTGGAAAACTTGTTTATGGAAAGATCAGTATTTTTAACGGTAAACCTTTGGAAGTTCCTCTATTTTGATAGGAGAAGCAAAATAGCATAACACTACCCACTGTCATTGCACCAAACCAACAACAAAGAGGGAAAAACATGGAACCAAAATGATTAAAGGCTCGCATCTGCCTTTTATTCCAGGAGCCAGGAAGTTGTGATGCCCATCCCAGAAGCTCTGGGGTGTGGGGGAACGTGGACCTTACCAGCAGCTTGGCATCCTTGGCACCGGGCTGTTAATGATCTGTTTCTAAACTCAGCTCTAGTCTTAATTCCTTATCGTCTCAGTTGCTCTGTTATTATAAACATTCTATTCTAATGAAGCGTCTACAATAGTTAAAAACAAAAGTTTAGTTAATTGCACCTGTCTTCAATATTTTCCAACAATTCAGTGTCAAAATAACTATTAACACTAAAGTTTTTTTCATTTTGGCTAACGGTTCTTACTTTTCCCAGGACTGTAAACAAATTAAAAAAATTAAATTCTTGTTATTTCTGAATATCAAAAGCAATTTTATTTACATTAACATATTACATTGTTACTGTGTGGATAAATGTGAAATGTGTTATATTATTAAAATCAGAACATTTAAATGTACCATTGATTTAGCTGTGGAATTTAATTTACTGAAATCCACTCATGAAATAGCACTTCAGGAAACTCCCCCTCCCCTAGGTTTCTTCTTCTCTCCCAAAGCCATTACACCTTAACATATAAAGGGAACCCAGGAATAGGGGGATAATATCTTCTTGTAATAAATATGGTTTAGTCCTAAATTGGAACATCCAGATACTAATATATTCACTGAAGTCAAATTATTTTGCACACTGCAGGTACCACAAAGAAATTGGATCTGCATTACTATGGAAATTCCAATGCCATGATAATCCATACCATTCAGTATAGCAGCAACTCTTAAGGTCCCCTATTGTCATAATAATGCAGGTTGACCAGTCTTTTCACAGTGATTAAATGCAATTCTATCATATAGAGCCCAAATGTTTTTGCTAAAGAGATTCCTGACTTTTTTGGAGGGGAGAGGAAAGATTACAAGACATTTAAAATACATCTCATCAAAAAATTTTTGATAATATACACCACACTCTATGTTTCTGGGAAAATTATTAAACAAGATAAAAGCATCGTCTACTCTAATAGTCACGTACCATTCCATTTTGTATGGAGCTAATGCAACCATCTACGGAAATTACCTCCTAGGAACAATTTGCAACACTCTGTTCACTGATTACCCTGCTCGGAATTATTTAGGAAAGAAGAAGAGGAGGGGAAAAATGTATAATTACTATACTTAGTATAGTTTTGGCTTACAAAAACAAAAAACGACTTTTAGCATAGTTAAAGATTAAAAGATAATCAACTGGAGAAAAATATAAACTAGTTTGGATGACTGAGTTTGGATAAGGCCTCAGAACTCATCTCTTTAATTCAGTAATGTTAAGATACATGTGGTTACGCTTATTTTCCTGTAATTATTGCTAATACTCAAGTGTTAGTACTTCTTAAGAACCCACTACAAAATACTAAATCCCTCCTCCCCCACCCCCCAAAGTACCTCGCCTGTGGCTTTATGGTATGAAGTCGCTGAGGCTTGACCTCTATGGTTCTTCAGTTTTGTAAGGTAAAAAAAAGTCCACAGCTAAAAGTCAGATTAAACATACTGGGGTTATATTATTATTTCTCCCATTAACTTCTATCTTGAAAAGTGTGTAAATAAGACTAACACTTTACTTTGTATGTTGAAGAAGGGGAAAACATAGAAGGCAGAGCTCTGTGCAAATGGCTTTCATAGCTGGCCAGTAGTAGCAGTATTCAAGAAATCATCCTCTCTCACAATTGGGATGTTCTCAGTTCAAGTGTCCTGACCTCCCACTTTCTTTGCAGTTGTTCTGAACACTTGCTTAAACCAGACAAACCAAAAGTAGAAGAAAAAAAAGTTAAAGAAAAAAGCAGCATTAAATTTAGGCAACGCTTCCAAGAGTTGATCATCTGGCAACATGGCAGACTGGATGGGCTCATTATAAAACATGAAGTGCAGCATCACAGCACGGTGGTGAGGGGTCACTAGTGAAGAGCCCGTATAAGTTAAGTCTGTTTGAAAACGGAAAGAAAGAAAGCTTCACACGATCTTCTTAATGCTATTACGTTTGAAACTGCCAGCGCTTCTTTGCTTCTGCACCTGGCTTGCGGATCCATGACGAGTTCGCCCACTGTTACAGTGCCCAGTGGTAGGGGAGAGTTCAACATTCTCCTTGTCGATTCCTGGAGAGAAACAGAGCAGCCAGTTACCCCCTCTCCTGTGGTGTTGAGCTCCAGGACTGAATCTCACGATTTGTATACGAGATACAAGCTGGTGTATTGTTTTTGCATTCATTTTAATAGTCAGTTGCTAGAGTGTTTACAAAGATCTTGTCACACAGAAAACCTCACACTTTGTTAAGCAAAATTTGCTATCATGGCAGAAAAATAGCATAAGGAAAAGAAAAAAACAAAACAGAGAAGTTGCAAGGAAAAGCTAGAGGCAGGCAGGATTGAGCTGAATGAAAGGCTAGCAGCCACCAAAGACTAGAACGCCTTCCTCCAAATCAAAACAGAAGCTTCCAGCAGAGGTCAGCTTCTAGCCACGTAGCCTTACTGGTGTTTTAAACACAGAATACATTCTGCAGTTGCAGAAGGTACAGAAATTCATCATTTCAAAGAAAGGCAGATGCTTTTTATTTTTTAAATCATAGTGCCTACCCCAAAGGAACTCAAATATTTACTGAGAAAATAATATATCAAAAAGGTCATACTGTAGAATTTCTGCTTTGATCTTCTTTTTAACTCTGGCAAGTCATTTTTTGTTCTGTACCGTAAACAGATGCCATTTATTTCTCTCATGGAGGAGATTAAACCCCCCCAAACTGGGCCCTACAATGTATTTTTATAAATCATCTAATTAGTAACTTCATAAAAGTAACTAGAAGCAAAAACAAGCTATTTTTTACTCATCAGATTAGTAAAGATTACAAATTCGACAGGTAACAGAATAGTGGTTACCTCTGGGGAAGAAGTGACTGGAAGGGGGCATGAGGATGGTTTCTTGGGGTGCTGGCGATGTTGTTTCTTGATCTGGATTTTTAAGTATGTTTACTTCTTAAAAGTTCATTAGGTTGTAAATTTATAATCTGTGTGCTTTTCTGCCATACTTGAATAAAATTTACTAAAATAATTAGACCGATTATACCCACCTTTGACATAACTACTGGTAGGAAAACAAAAAGTATTTTAGCAATTTGTATCAAAATGTAAAGTACTGATTGATATTTACAGATACAGAAAAATGACCATAATTTTGGATTAGGGGGAAAAAAATCCACATACAGGGGAAAATAAACAAAAAGGCTGGGAAAACATTTGCCAAAAAATGTTATCTCTGGATGGTGTGATTTCAGGTAATTTTTACTTTATTCTTTTTTTTTTTTTTTTTTTGGCTGAGCCACACGCCTTGCAGAACATTAGTTCCCTGAACCCATGCCCCTTGCAACGGAAGCGTGGAGTCCTAACCACTGGACCACCAGGGAATTCCCTGCTTTATTCTTATCTGTACCATCTGAATTTTAAAATAGTAAATTTGACAATGGAAAAATTTCTATTTTTGGACAAAAAATAGTACGTCAAGTCAAAAAGTATTTACGTTACTGAAGATGTACATAGACCCACACATCTATTTGTTTGTTGGTTCTTGAACAGGAAATGGATCTGTGATGACCTCCTTCTAGGAGCCACACATCTTTGTTTGGATTCAGCCTTGAATTCAACTCAGCGTATGAGGCATCTACAGGCACATGGTCTGGTTTACACAGGCTCCACAGAGGTTTGCTGTCTTGAGCTTATCAAAGGAACACTGGCATATGACAAAGTGCACTGGGCTGGGAGTGTGAGTGCGTCATTAAAAATGTCAGCAACACCTCTCCAGGAGGCAAGCATAGTGAACCCACTCTTGAATCTGTTCCAATCTAATCCTACGGGTAGAAAGATAAACGGAAGAAAGTACACTGTGATGTTCAAAGAACTTTTCTCTGGGTAGCAGAATTCTGGATGATTTTTATTCTCTTCTGCATATTTATTTGCATCTTCTCCAGAGCTATTTAGAAAAGAAATAACAAAATTGAAAGGAGACTGCTCATCATCCCTTGAATGTGCCTTGAACTCTGTAATGTGTATCTGTGTAGCTCTTTCAATTGCTTTACCAATCTCTACAAGATAAAATGCAACCCGTATTTTTTCTTTTTTTTTTTTTTTTTGCGGTACACGGGCCTCTCACTGCCGTGGCCTCTCCTGTTGCGGAGTACAGGCTCCGGACGCGCAGGCCCAGCGGCCACGGCTCATGGGCCCAGCCGCTCCGCGGCATGTGGGATCTTCCCGGACCGGGGCACGAATCCGTGTCCCCTGCATCGGCAGGTGGACTCTCAACCAGTGCGCCACCAGGGAAGCCCCTTCTGCCTGTTTTTATATGGCATTTATATTTTGCCTATATTATCACAACTTGTGTATATGTCATATTTTCTCTACTAGAATAAAAGCAACTAGAAGGGCAAAGATCGTTTATCATGCATTTTTATTTTCCTATAAGATCTAGTTGACGTCTTTTTCAACAAACATTGGTTGAACCGATGTTTCCATTTTTAAATGTGATGGCTGCAATTCAGAGCCAAAAAGCATGCAACCTCTGATCTCCAGTGGGGTGGCGCCATATTTTTATTGGAAAAGACAGTTTTTTTTAGCTTCTTCCATCTGAAGTGATCATGAACTTGTCTGAGTATTTGACTTTCCATTTCCTCAAATTTGCATGTGGCCTAAAAGTTCAAGTCCAATAGTTCCTTATCTAAGTTTATTTCCTTAATAGGAAATAAGATTCGGGCAAAACTAGAACTTTAAAGATAAGGGTTTGAAACAACCAGGGGACGGTCACCAGGAGGGACACAGTGTTGATGACCACTGGAGGGCCAGTGGCCCTCTGCCAGCAATCTGCCACTCCGGGGCTCTTTCTTGTGTGACCACCTTTGGTGCAGCCTTGCCACTGCTGGACTATGGCTCATTCTGGGGGTGGGGGGGCAGAGCAGTCATCACACTGCAAGGTGGCAAAGCTACTATCTGAGGACAAGGGCCTGTTCAGTTTAATTCTTAAGAATTAAAATTATATAAATTATAATCAGAGTAAGTCACTAGGGTGAAGGTTTTTCTTCAAAGACATACTAAGAATATTCCATTTCCTGTTTTGTTAAGCAAGTAACCAGGACTGTCACTGATAACCCAAAGCTTCAATGCTATGTGAGAGGCTGATGTCCCACTTTTACTCAGTTTTCATCTCAATTCATTACCTGTTTTTGTGTATATGTTTTCTTCCTACTTAGTGACCCAACCCTACAAGTCACACACAGGTAAATGTGGCATGATGGTGATTCCTAAGTTCAACTTCACAGCAAAGGTGTTTTATTTAAGGATCTAAGGAGAAGCTGACATAAAAATCTTGGAGGTTTTTTAAAAAAGCATTATATTTATACCAAGAAATAGCACCTTGAAAAAAGCCAGGTTAGTATGAAACAGAATGATGCCAGTATCCTGGTTTCTAAGCATAATTCTCACTTTTGAGAATTTTGGCAGCATTCTTCTTTTTAACCCTCTGAAAATAAATCTAGAAACCTTTTTAGAATGTAGTGAAGGGTTTGGTCTCAACATTCTATAGGAAAAACTCTCAGATTATCAGCCTGACTGCCCAATTGGAGACAGATCCATCTTGCTTTGGTACATATACTATATTTTAAATTGGTGAGCAGACCTTGGTGCTGCACTCCTGCTCATCAAGGCCGCTTGGAGGCTTTGCATCCTGGTCTCTCTTATGCCCCTAAGCACTGGCTTTCCCTTCTGACTCTCAGTGGGCACAAAAGCAGAAATCCATGAGGTGACAGAAATCCAAAGGCCACCACCCAAGCGAAATAAAGGTAAAAACCTCTGTGGTCCTGACTTGCTAGTTTAAGTTCCTTTAGATATGCTGTGGTTAAGCATGCAGCCAGTTACAAACAACATGCAGGGCAGAAGCAGCTGAAGGTTCTCTACAGCAGTGTATGAATAAGCACTGTGCTTCAGTGAACTGTGGTGGTTCCAGATAAAGATAAAATCCTAAATAAAAGGTGTTACTGGCCAAAATTCAGTGAATTAAGAGGGAAAAAAATTATTAGATTACACTATAGTTAAATAACATATATAAATAACTTACATATCTATTATATGTCTATCTCCTCTGCTCAAACATGAGTTCCTTGAAGGCAGGTATCAGGGTTTATTTTGACAACTAGGGATATAGTTCCAGGCTGACAAATAATTTTTAAAAAGTCACCTATTTTTTTAAACACCAAAATGATTTCTCAAACTGGAACCTAATATTTTCATGAAATAATAAAAGGATCGAATCCCTTTTAGCTCTTGAGAAGCTGAGGAAAAATGGGTTAGGTGATTTGTGAGAAGTTATTCAACAAAAATGAAACATATAATAATCCAAACCTCCCACCACCTGCACAAGGCGACAGTAAGTTCCCTGAATCTGCATTGCTTAGTTTATCACATATATCATATGGCAAACCTGTCGGAAAACTCTGATTGCATCTATGAGAAGACAAAGCTGTCAGAAGGCTCATTTGTTACACATACAGTGAGGCACATCAGAAGACCCAGGTTCCAGTCTGTTTGGATCAGAACTCTTATTTGGTTTCAGTTCTTAATCTGGCAATTAAAAATAACAGTAGACGTGCCTATTTCAAAGGATTGTTAGAAGAATCAGATAGGCTAGGTGAAGACTTTTTGCACACAGATAATTACAGCATAAATTAAGATGCTCCTAATACCTGAAAAAAAAAAAAAGACCAAGTGAAGTACTGAAAGGAATTGTAGAACAAACGCAAAGGACTCGAATTTTATACTAGAATTTGTAAAATTACTGACGCTAATGTAAATAAGCAAGAAATATGTCTTCTTAGAAGGAAAGATAACTATAGCTTGTTCTTATGCTATAGTAATACATTGATGGGAATGTGTTAAATATATATTTAGAAAATTCATATTTTGAGCTAGATATACAAAAGAGTAACTATAAGAATTTAAAAAATATTTGTAATGGTCTTTCATCAATTGCTAACACCTCTTTTTCTATACAGGTCTAATCTTTCTGTATACTAATCACCGAAAAGTAAAAGAAAGAAAAGGCATCTTTTATAAATTAGACATAAGTGTATCACATTTTTTTCTTCTTAGTCCTTTGAGCTAACTAAGGACCACATTCCTTTCTCTCTTTTTTTTTTTTTTTTTTTTTTGCGGTACACAGGCCTCTCACTGCTGTGGCCTCTCCCGTTGCGGAGCACAGGCTCCGGACACGCAGGCTCAGCGGCCATGGCTCACGGGCCCAGCCGCTCCGCGGCATGTGGGATCTTCCCAGACCGGGGCACGAACCCGTGTCCCCGGCATTGGCAGGCGGACTCTCAACCACTGCGCCACCAGGGCAGCCCCATATTCCTTTCTTTTGAACACGGGTGACAAGAGTGGACAGCCAGCTTTAATTTCTACAGAAATGCTGGGGTTGGCTTTGTATTTATATTTGGGGAAAATAACTACTTCCTAAGCTAAAAACTCTTCCCCAAACCACATACCCTCCTTTCTCTATTAACTCTCCCTGGAGTTTCTTGTTAACCTGCCTGTGTTAGTCCAGGGCTGGGACTGCATCTTCAGTGTTCAGGGGGAGCATGAACAGCTCTTTCATCGAGACAAGTCTCAGCCCTGTGGCACCGTAAGCATCCAGACCTTACAGTAATGGCCTTACAGATTCTTTAGGTGCCTGAACCAGACTCTGCTTACAGGGATTGGTGAATGAAGTCTCATGCCATGTGCCCAGGATGAGCGCAGGGTAAGCAGTATTTCGTGCAAAGATGACAAAAGTAAAGAGTACCTTGATGAGGCAACAGCTGCATGAAAACTGCTGATTTAGAGCAAGGCAGAGAAGCTTCACAGACACAGAATGGAAGAAAAAACAAAAGTGAGTGATATCTGTAAGATTTTTAAAGGCTGAAATATGATTAGATACTGGATAATTATTATTTTCCTTGGTTTTCAGGAGGATTCTTGTTTTAATTACTGAAGTCTGACCATTAATTTCCCAAACGTTACAATCTCTAAATAAATGGCCGAACTTACAATTTTACAGATAGATGTGTTTTTACCACCTTTATTAGAAGTAAGAATTTTAGTGTAAATCAAGAATTACAATAAAAAATGAAATGGAAAATTAGCAGAAATTACACCAAGCAATTGCTCAGCTTAAAATTATTTTTCTCCCTTAAATACGGTGTAATAACAAAGAAAAAAGAGGGAAAACTAAATCAAGAATATACCAAATAAAGGTCTGGGATACGGTAAGCAGTTCCCTAAAACATTAAAATTGTTTTGGAGATTTTAAGTAGTCTCAAAATAGAGGCCTCTAAGTTTCTTCTAAGAGGGAGACGTTTTAAACCTGGTAAACACAGCAGAAGTGTGACTAAGTCTACCCTTTGGAGAAATGGTTTTGATAAACTAACCTTTTCTGCACACAGCTGTCAGCACTACTGGGCTAGCCGATCCACCCGGCTTCCTGGGAGGGAGGTCTGCATTACAGAAGCAAAGTGACTGAATAACTGACAGGCCTGGACATAGCCCCAAAATAAAGTGAAAGAAGTGAATTTAAAATAAAGTTCAACTAAATAGGTCCTTGCTCTAAAAAATCCATACTCTAATACTAACAGTAAAATAAGGTGATCAAAGAAAAAAATGAAAGTTTTTTTTTCCAAGTGAAAAGACATTTAAAATAGATCACAGGCTTATTTTTGTTAAAAAATTATAAAATATGTGACCTCACATATTTTTGAGGTCAAAGATATATTATAAAACTTTTGCCATAATTATTACTTGATTTTTCCGAACAGATGTCCCTTTGAATGATCAGAATAGTTTATAGTATAAGGTACAACATAAGTACAAAAGAGATCACGAAAGAGGGCAAAATAGTTATCTGTGTATACTTTGCCACTCTTACTGTTCTGAAATCTATTTGAGGGCAGGTCTCATGTCCTAGTAGCCCCCGCCACTCCCTTGGGTCTAACAGAGTGCCTTGCATGTAGTAAACAATGAATATCTGGGATAATTCAAGATAAAATCTGGATATCGGGTTATTTTCTTCAGAGCATTGTAGTATTAATCTCGTACCTAAAAATCAAAGAACTTGTGTACACAAAGAACTTGTTAAACAACATGACTCAGAAGGAAATAACAACTTTAGCTGAAACCGAATACTGAGATCCATAGGCAAAAACTGTCAAGTGTCTGGGGACCAGGGTCTCTCTCATCTTTAAATGTTCCAGAGTACCTAGTGTATACCTACAAAATAGGTGTCCGAATGTTTACTGAATTAAATTACAGTGTGAAAAATATCAGGAGGTCTCGGTAGAGTATAAATTACATTTTAATACATTGGAAATGAACCGATTTAATTTCTTTCTAATGAGTATACTAAAATCCATATAATTCCATCTGGATTTTTATTTGTAGTATACTTGCTCCTTAATATCTAAAGAGGATACAGGAAGACTATTTGGAATGCATACTTGAAATGGTTATAAAGCACTCACAATATGGCTTTTAAAAAGGCTTCTTTGCTCATCCTGTATGAGAGCCTTTTATGGCTTGGCCTTAAGCACGAGAAAGTCCCATATGTAGCATTTTTAGTAGATAGGTTTTATTTTCTAGTTCTAATCCTGGTTCTTCAATTCATGTCCAGCTCAGCTACACTGGACCTAAGAATGGATCGCAATATCAAATTTGAAATATTCTTATTTATCAGAGAGTAAATATTATGGATTCTCTTCAAGATTCTCATAGTGGCATGTGGGAAAATCTGAAGAGACAAAGTTTTATGTCCATTTGGCTAAAAGGACCACAGTTAACACAATTTCATATGCACTGAACTCTGAGTACAGTCCATTGGCTCCACTGATACCAAGTCAATTTCTACTAGGAGTGGGGTCAGAAGACAGTCATTTATGTAATTTTATACACGGAGTTATAAAACAATCCTTCTTGTGCTAAGGGGATAGACAAGTGGGCTATGATCATCTGTCAAGAATGGATTTTCAGAGACAACTGCTTTATGTAAATGACCGCTACTTCCTCAAAAGCTGGTGACTGATGAATTATCACCGAAATTTTTACCTAAGTAAGGTTTAGTGTTTCATGGGGGAGGGCGAGGGGGTTCATGAATTTCTTATCTAGCTAATTTGACAGTAGAGAATATTGGAGACCAAAAGAAGATACAGCTTAGTGGCAGATCCTGCTAAGTACCAAAGATCTAGAAAGCAAAGTCTTGCACTGACAGAGAAAGTTTGAAGCAAAGCCTTGAGCTGTGTGCAGATCAGCAACTTTTGCTTTTTGACATAAAGAAACAGAGCTTTCACCTGTTTAAAATTCAGTAGACTAGCGCAGGTTGATGTTGGGTAATTTGATGGCAAGCCACACTTATGCTCCATTTCAGGGAGTGACACAGGGCTTCTTTAAATACTTCTGCTTAAGACTTGGCTGACGGAAGTGGAGACAGGGAAATATTCTGGTTTCTATACAACCAAATAGCGAAGCCGAAATGCTGGAGTGAGTTATGAATCTGGATTAGATTCATCACTTCTTTTAGCCCTTTGTTATCAGCAAACTCAGATCCACAAAGAATTGAGGAGATAGGGATGTAAGATTACAAGGAGCTAAAGATATAAAACAGCATACCTAGTTACAAAGTATTAACTCTTGTAAGAGGTATTCCCTAAGAGCAAATGACAAAAACACAATAATTAGGTAAACAAATAAATCAGGATCCTTTCATGGAGATGAGCCCACAGTTTAGAGATACAAATGGGTTTCATCGAAGAGTAAAGTTACTAATGAAAAGGTAAACTCTTTCTCTAGTAACATGTAGTAAAATAATCTGGTGAACCAAAGGACATACAATTTAGAGACAGAAAAACACCGTTATTCTACTTAATTAATTGTACTCTTTTAAAGCTTCAGTTTCTTTTGAGAACAGTCAGAGGTTTCCAGGGTGTTATAATCTATTCAAGCAGCCATCTTTGGAGAACTACTGGAGGTGACACAGTAGGTTTAAAACTGTAACCAAAACCACGTACGCTATTCTTTGATTTCTCTAAACAATTCTAAATAAGAGGTTACAGAGTAGGACTACTTTTCTAAGCAAATGATATGGCTAATGTCCAATCAACACAGGACATGAACAGTTAATCAACTAGCAGAAGAACTTGTACTGGTACCTTTATTCTTAATCTGATTATTTTATTGTCTCCATCAGTGGGCAAAGATGGGCAGAAATACCCCTGACAATTAGTTTGGGTTAAAAAAAAAAGTCAATGCAAAAACAACTAAACATTTTGACAGCTTTAACATCACTTTAGTAGCCCAAGAGGCAAAAGACTGGTCAAAATGAACCAAACTTTCAAAACAAGAGGATCAATATAGACAGTCTACGAATTTTCTAATTGTGATTAACTTCAGTGGTTGACTAACCCAGACGATTGAGAGCTCTACAGAAGAAAAGGAGCAGTGGACTTAAGGTAAGGCAGATGGAAGTAATGAGACAGAAATAAATGAAACAAAAAGAGGAAGGGAAGGAAGAAAGATGACAGATACGGAAGGCAATGAATGTGGTAGAAAGAGCACTGGCCTTGGTTCTGGGTAAGAACTGTGTGATAAAGCAATTCACTTAGCTCTTCTAAACTCAGTCTCCCCTTCACACACAACATTGTGAGCCTAGAACTAAATTACCTCTATAGTACCCCCTAGCTCCAAAATGCTGAGATTTTATGGCGGGAGGCAGGTGGTAGTGGTGATGAGGGAAAGAATTCAGTGGCTGCAGTATCTAGAAGAAAGTAAACTTAAAGGTTTGCCCTGGCTTTAACAGTTGAAATGCTGATAATGGGGCAAGATCATAGGCACACTCTAGTGCATAAGAATCACCTGGGTGTTTATTAAACACAGATTGCCGGCTGGGCCCCACTCTTGGAGTCTCTTGTGCAGGAGGTCTGGGGTGGGATTCTAGCGTTTGCATTTCTAATAAGCTCCTAAATGATGCTGAGGCTGCTGGTCTGGGACCACACTTGCAGAAACACTGTTCTAGGGAACAGGTGACAGAGGCCAAATAAACACAGTTATATGGGGAAAAAAAGTTGGCCAGATTTCTCTTATTTCTTGGGAGGGGAGAAAACCTGACTAGGTGCAGTAAGGTGATTGATAAGTAAATGCTGGATCAAACAATTTGTTTCCTCTGCTGACCAAGGCTTTGTTGTTGACCAAAGCTTAATAGATGAATATAGTTATTTAATACAATGGTTTATAATATGAATTGGGTATTAGATTTGCCAAGTTCTTCAGAACCTTCAAAACTATATATGTTTAAACATTCATGCAAAACTGAGATTATTAACTGGGAATTCTACTTATGGATCTTGAACGTGACAAAATAGTTATAATACATCATTTGGTTTTTTAAAAGAAAATCCATGCTAACACTTAACTACGTCTAATATTAATAACTTTTCCTTATAGCATGAGGTGTTTCATAAGTAAATTTTTCAGATAATGAAACTTTAAACACAAAACCTTTTTAATTTTAACCATTTTAGAAAGATATCTTTCTGAATAGAATACATGACCACAACGGAAGCTTTCCTTCATTACCCACGGTCATCATAAATACACAATGGCGTCAGTTCTGTAATGAATTGAATACACCTCCAGGGTTTGACCAGACTCATAAGAAATCATCCGCTTTGTCACTGAATAAGCCCAGAGTTCTGTACGTTTGCCATTTCTGCCATCTTGTTTATCTCAGCCCCACCCGAGCTATTAGCTGTTATTGCTCAGTTTATCGGCCTCTTAGTTGCATGTTGAATGGGCATACTTTCCCCACTTGGACCTAAGAGTGACTCCAGAGTCAGGAATATGCTTATGGGCTTTAAGATGTTATTTTTATGAGCTGGCATTTTTGTCTGGTTGTTTATTTACTCCTAGACTTTCAGGTTGTTGCTGGCAGCAGGGAAAAGGGACACTACTATATTTTGTATATTTTTGGGATACAGTATGCTGTATCAGAGACACAGAAACACTAGGGCAAGGTTAGTATATCTAGTAAGGGAATTATAATTCTGTTCACTTACAGGGTTATATACCTTAGGTTACTCTTCCTGCCTAAACTCTAAAAACTTATCAACCTTGGAACACTCTAAACATTTCACTATCTTTGTATAACTGTTTGAAAGTAGACAGCTTTACAGAAACCAAAATTCAAATCAGCTACAAGGTAAAGAAGAAATGTAAGATGAATTTCATGATAAAAAGGAGCAAAATCTGCTATAAACTGGTAACAAGGGAATTCCTAATGTTGGTATAGTAATATTATTGCTCAAATTTATATAAAGATTGCATTTACTGACCTGGGGAATGCTGGGAAGTTGCAAGTGAGGTCATGGAATTAGAAAGGTTAAGGTTAGCAGTAATACTAAGCTGGCTCTGCACTGCAGGAGGATAAGGAGATGTGGGTGTCAGGAGGGACTCCTCACTGGTTTCTTCATCAATTCCAGGCAAATACGTGTCAATCAAGGCATCAAGAAACTTAACAATAAGCTCAGCATAGTCTGGGATTTGTGTTTGCTGTAATGGAAAATAGGACATTATTTTAGCTCTGTTCTTTTTTCTTTTTTTGTAAATCCCCCTTGAAGCCAAAAAAGATAAATTCAATTTTTGTTTTGGGCTTAATTTACTATTTTTCTTCCTTTGTACTACAGGTCATTAAAAAAGGGGGGTGGAATAATATGTAGACTACCATGGGACTTACAACTGGGAATTTTATTCAGCTAACACTTACAGCTTCCAGATGAACCTGTGATTACCGAAGGCCATGCACAAAGACTGAATTAATTCTGAGAGAATCCAATCATCAGGAATGATGTCTAGTCTACTTTCCAAAACTGAGAAAATGAGCAGAGCATCATTCCAGCTGCCATTTAGAGATTCAACTAACTAAATACTGTGAAGGGCTCGGAGGGTTACTGGCACTCAAACTACGAAAGTTCCCGCATTAAACTTATTTCTGTGACTTCAGGCCCATTTCTTAAATGACAGCCTTTGCATATCAAGAGATATGCAGTAATAACTAAACAAAACAAAACTAAGTACTCAATTGTTAAAATTAGAACAAGGTTTATGCAATTCGTATTGATTTAGCACCGCTATCTCTAGAACACTGCACTAGGGGAAGAAAAAGAAGTCCTGCCTTCAAGGAACCTCAATCAATTTGGAGAGAGACCATATACAGAGAGAATAATTAAATACACATTTATGTAGCACTATATCAACTAACGCCAATCAAAGAACAAACTGAATGGAGCAAATGAGGATACATTCAGGGAAGAGTGAATCTAATGCAGCAGGTTGGAAGGAAGAATGTTTTCTTGAGGTAAATTTCTTTTTCATTATGTAATTTTTAAAATTGAGGTTTAACTGACATATAACATTATATTAAGTTCAGGTCATGAGGTAGATTTTAAACATACGTAATGCTCCTTCCTAATCACAAGATACCTAAATGTGTGCATTAAGATCATCAACTACATGAGGGACCGAGGGCAGAAAGTTTACAGAGGTTTATCATACGTTTCTGAAAAGTCAAGCATAAATTTAGTTGAATTTTTTTTTTTTTTGGTAAAAGCTAGTATATAAACATATTAAAGGTGCTGCCTCTTGGAAAGAATCTTGTGGTAGAAAACTTCTAATAAAAATAACATATGTGTTTTTTGTGAATCATTCTGGTTTTCAACATATTGTCTTAAAGCAGGCACAGTAATATAAATAAAACTTTCATTTTGTCAATAGAGAAAAAGATATTTTCTTACCTTTGAAAAGGGTCCTGCAAACCGCCATAGGCCATTAAAACCAAAACCTGCAACAAATCAAATGTTACTTATAGCAAGCATGACACTCTTTCAGTCTTAACAGAAATTATATAGTTGATGATACATAAAACCCACACACACAGTGAAAACATTTTTTTTTTAGAATGTCAGAGTAGACTAAAACTCACTGAAAATATACCCAGTATAAAACCATATTTTAGTTAAAAAGTTGTCAACCACTTATTGTACTGAACACATAATTAAAAGTCAGAAAATGGCATATTAGAGAGGTGTGAACGAGCCTATTCCTCATAAGGAATTCTTCAGCCAGTGCATCCTTTAATAGCACACATGTTTGAAGTTCATCAACCATCCTCCTCCCGATACGTTTATTTACTTTGCAGGTAAGATGTTTGGTACTGTGGTGGGGATTCTTCATGGTACACCACACTTTGCACAATCCCATGGATTGGATTTAACAAATTTGGATCTTGGCACAATGACAACAGGGTGTTGATCTTAGAGTCCAACAAATTGTGCCTAAAAAAATAAAAGTCAACAGAGGAACATTTTAAAGGAAAATTAAGTGAAAATATATACTGGAAAATATTTTTCCCTAGAACAGTATGATAAAAATGAAGGGTGATGAGTGCTTTTCCAATTTTTCTCTAATGAACGTGTGTATCTGCTTTTTTGTTTTGTCTTTTGTGTTTAAGTCATTAGGAAAATATGGTAAAAGCACCTAACTAGCACTGTCATATAACCATGCTTAACTATATATGGTGACTATTTGCTCAAGACAAGGTTGGCTTCTGTCTGCCACTTAGCGTGCTTTAGGACCATCTCTTTCTGCTGATTATTGATATGCACCCAGGAGTTAAAACTAAATTTAATATTAATCAGTGTTTAATAAATGCTGAATCAGATCGAATGAGGAAAGCAAAATTAGCTTGGAGGGGGTGGAATATATGATCAAATTCAAACTTCTGAGGAAATTAACTATTTCTAACCCAGCTATGCCCCATTAATAAAAATAACCAAGAGCCACGTATATAAAATTCTGAAATTTATAAATAAGATTAAACAAAAACAAAGAAATAATGATACTACATAGAAGGCCTAGATTAGGAATAGAGTTTCCCAAGTTTCTTTGGGTTATCTAGATTTGAACACTTTGAGGCTAATATGATTTTAGCCCTTAAGAGAGAATAAAAGTCATCTCCCAAATAAGAAGTCAATTTTGTTTTCACTCAGCTGTGGATTAAAAACAAAAGCTTTACTGAAAAAGAAAACAGAACAGGTATGCTGATTTAAATATAGCAATCTAACAGCTTTCTCCTAAGTGAGGAAATAAACAGTGCTCATCACAATGAACAACGTAAGAAAATCACAAGATAAAAAAATGTTTTTCCCACTCTGACAAGTACAGGTTTCTGGTAACTGACTACACTGCTGAACTGAATGAATAAGCATTTTCAGAACTAATGCAAAACTGATGAATTCATAAAACTGCTCACAAAAGATCAAGATAAAAAAAATTAATTACATGGGGCTGAGTGAACTGACGAGGATGAGTATAGTTTTTGTGACTTTCTGTTTGAATTTAAAAAAAAAAAATGTTTTTCCCGATCGACAGGCCAAAACTAGTCCTAGGTCCCATTAAACCCACTGTCTCTAAGCTAAAAATCACTATCCCACTACTTCACGTTCCCCTCTCCACAACCAGTGAACACTACTGGGTGACACTTTCCCTAAGCTTTTATGAACATCTGACTTCAAGACAGGTACAAAAGTTAAACACAAGTGGAGATACTTACACAACAGGAAAAACTTTGGGGAAAACAACACTAGCTTCTGCTAAGTATTCATAAAGAATTCGTTGATCAAACTCATCCGTGGTGTATTTCACCAGCGTAGCCTGCAAAAAAGTAAACAAAAACCATTTTATTTTGTGGCTGAATTGTTACCTGTTTTGGTGAGAAGCAGAATATGGCCTTCCTTTCATGTTTTTAATATTTAAGGGCCTTCTAAGAGTAGACTGGAAAAAAAAACCCCACGAAAAGCAAAAAATATTACCAGAACAGTAAGAAGAAGTGCTTGGATCTTCGGATCGGTAAGTACTTCTTCATCTAAGAGAACATTTGATTCAGACACTGAAACTTTACGTAAATGTGGGTGCTGTTGTGATGAGGAAATCCTTTGAGTTTCTGTGGTAAGATATGGATTAACACAATCAGCTATATTAATCAAATATAACACACTAGATACTACTTCACCTAACAGATTTTAATGTCACTTCTAAAATTTGATAGCTTTTTAACAGACACTTAAAATATCAACATAAATATCATACAAAATTACTATTCACCTATACAGAAGTTCTGGCTAGCTGTATACAATGTTGTATATCATATGTATGATTACTTTCTACACAGGTTTCAGGATATCTGTCATTTTAAGGACTGTATAGTTTGTCTTTGTCTTTTGAAAAAGAGCAAATGTTTCTATATTTTATCCTAATGATACTAAGAAATGTCTGGAAAGCAAATATGGCTTTAATGTACTCTCCCTCCTTACTTTCAATGATCTAGATTAATTATTAACTTTGTTTCTCACCCATTTCATAATCAGTTTCTGCTACTCTCCTCATTTTGGGGGGTGTTGTGATCCCTGATTCCATTTCTTGCCTTTTAGGAGCCTTTGTGTCTGATATCAAGTGATCAAAACTTTTCCTTGTTCCTATAAACAAAAGTTACAGAATATGGAAGTTCATTAACCACAGTGTCTGTGAATAGGAATATACTAAAAAGAAAATGTTTGGGCATAAAGTGTTTAAGTTTTCACTTATGGACCCAAAGAAAGCTCAAACATATCCCTGGGGCAGAGTTCCTCTCCTTTCCTGTTTTTTTCCATCTTCTCAAGGAATTTTGGCCACACAGCTGTTCTGTTTCAGGACAGGATGTGCCTTATTGGTCCAAATTAAATTGAGATTACATGCACTACACTGGAGGTAAACCAAACTCCACCAACAAGTACAATATTTGATAATAAATACAGAGATATGTGCTGTTTAGTAGCAAAGATCAACTATGTCTGAACAGCCTTTGTTCAATTTAAGGCATTCTGCTGGTGCCAAGAATGAGTCATTAACCTATGAAGAATTTCTAAAAGTAGACAAAATCAAAGTTTGGTTTTACTTCTTCAGGCTTTGAAAAAAGGATGTGCATGCCTCAAAGTACTAAATAATAGATACACTGGGAGATGCTTCAAAAATAGCAAGCAGTACCGTTTCCCACTTGGCTTTGAGCTTCTCTAATCATGTATTATATCAATGTTAAATACCTTTCCCTTAAAGTAAAAGTATTGAAACTGGATTATTTGGAACTTATATATTTCTGTTCTTTATATTCCAAGAACTTCTCTTATTCTTCTTGGTACAGCTCTAAGAGCAAATCTGGAATACTTTTGACCATATTATTTTTTAAAAGCCAGAACTGAAGCCACTATAATTACATATGACAATTGAACACTTGAGAAATTTAATGTTCTATTAACCTCAAGTTTTAATACTAATAATTATTCACAATAGTCATAAAAATCAAGGTCAAATAATTTAACAGCTCAAAAGAATCTAGTCCAACCTCTTCATTTCCTGTACCTGTAAACTGAGGAAGCCATGAGCAGTTACGAGGTTAGCCGGAAGTCGCAAGGCTAGGCATCCAGTTAGTGACCAGACGTAAAATATCAAATTTCCTAAAAACCAATTCGTGCTTTCATACTGCATGAGATCAGGACACCACTCCCTACGTTTAGTTTTCTTACTTTTCTCATTCTTCCTTTTTTACTTTACACTCTGCATTCTTCCTGGGAAATCTCCTTCCACTACCATAGCTTCAGTGGTATAATGAACTAATCAATTCTAAATGTGCCACTTGTCCGCTTCTCTCTTCCTGAACTCCAGATGTATATTTTCATTTATCTCTTACATATACACGCCAAGAATCCTGAAGGGATCTCAAATATAATATCAACCAACCTAAGTTTATCTTGTACTATAAATATACTAGCCTTGATCTCTGTGAATGGAATCACTATCCAGCCAGTTTTTGAAGCCAGAAATTTCTGACATCCTTCACTGCCTTCTCCCTCCCCACCTGGCCCAAACAGCCAGGCACTAAGTCCCACACCTGACTCCTTTTCTCCATTGTCCCACTGCTCCTGCCTTAGTGCAGGCCTACACCATTTTTTGCTTGGACTGCTGTAACGATCTCTTAAATGATTCCCTTGCGAAAAAGCTCTTCCTATTTCTCCATATTGTAGCCAAAAACCTTTCCTAAGAATAAAATTTTGTAACGTCTCTCCCCTACTTAAAGATCCCTGCTGGATACATGATAAGGCTAAATCTCTTAACATGGCACAAAGTCTCCCACAAACTAGTTGCAATTCTTCTCTAGCCTCATTTCGTACCCAAGTGCTTTTCCTGACTTTGCTTTATTCATGCTATTTCCCCCCTCTCTTGAATACATGCCTTCCTTATCCTGTGCCTACTGGGCAAGCATGTATTAAATTTTCAAGGTCTGGTTCAAATGTTACCTCCTCTCTGTAGCTTTTCCTAGTTTCCTTACTTTAATGGCACCTGGGGATGCTGTTGCAATTGTCTGATTTTAAGTCTTAGCCACCAAACTATGAGCTCCTCCAGGGCAAAGACTGTAACTTTTTCGTCTATCACATGGGTTGAATGAATTCAATATTGCATTTTCTCTGAAGTTAGTTTTTCATTTACAACTTCCTTGGCATGAAAACTCAGAATCACAAAACACAAAGTAACCAGGAAACTCCTATAACATTATTTATGGAAAAGTATAAAGAGAAAGGAACTCAAACAAAAGGTAACAGTCCTTGGGACTTCCCTGGTGGTGCAGTGGTTAAGAATCCGCCTGCCAATGCAGGGGACACGGGTTCGAGCCCTGGTCCAGGAAGATCCCACATGCTGCGGAGCAACTAAGTCCGTGTGCCACAACTACTGAGCCCATGTGCTGCAACTACTGAAGCCCGTGCACCTAGAGCCCGTGCTCCGCAACAAGAGAAGCCACCGCAATGAGAAGCCTGTGCACAACAACGAAGAGTAGCCCCCGCTCACCACAACTAGAGAAAGGCTGTGAACAGCAACAAAGACCCAATGCAGCCAAAAATAAATAAATAAACAAAAGATAACAGTCCTATGTGACTAGTAATAGTGATTAACACTCATGGTTTCAACTTCTCTCATGGTTTATTGGCAGGTTATTTATTTTATACTTCTTTAGCCAAAGCTGTGTAAGAGCACCTTTGCATTCAATCTGTGGTGAGGTGGGATCAGTGGGCTCTCTCATTATTTACTTCAGTTTTTGAAAAGGGAAAAAGTGTCTCACAGCATTTCAGGTATATTTCTCATGGTCAAATGTTGATATAACCGAGCAATTTTAACTTCCAAGAACCCTATCTTCTTACAGTAATAAAAAAATACAGTAATCAAAAACTCTTACCTTTTTGTTTTTTTAAAGAAAAGATGGCAAATAGTATTATTATAGCTTCATAGCATATTTATGTATTCTGTCCTCAGAGGGTAATTTTGGGAAATACATTGTTAAAGGCCCTGCATCTGAATGCTGCAAGACTCTTCCTTTTCTGTGAGTATCTAATGTCTCTCTTACTCGCATTTCCCTTCTGCCTGGCCAAGGCAGAGTAAAACAAGTAGAGCCACAATATTTAGTCTAAGAATCCCTCCAAAACTGTTTCAAGATCTCATTCTCATTCCTCTATCTTAACTGATATGGCTTAACTGATCTATCAAACTCTCTCATAATTGGCATCAAAAACTTTCCTACATCAAAAACAGGAGATTTTGATCATCTTGAACAGCTTCAAATAATTTTCCAGGAGTGAAAGTATCTGACCATTTTTGAAAAGAATTCTAAAACTTTCTACATAATTTAGATAAACTAACCAAGCAACTTCTTCGTGTTGGCCTGAGAAGGCTGCCCCATGTCCAAACTCATGGATTTCCTGGCTCGGGGACTGGTCTGGCCCGCAGGTGGATAGCTGGCTGCAAGGTACCCTTCAGAACCTTTGGGAGAGGACCATGGCTGATTCTCCTTTAGTGTCCTGAGAGATTAAAACAATTGAGAAGAATCAATAAACATGATGACAAATACAACCACTGCTGGCCCTTCTAATTGGCTACTATATTTCCCAATGGCAGCGATCAAGTAATTTTAAAACTGTACTTTAAAGCTCGCTCTTTAGGGTACAAACTCTTAATCTATCCCCAGGAAGTATCCACTTTCTTGCCATGACATCTTATACACAGTAGGTACTCAACAAATGCTCAACTGAACTGTACTGCATTGATTTTTTTAATCAGGGAGAATCAAGTCTAAATAAGCAATTGTATCCCTGGTTTAAAAACCAAGGGGGAACACAGTCAAACTCCCTTTCTCCTTTTCATAACAAAAAAGGGCATATCTCAAAGAAATATAATCATAGGAATGACTGAAGAGTAAGACTACTGAAAGCCAAGTATGCCTGGAAAGCTTTTGCATACATTGTTAACATCTCAGCTGGAAATTGCTGAGGGCTTTTTATCAAAAAGTGGGATGTTGATAAATTTAATGATATAAGCACTACAAATACAAGATTATTTTCCCATGTTCAACACTGTACCTAAAACTTAAAGGTATCTTTGTTGAATTGAAAATATAAAAAAACTCCAAATGATGCTATTTTCATGTAATTTCTCTCTGTTTTAGTGAAAAATATACCACTCAAAGCAACATACAACAGGATATAATTTGATTATCTTAACATCTAAATCTGTACTATAGAAAACTTTTTAGTAACGTTAGTGTGATATGGGTAAATACAATAAATATGTTGGCATGTGTATCTTTTTACAAATCTGTATAGCTTAGTTTTCTATCATTAAGCATGTAATGTTGCTTATATTTCACATTAGGTTTTCCTAGGCCTTTTCCTAGGAATCTGATACTTTCAAGATCATCTCTTTTCATTATTCAACTGATTTGTGCTTAGAAAGAGGCAAACTATTGTTAACTAATTAGCACAATTAGAAGAACTTTCCTTCAACTAACACACATAAAAATACTGTACATTTATAAAATGCGTTTTGATTTACACACTCTTCCTAGGTTATCTTTAGAGTCCCTCCTATATTACCTTCTGGATTACTCTGCCCGCTTGCCTCCATTGGCATGGAATACTGAAACCTGATTGTAATTATGTAATTGTGGGAGAAGAAGTCCATTTACCTATAGCTAGGGTCACCATGATGAATGGGATATGTATCCATAGGAATATTTTCCATTGAAATATCAGTAAGAAGAAGAGACTTTCTATGTTTTAGGCTACAGCGACTTCGAACCTCCTCAGACACTGTAAGTAAAGCTAAAAGGAAAAAGAAGGAAGATTTTAAAATTTAATAAATCACAAGTGTGTGACTTAAATTAGGTTATACTTCTTACAACCTCCTGAAGAGAGTAACCGCTATTAAACATGAGAGTATGAAGTTTAAGGATATAAAACACTTAGGACAGACTTGTTTATGTTAAAGCGTTTACAGTCTGTTTTGGAAGACTGCATGTAAACACGAAACTTACAAAGAGAGTCAAATAGCACCTTATATTAGTCAAGTGCTTTAATAAACACTGGACCTCAACAAACACAAAATGTAGGCAGGGCAGGACTATAAGGTCCATTTCTTAGATAAAGAAAAATACTCTGAGAAATGTTAAATGATTTGCCCAAGGTCAAATAATTCAAACAAAAAAGTTGCCACACACTGAAGTCTGCTAAACTGGGAATCAGCACTTTCCAACAAACAACGATGTTCAAAAACTGTGTTATACATAAGTGCTAAGTGCTGTTGAGAGGAGAATCACAAATCAGGTAAGAGCAGATAGGGATGGTATAATGGAATGGTGGGGATGGGCAGAGAGTCTAGGTAAAACAAAGGGCATCAGAAATGAATATTAAAGAAGCACAAAGGCACTTCCAGGAGATGGCAAGTAGATTAGCTTAAAATAGCCCATCCATTTGGAGAGGTAATAAAAAATGAGGCCTATGAAATTAGAGAAAGAGGACAGAATCAGGAGGGCTGCTTAAGGGCCCAGGATGCTAGGCTGAGGCTTTTAGATTTTACGACAGACAACAGGGAGCCACGTGGTGTCTTGAACCAAAGATGACTAAGGGAACACATTTCACACATTAATGCAAATTCTTTTCTAAGGAAAAATGTTTTGGCAAAACGTTCCAAATTTTGACCAACACCACAGGACTGAAATGTGAGCTCTTTACCCTGCCAAGCAACCAGCAGAAGGACCCAGAGGTGTCTGTACCTTTTTCATGGTCCTTAGATATAACTGTGGTAAGATTAATTTTGTCTATTTTCTGTTTTTACCTGCCAAGTAAGCCACGCTCTGTGCATTCACCTCAAATTTGTCACAATTTCTATGTTTATTAACCAGAGCTAGTAGTGTATGCAAAATTCTGACTGTTCTTGCAACAATGGCAGGTGAAGGGTGCCTGTATCCTACAAAAAATAAAACAAACACGAAGTTAATTCATTCTTTCAACAAGTATCTGTTGAGTTCTTTTTCTGTGACTAGCAACTCTGCAAGGAAAGGAAGTATGTAAGGGGAATAGCCATTTGGGAAGGTAAAATATATACATATGTTAATAGTTAATTAATTACATATAGGATTAAGCACCAAAAATGTATAGAATAGAATAATGTTCCCTGGAACTCAAAGGTACCTCAGGGGGAGGGAAATTAGAAGATGATGGCGTTTTCAGATCTTCTATTCCCTAAAGCAGCACAAGGAATTTTTAAAAACCTATTTAGTATAGTTTGCCTTACGATATGCTTTGAAAATAGGGTTCTATCACTTAAATTTTTTTTTTTTTTGCAGTACGCGGGCCTCTCACTGCTGTGGCCTCTCCCGTTGGGGAGCACAGGCTCCGGACGCGCAGGCTCAGCGGCCATGGCTCACGGCCCCAGCCGCTCCGTGGCATGTGGGATCTTCCCGGACCGGGGCACGAGCCCACGTCCCCTGCATCGGCAGGCGGACTCTCAACCACTGCGCCACCAGGGAAGCCCTTAAATTTTCTTTTTAATTAAAGAAAAAAGCCTTATGATATAGGGAGTATAAGCTCTCAGAGCCCAAAGAATCTGGTTGATTAGAGGGTAAGCTTGATCTCTGGACAACTTTTAATCACTAATGCTACTCCATTTAAAATAGGGGATTTGTACATTGAAATTATTTGGTATTCTTTTAGAAATACAGAATAAACAAGCATTTTATCAGCCTAGTTGCAATCCATCTTCTTGGTATCCTGTGGTAAATGTAATATCTTTTGAGCAATGCCTATTCACTTAAGAGATTAAAACTGTCAATGTTTTTTGCAGAAATTTCATAAGGTGGTGAAATCAAATGTATACATTCACAATGGTAGGTGTATATATATATATATTTGGTTAAAAACTGGGGGAACCTCTATGATCCCTCAAGCTTAACAATCATTTAAATTGATACAAAACTGCAGATTCAAGCTCTAGTTTGAGTCTCTAATTTTGGCCAAATCTAAAGCCAGCAACTCATGCCAGCTCCTTATCCCAGGTCATATTTTACACTGTTTTTGCTTCTGACTCACCCCATTTGCTATTCCTGTTAACTGCAGTCTTGGGCCATGACTGCCCCACACTGATAAACCAAAACTAACACTCAGCGAAGTCACCAGTAGGGAGTAAAGTCAGGTGAGGGAGTGAATAAGCTGGCTCTGAGGAAGAGCTGGAGGTCGCTGCTGTAAGCAGTACAGAAATGCGGAGGTGGGAGGATGGGGCACCAGAAGGGTGAGGGTCTACGGTATGTGATAATCGGACTGATCAACAGTAAATTAGTAACAAGTTAAGAAAATCTGTGGTCAAATCTCTAACATAACATTTTCTAACATGAAGTTACTCAAATAACATTTATTGATTTGCAGTCTATCTTATTTTGATAATCAAAAAGATACTTATCAATAAGTAGCATTAATTAATAAAACAGCTATTAGAAAGTACTTAGAAATTTTATAAGAATCAACTCCTTTGCTTTTTAAAGGAAATTTGATACGTGATGTGGAAATTAGGCTCTATTGAAATATATACTGAACAAAACATAACTCAGTAAGACATACAGTTGCGTATAAAGTGAGACACATGAGCCAAATTATTTCAAGCACTCAATCATTTCAGTTACTTCTGGCTTCCCGACACCATTTCATAAAAATATTCTGACATAAGGCCTCTACCTTTTAAGAGGTGTCCAACCAGTGCGAAGTTAAAGTTAGAGTTGAAATTGAGTCCAACAAAATGATCCATTTGTTTGCAGTGCCATTCCAGAGGATTCCGGATCGCCATGAATACTTCCTCTGGACTCTATTAAAAAATAATCATGAGATGGTTGACGGGGTCCACACAGGAAGGATCACTTATTGGTTTTTGTTTGTGTTCAACAGCTGTGACAAGGTAAATACTCCTTTCAGGTTGAGAGAAATTATTTTCAGGTGACTACAGAAAACCACAGAACATTTAAGGTACTGCAAATAAATTCGTGCAAGATAGTTAAGCATACAAATAATAAGGTGATGGAAGATAAAACAGCTTTGATTTACAATGCAAAGTAAGTGACTGTCAATTTATATCCTGGTGACTTTTTAAAAACTAAAATTATTGTTATTTTAAATAAGACCATGCACTGAACTGTAGCTGGCACTTCGTGTACTATGATGACTGGAAATTCAAGAGAATGAAGAGAGTTCATATTTACTGAGCGCCTGCTGTATACAAGTGTTAGATACATTATTGTATTGAAACCTTAAAGCAATTCTATGTAATAGGTATTAGCTCTACTTTACAGATTGACAGATTCATTCATTCATTCTTTTACTTATCAAATACTCATTATATGTTTTGATGTGCCAGGCATGGTTCTAGGCTCTGCAAGTACGTCAGTGAACTAAACAGACAGAAACTACTCGCCCTGGTGGATGTGACATTCTAGTGTGGGAAAACAAGGAAATTGAAACTCAAAAATACTGTGTAACTTGACCTCTAAATTAAGATTTTTTAAAAATTGAGGTATAGTTGCTTTACAGTGTTTTAGTTTCTGCTGTACAAGGAAGTGAATCAGCTATATGTATACATATATCCCCTCCCTCTTGGACCTCCCCACCCCCACCCCCATCCCACCCATCTATGTCGAAACAGAGCACGGAGCTGAGGTCCCTGCACTATACAGCAGGTTCCCACCAGCTATCGGTTTTACATATGGCAGTGCACATACGTCAATGTTTCCTAACGTGTGGTACCAGGAATACCTGCTTTAAAGTCACTGATGATGCTTGTTTAAAGGTGGAAAGTACTGGGTTCCATCTCAGAATCATGAGAGGTGATAAGGACCGGGAATTTGCATTTTAAAAAAAGAAGCCCTGTGATTTCCTTATGCACAGAGATTTTTTTAAAGCAAAAACTGAAGGTATTTAGGGTCATGTTCAGGTCTGTCTAGATTTCTATCTCAAAGAAAGAAAAGCATGAGTCTATAAAATAAATGTAGAGAGATGTTTCGAGCATTTTTTATAATAGAAAAGATGACAAACAAATCAAATGTTCATTAATGGGCAAATGGTTGAATAAATTGTGCTTCATGCATACTGTAAAATACTCTGCAGCCATGAGAAAGAATTATACACACACATACAAATGTATATATATACACACACATTTATGTGTGTGTGTGCATAGATACATGCTTAGAAAGATGTTCACTTTATATTGTTAAATAAAAAAACAAATTGCAGAATATCATAAATATTACATAAAGTATTAACCTACTATATGTTCAATTTATATATATATTTTCAGCTTTATTGAGGTATAACTGACAAATAAAATTGTAAGATATTTAAAGTGTGCAATGTGATGATTTGAATGATGAATATATACCCTTTCACATACATGTTGTGAAAGGATTCCCCGCATTAAGTTAATAAACACATCCATCACCTCACATATTCATATCCCATCCCCCGTTTTGGTGAGAACATTTAAGTTCTATTCTCTTAGCAAATTTCAATTATACACTACAGTGTTATCAACTACAGTCACCAGGTTATACAACAGATTCTCAGACCTTATTCATCGTTCATTCTGGTGACTTTTAACAGGCTTTATTATCTCTGATTCCTAGTATCCTGGGGCACTGGAGGCAATATTAGCTTCTGCTAATGGGCTATTCTGGCAATGAAAATGCCAAGGCAGATATTCCTAGACAAACACTTCACTTACGACTATTCTTATATTCACAGAAATGGCCAATAGCTAGCTATCTCTCTGACCACCACTGTCCCAAGACCACCCCAGAAAACGGCAATGGGGATTAGGAAAGAGAGGTTCTAGTCCCACATCAGATGTACAAACACGAACAAGTTACTTGACTTCTTTGTTCTTTTCTATCTTGTAAAATGGAGGTCTGACTGATAAACTTCAAGGTAGCTTCTATCTCTATAATTTTGTTTCCATACTTCCCAGAGCCCCAGCTGTTCTGGGTCTACATAAGACTGAACAAATAATTTTTAGATGAGGTACCTTCACACTTAAAACCGTGCTCTGGTTCTGTTTCTTTCTACCCACAAGCTCTGTTAATTTAACTTCAAGCAAATCTCTTGTTATATACACACATCTATCTTAAAATTCCTCTCTTTTCTCCTAGACTCGTCCCATTTCTTTTCTCCAAAGACAAAAGGAATACAATTTCTTACTGTTATATTCCTTCCACTATCCTCTGTGAACCAAAATCCAACCTCAATCAAGGCTGATAAATGTTAAGAGGGGTGGTGATGGTATGTTTTAAAGTGGGATTAAGCAAACAAAAAACTAGTACAATTAAGTATCCAAAAGCTTCCTTTAGACTCTCCAAATTCCTTATCTGCTTCTAATTATACCTATTTTCCATTAAGTACCATAATTCAATAAAAGTAAGCTAATTTTCAGATTATTTCTTTGTGAAGTGAAATGGGGGTGGGGAAGGCTAACCTTTACCTTTGGGTTATGAAATTACAACTGAGTGTAGAGTGCATTGGACAGCATAGGGCCTAGCATGGTAGCTACTGTTATTACTATTTTTATACCTATTCTGTTTACTAATATTGGGCAAATACTGTTTTCTGCTATTTTTATATTAAAAATATGCAAAGTTTAAACAGTTTTTATGAGCTGGTAAGGAACTATACTCATAATAAGTTGCATTACAGAAATTCATATTTAAGTTACGGACCTCTTCTGATTTTAAAAGATAACAACAAGAAGAGAGGGAGGAGCTCTAATGTGCTTGGCATTTAGGAATACCAAGTGGAAGCTTATTCACCTTGTCATTGAATATCCGGAGACTGTCTAAGGTGTGCAGGTTTTGTTCCAGAAGTGCGGTGCCCGCTGAATACAAGTTGACTTCATCGAGCTGCAGCACGGCCACAGCTACCCAAAAGAGGGCTTTATGCAGAGGGGAGTCCTGGCAAGGGAGACGCACTACAGGTTAGCAAGATGAACCACAAACAGCCTCATCAAAACACACTGCAGTACAAAACAGATCATGTTATCCCACAAATTATGCATGTTTTCTCTTCTGGATAAGGTAAATATATCAGTAAGTTCTTCCTCTATTCCACGTGTGTAACTAAAGACACTGTTACCAGGCTGAGAACCTTGGCATCTCCTTTGATTGCTCTGTATTCTTGGATTCTAAAACCTGGTCACCAAGTTTTGTTGATGCTTCCAACGTAGTCCCTTTTGTGCCTGTTTATTGCTAATGACACTGTGCCGTGCCAACCTTCTTTATTCTAAATGCAGATTCTTTCTGCCTCCAGTTTCCCCCTGCTCCAATCCACTGTGCACACGACCGCCAGAATGACCTTCACCCTCACAGTGAAGACGAGAGAACCATTTTGTATAAGTTAGGATTAGAATGTTTGTAGAACATATAACTCAATACCAGGAATATACAAGTATTTATTTCTCAGTAATCTCTCTGAAATCTGGCATATCTTTGTACTTAATTCACAGAATATGACTTCCGAGTTGGAAGATAATACTAGGCCGTCATCTAGTCCATTTTACTCATTTTATCAATGTGGAAACATGATGTCCAGATGTTAAATGATCCGCTTGAGGTCACAAAGCTGAGATGATCTCAGACCACCCTAAAACAGTGGCTAGTATCATCTTATTCCTTTTAAACATTACCTTCATTTAGCACCCAAACTTTTGATTATCAGGTATACTTTACCCAGCTTTACATTTCTTCACAATAATGGTCACCGATTAATATATCATGTATTTTAATTACTTTATTATCTAGCCACTCCTCAACTTCCACATTCACCCTAGAATGAAAGTTCCATGAAGGCAGATAATTTTATTGGCTATGTTCAGCTATATATCTCTAGTACCTAAAACAGTACTTGGCACATAGCAGATGCCCAATTATTACTTACTGGATAAAAGAATTAAGAATATATACCCATCTGTCCTTTAGCACTGATGAGACAACACACAAGCATTTGAGAACGTACTGCCCATACTTATTCTTCCTCTAACGTAAATACTTCAAACAACTAAATTTTAAGGCAGGAAGTTCTACTTTAACTATAGCTCTTTCTTTGTAACTTCTCAATCCATCTTATTTTCTGAATTCTGAAAGAAAATAACATTTAACACTGACACCCAAAATGAATGCACTCATTTTCTACACAGTAATTACCTTATTAAGAAGTGGTTGTAACTTGGTTAGTGCTATTACTGTAGCTTCTATCAGAACTTGACTGTTGTAAGTATCAGGTCCTTTTAAGCAACTCTCAAGCGCCTTTTAGGGAAACAGAATTCTTTATTTTACTTTCATTGAAATAAAACATTAACTCCTAAACTGAATCTCAGAATTATTTCAGGAACAATTCCTTATTTAATAAGTGTGAGGATTATTTCCAGTGCTATGGTGATTTTGGTAGCTAGCTCAAAGCACATTTGGGTTCTTATTTTAAAATATTTCTATATTATATTCTAATATAAGAAATCAGGCATTATTACAGGTAATTACAAATTATATAATTTTATATAAGGCTAGTCTTACCATCTAGTTAAATGCTTATAATAAAATATTAAGAGTACCTTCTACCAAAAGAAATACTTAATTTTCTTTTTAAGATATGTTCTCTAGAGAGAGGTTTCTTCACTTCAAAGAATTACAATAAAAAAATAATCAAAACCCATTTTTTAAAGATTCAATAAGCAACATACAAGATATTTTATTAAATTCAAATTTAAATGTCCCTTAGAAAAATTCAAGATATACTTTACAACTTGGGAGCAACAAATAGTTGGGAGGAGAGGAGGAGGTACCTTGCTGAGAATACGGATAATCTGCTTTATCTGCCCATGAGACACTCGTTTGCTAATACAGCCAAAGACAACAAGAGCTCTTGGTTGCAGGGATGGATTATATTGGAATGCAAATCTGCAATTTAAAGATCCAAAGAGCTTATGAAAACCTTTGTGTTTATATATATTAAATAATTAAAATACTGATTATGCAATAGTATCTATCTTTTCAACAGTACACGTACTTTTGCAACTTAAATTTACTTGGGACGTACCTTTGAGCTAGTTCTGTCCACTGGTCCAGCCACTTGCATGTTGGAATATCTCTCATACATGCCTAAAAAAAAGATACTCTGAATATATTTATGTATATAAATGTTTATAGAAACATTAAAAAATGTTTATTATAATGGCACTAAACAAGTGACATATATATTACCAATAAACACATTCCATGGGAGTGTTTTTATTTAAGCATTAAGTGCAAAACGGCAGAATAAACCAGTATTTCTTCTATACAGTACCAGTGGATTTTTAAAAATGAGCTTAGTTTCTTATCATTTTGCCTTCTATACCTCCATGATCTCCAACAAAGCTTCTGTGACTGTTTCCAAGGATGTCAAAGCAAAAGTCTCCCTCTCATAGGAGCCAGGAGAGAATGACCTGTCCCGGTAGCTGGAGCGGAAGGCAATGACAGCAGCTGACTTGACTTTGCTAATGCCAAACAGCAGGTAAAATTTGGGTAATGAGAACTCTGTCAAACTGAGTCTCAAAACTTGCTTGGTCTCTTCTGTAAAAGAAAAAAGGAACAAGTAAAGACTTTAAAGATACAATTTTTTTAATTCTAAAGCGCCATATTTCATTTTGAATTTAGATAATTTGAATATCATATCAAAATTACATAACAATGCGCCCTAAACCAACCTTCTGGATACATGAGCTTAATGCTCATTACTTAACTCCCTTTATGTACAAATTTGTGCTAGTAAAGCAACACTGTCAACCAGTGCTGAGCCTTTAGCTTATGTGATAACTACTAGAGTCTACATGACAAACGTGCACAGAATATCTTTGTCATGGCTTGAGATGGAATGCAAGTAATTCATTCTTTTTCTTTTTGATTTGATTATATTTCATATCATTAACATAGGCTTGATTAAGCAGCTTGGTATTAAGGTACCGTAATAAATAATAAGGTAATCTATGCCAGTCAAGTGGTGTAAAATGGAGAAAGGAACTGGTGAAACGCAAAGGGCTTTCCTGGAACTTACCACTAAAATGAAGCTGAGAACAAGTGCACAGAGAGTGAATGATATTAATGACCAGTCCATGTGTGGAAGCTCTCAGGGAGAGTGGCCCTGTGGCTACTAAGAAAGTAACGACGTGGAAGAGGTAGGGGAGATGAGCTGCCACATCCAGGGAATTGTTGAAGGACAGCATCAGCATGTAGCGGGCTAGAATAGCAATATCGTCCCACATGAGATGTTGCTCTAAAGTAGGAGTTGGAGATAAGCATGTCTTGTCAATTATTTTGCACATCCTTCCAATAACCTGTAAAGAAGAAGAATTATAAAAAACATGGGAGTTAAAAAGTTTTATCACAAAAAATTTCAGTTTAAAATGACTCGTTATAAAACAGAAAACCTCCTGATAATAAAAATAGACACATCAAGCCATAGCCCAGAAGGCAAAGGAAAAGGGATTACCTTGCTTGAAACCAATTTCACATTTCCAGAAGCCAAAGCTACAGCAGTATCTGCCATCACCTCAGCTTTTATTGATCCCAAGCCACCCGTTGCACTGGTTTTGATGAAACTGTCTAGGACAACATCAAGGAGGTCTGTAATCTAGTGGAAGAGGGAAAGATAACTCATGTTTTAGCCATTCTGCCAACTTAATTTTTAACTTAAAAATAGTTCAAGGAGTAGCCCAATCAACATGAAAATTCTATTTTACCTGAGGCCTCCAAAATACTAGGCTTTATTTAGAGACCTGTCAATAAATATAATTTATCATAAAATATCCAGGAAAGGATGAGAATATTCCCTCAATTCCTTCAGAGACTGGCATTCAAAAATTTAAAATCTCTACATATATTATTTTCACTCTTTTTTTTTTTTTACTATTTTATTTAATTAATTAATTAATTTGGCTGTGTCGGGTCTTCGCTGCTGCGCACAGGCAGGCTTTCTCTAGTTGCGGTGAGCGGGGGCCACTCTTCGTTGCAGTGTGCGGGCTTCTCATTGCGGTGGCTTCTCTTGCGGAACACGGCATCTAGGTGCGCAGGCTCAGTAGTTGTGGTGCACAGGCTTAGCTGCTCCACGGCATGTGGGATCTTCCCAGACCAGGAATCGAACCCGTGTCCCCTGCATTGGCAGGCGGATTCTTAACCACTGCGCCACCAGGGAAGTCCTATTTTCACTCACTCTTAAAGCACCTCTGTTCTCTTCTAAGACAGTATGTACGAGCAGTATAAAGTACAATTATTTTAAAATACAGGAATGACATCAAGTACTGAGATGTTTTGTAGAGCTACAAAAATGGCTCCAAGGTCATTTAAAATTATTTGGAGGATTCACAGCATTGAGTAAGGGTATCGCCTCCTTCAATGATTATCTTGAAGAAATGGTAGCATAAATCTTGTCAGATAAAACATAGTTACATTATACTATTTTAATATTGGCATTCTTATGCTGGTACTATAAGTGAGAGCAGGTGGCCCAAATAACATCATTAGCAAACATTTACTGACACCTATGGTATATAGGGTACTAGAATACACTCTAATGCACTATTTATTAAAAACAACATCAGATTTTTACAGTTAAATTCTACATGCGGCCATCCCTTGGTATCCCTGGAGATTAGTTCCAGGACTCCCTGCAGATACCAGATTCCCGGGATGCTCAAGTCCCTTACATAAAAAATGGCATAGTACAGCTGGCCCTCAGCACCTGTGGGTTCTACACACTGAGAATTCTGTGGGATGACTGTAATTATGCCATGGAGAAGAGTGCTAAAATAATTAGTGTTTCTCTGGCTCTGAGACATGCATTAGACTTGAACAATTCTGAAGCAGATCAAGAATTAGGTGGGTGTCTGCATGCTTTTTGAAAGAGGGGACTGTCTTTTATACAGCTATATCCCTAGCTTAGTGCTTTGTACAACGTGGGTATCAGATAAATATCTCCACCAAGGAGGTACTAGATAAATATTTGAGCAAACTCAATACCTGCCCAAGGCTCCCCCATATTTTTGCTTGAATAGATGGATACATCTGTTTCTCGTTTATAGTCATTGTTATCAGCTTATCAAGAATCGCAGTAACTCTTTGTCTTTTGGCATCATCATTGTGCTTACAAAAACGTACTAGATTTGACAGCCACGGAGTCATGTATTCCAAACAAAGGTGTTTCAATTCAATACCTGGGGAAAAAAATACACTATTAGCACAGATGGTCCATGAAAATTACATCAACAATTATTTTAAAATAAAAGATTGGGGGAAAAACGGTAAAAGATAAAGACCATTACCTAGAATCAGACCTGGAGAAAAGAGACTTGGCAAATATATGACCGAAGATAGAGATGAAGAAAGAGAACAACCCTTAAAGAAAGTAATCTTCAAAGTCATTAAGCCAATTTTTGAAAAGTTTTATTTTTCTCCCATTTAAAAAAAAATAAATTTATTTTATTTTTTTGGGCTGTGTTGGGTCTTTGTTGCTGTGCGCGGGCTTTTCTCTGGTTGTGGCGAGCAGGGGCTACTCTTGGTTGCGGTGCGTGGGCTTCTCATTGCGGTGGCTTCTCTTGTTGTGGAGCATGGGCTCTAGGCGCACGGGCCTCAGTAGTTGTGGCACGTGGGCTCAGTAGTTGTGGCGCACAGGCTTAGCTGCTCCGCGGCATGTGGGATCTTCCCAGATCAGGGCTCGAACCAGTGTCCCGTGCATTGGCAGGTGGATTCTTAACCACTGCACCACCAGGGAAGTCCTTATTTTTCTCCCTTTTAATAACTTCTAGTTAAAATTTTTCTTGCTTTATTCTAATTGTAAAAGGAATATGTGGGTAATCACAGGAAGTTTGGTAAAAGGAAAGTATCACCACAATAATGAAACCGATATCAATATATTGGTGTATCACTTGATCTCTCCATAGGCTTTCAAATCTATGCAAAGATAATGTATATTCACATGTGTGTATACACACACATAACCCATCCCAACTCCTCCACAAAAAATTAGGGTTACGCTATATATGTAGTATGATCTGAATATTTTTTTCACTATATATTATACTGAGATTTACTCAATAAAAATTCTCCAAAGACATTTTATAACTTTTTATTTTGAAATAACTTCAGACTTACAAAAACATACAAAAATAATGCAAAAATTCCTCTATATAACTTCACCTAGAGCACCCAAAACATTTTTTAATTATGTTAAAATACACATAATGTAAAATCTGCCATTTTAAGGTTTACAGTTCAGTGGCATTAAGTACATTCACAGTGTTGTGCAACCATCGCCACCATCCATCTCCAGGACTTTTTCACCTTCCCAAACTGAAATTCCATACCAAAAACGTTTTTAATGGCTTCATATTATTTCATCACATGGAGATCCAACAAAGTAGTCAGTTCTTCATTATCTACTTTTAGACTGTTTCAATTTTTTGCTATTATAAATAATGCTATGTGAAGTTCAAAACAGATCTACGGCAACAGAGGTCATAATACTGGTTACTCTTGGTGAGGACAGGTACTGACTGAGAGGAGCCTTCCGGATGCTGGAAATGTCCTGTATCTTGACCTGGGAGATGGTTTTGTGGTGTATGCACATGTAAAACTTAATCAAGCTGTTCATTTAAAATTTGGGCACTTTATTGATAAGATATACCTGAATTAAAAAAACCTAAATAAAAAATAATGCTATGATAAACATATGAATATTAATTCCTTAGGATAAATTCTAAAAAGTGGAATTATGATTCCAAAAGCTATAAACATCCATAAGGTGATTGATATCCATGTCAAAACTGCTTTCTAGAAAAGCTGCCCTGTTCACAATTCCAAAGACATCGACACTGAATTTTTAAAAAAATATCTTTGCCAATTTGATAGTTGAATATATTATCTTACTATTCTTTCAGTTTGAACTTCTTTGAATTTATTAGTGAACTCTTAAAAACATATTCTTTCTTAGTATGACCGGCATGTTACTGTTGATCCATTTTTCTTATTAATCCGTAAGCATTTTTCATGATAAAGATATTACGCTTTTCTCATATCTGCTGCAAGCATACTTAAGTTATTTTTAAATCTACCTTTTACTTTTTTTTTTTAAGTAGAGATTTTGAAGTTTTACATGGTCAAAACTGTTCACCATTTCCTTTGTTTCCATCTGTAACTTTTTTGCTTCGTAAGTCCTTACTCACAAAGCAACTAGATATTATTCTTCCTTTTCTTTTTTAAATGGTCCCAGTTTTTATATTTTTTTTGAATTTTATTTATCTTTTTTATACAGCAGGTTCTTATTAGTTATCCATTTTATACATATTAGTGTATATACATCAATCCCAATCTCCCAATTCATCACACCACCACCCACCCTCCCCCCGCCGCTTTCCCCCCTTGGTGTCCATACGTTTGTTCTCTACATCTGTGTCTCAATTTCTGCCCTGCAAACCAGTTCATCTGTACCATTTTTCTAGGTTCCACATATATGCATTAATATACAATATTTGTTTTTCTCTTTCTGACTTACTTCACTCTGTTTAACAGTCTCTAGGTCCAACCACGTCTCTAAAAACGACCCAATTTCGTTCCTTTTTATGGCTGAGTAATATTCCATTGTATATATGTACCACATCTTCTTTATCCATTCATCTGTCGATGGGCATTTAGGTTGCTTCCGTGTCCCGGCTATTGTAAATGTGGCTGCAGTGAACACTGGGGTGCATGTGTCTTTGTGAATTATGCTTTCCTCTGGATATATGTCCAGTAGTGGGATTGCTGGGTCATACAGTAATTCTATTTTTACTTTTTTAAGGAACCTCCATACTGTTCTCCATAGTGGCTGTATCAACTTACATTCCCACCAACAGTGCAAGAGGGTTTCCTTTTCTCCACACCCTCTCCAGCATTTGTTGTTTGTAGGTTTTCTGATGATGCCCATTCTAACCGGTGTGAGGTGATACCTCATAGTAGTTTTGATTTGCATTTCTCTAATAATTAGTGATGTTGAGCAGCTTTTCATGTGCTTCTTGGCCATCTGTATGTCTTCTTTGGAGAAATGTCTGTTTAGGTCTTCTGCCCATTTTTGGATTGGGTTGGTTGTCTTTTTTTAATACTGAGCTGCATGAGCTGTTTATATATTTTGGAGATTAATCCTTTGTCCATTGATTTGTTTGCAAATATTTTCTCCCAATCTGTGGGTTGTCATTTCATCTTGTATGTAGTTTCCTTTGTTTTGTAAAAGGTTTTAAGTTTCATTAGGTCTCCTTTGTTTATTTTTGTTTTTATTTCCATTATTCTAGGAGGTGGATCAAAAAAGATCTTGCTGTGATTTAGGTCAAAGAGTGCTCTTCCTATGTTTTCCTCTAAGAGTTTTATAGTGTCTGGTCTTAACATTTAAGTCTCTAATCCATTTTGAGTTTTTGTGTATCGTGTTAGGGAGTGTTCTAATTTCATTCTTTTACATGTAGCTGTCCAGTTTTCCCAGCACCACTTTCTGAAGAGACTGTCTTTTCTCCATTGTATATCCTTGCCTCCTTTGTCATAGATTAGTTGACCATAGGTGCGTGGGTTTATCTCTGGGCTTTCTATCCTGTTCCATTGATCTATATTTCTGTTTTTGTGCCAGTACCATATTGTCTTGATTACTGTAGCTTTGTAGTATAGTCTGCAGTCAGGGAGTCTGATTCCTCCAGCTCCATTTTTTTCCCCTCAAGACTGCTTTGGCTATTCGGGGTCTTTTGTGTCTCCATACAAATTTTAAGATTTTTTGTTCTAGTTCTGTAAAAGATATCACTGGTAATTTGATAGGGATTGAATCTGTAGATTGCTTTGTGTAGTATAGTCATGTTCACAATGTTGATACTTCCAATCCAAGAACATGGTATATCTCTCCATCTGTTTGTATCATCTTTAATTTCTTTCATCAGTGTCTTATAGTTTTCTGCATACAGGTCTTTTGTCTCCCTAGGAAGGTTTATTCCTAGGTATTTTATTCTTTTTGTTGTAATGGTAAATGGGAGTGTTTCCTTAATTTCTCTTTCAGATTTTTCATCATTAGTGTATAGGAATGCAAGAGATTTCTGTGCATTAATTTTGTATCCTCCAACTTTACCAAATTCATTGATTAGCTCTAGTAGTTTTCTGGTGGCATCTTTAGGATTCTCTATGTATAGTATCATGCCATCTGCAGTGACAGTTTTACTTCTTCTTTTCCAATCTGTATTCCTTTTATTTCTTCTTCTTCTCTGATTGCCATGGCTAGGACCTCCAAAATTATGCTGAATAATAGTGGTGAGAATGGACAACCTTGTCTTGTTCCTGATCTTAGAAGAAATGATTTCAGTTTTTCACCACTGGGAATGATGTTTGCTGTGGGTTTGTCATATACGGCCTTTATTATGTTGAGGTAGGTTCCCTCTATGGCCACTTTCTGGAGAGTTTTTATCATAAATGGGTGTTGAATTTTGTCGAAAGCTTTTTCTGCATCTATTGAGATGATCATATAGTTTTTATTCTTCAATTTGTTAATATGGTGTATCACATTGATTGATTTGCGTATACTGAAGAATCCTTGCATCCCTGGGATAAATCCCACTTGATCATGGTGTATGATCCTTTTAATGTGTTGTTGGATTCTGTTTGCTACTATTTTGCTGAGGATTTTTGCATCTATATTCATCAGTGATATTGGTCTGTAATTTTCTTTTTTTGTAGTATCTTTTTCTGGTTTTGGTATCAGGTGATGATGGCCTCATAGAATGAATTTGAGAGTGTTCCTTCCTCTGCAATTTTTTGTACGAGTTTGAGAAGGAAGAGTGTTAGCTCTTCTCTAAATGTTTGATAGAATTCACCTGTGAAGCCATCTGGTCCTGGACTTTTGTTTGTTGGAAGATTTTTAATCACAGTTTCAATTTCATTATTTGTGATTGATCTGTTCATTATTTCTTCCTGGTTCAGTCTTGGAAGGTTATACCTTTCTAAGAATTTGTCCATTTCTTCCAGGTTGTACATTTTATTGGCATAGAGTTGCTTGTAGTAGTCTCTTAGGATGCTTTGTATTTCTGCAGTGTCTGTTGTAACTTCTCCTTTATTTCTAATTTTATTGAGTCCTCCTCCTCCTTTTCTTGATGAGTCTGGCTAATGGTTTATCAATTTTGTTTATCTTCTCAAAGAACCAGCTTTTAGTTTTATTGATATTTGCTATTGTTTTCTTTGTTTCTATTTCACTTATTTCTGCTCTGATATTTATGATTTCTTTCCTTCTGCTAACTTTGGGTTTTGTTTGTTCTTCTTTCTCTAGTTCCTTTAGGTGTAAGGTTAGATTGTTTATTTGAGATTTTTCTTGTTTCTTGAGGTAGGCTTGTATAGCTATAAACTTCCCTCTTAGAACTGCTTTTGCTGCATCCCATAGGTTTTGGATTGTCATGTTTTCATTGTCATTTGTCTCTAAGTATCTTTTGATTTCCTCTTTGATTTCTTCAGTGATCCCTTGGTTATGTAGTAACATATTGTTTAGCCTCCATATGTTTGTGTTTACATTTTTTTCCCTGTAACTGATTTCTAATCTCATGGCATTGTGGTCAGAAAAGATGCTTGATATGATTTCAGTTTTCTTAAATTTACTGAGGCTTGATTTGTGACCCAAGAGGTGATCTATCCTGGAGAATGTTCCGTGTGCACTCGAGAAGAAAGTGTAATCTGCTGTTTTTGGATGGAATGTCCTATAAATATCAATTAAATCTATCTGGCCTGTTGTGTCATTTAAAGCTTCTGTTTTCCTTATTTATTTTCATTTTGGATGATCTGTCGATTGGTGTAAGTGAGGTGTTAAAGTCCCCCACTATTACTGTGTTACTGTCGATTTCCTCTTTTATAAAAGCTGTTAGCAGTGGCCTTATGTATTGACGTGCTCCTATGTTGGGTGCATATATATTTATAATTGTTATATCTTCTTCTTGGATTGATCCCTTGATCATTATGTAGTGTCCTTCCTTGTCTCTTGTAACATTCTTTATTTTAAAGTCTATTTTGTCTGATATGAGTATTGCTACTCCAGCTTTCTTTTGATTTCCATTTGCATGGAATATCTTTTTCCATCCCCTCACTTTCAGTCTGTATGTGTCCCTAGGTCTGAAGTGGGTCTCTTGTAGACAGCATATATATGGGTCTTGTTTTTGTATCCATTCAGCAAGCCTGTGTCTTTTGGTTGGAGCATTTAACTCATTCACGTTTAAGGTAATTATCGACACGTATGTTCCTATGACCATTTTCTTAATTGTTTTGGGTTTGTTTTTGTAGGTTCTTTTCTTCTCATGTTTCCCACTTAGAGAAGTTCCTTTAGCATTTGTTGTTTGGTGGTGCTGAATTCTCTTAGCTTTTGCTTGTCTGTAAAGCTTTTGATTTCTCCATTGAAGCTGAATGAGATCCTTGCCATGTAGAGTAATCTTGGTTGTAGATTCTTCCCTTTCATCACTTTAAATATGTCATGCCACTCCCTTGTGGCCTGTAGACTTTCTGCTGAGAAATCAGCTGTTAACCTTATGGGAGTTCCCTTGTATGTTATTTGTTGTTCTTCCCTTGCTGCTTTCAATTAATTTTTCTTTGTTTTTAATTTTTGCCAATTTGATTACTATGTGTTTCGGCATGTTTCTCCTTGGGTTTATCCTGTATGGGGCTCTCTGTGCTTCCTGAACCTGGGTGGCTATTTCCTTTCCCATGCTAGGGAAGTTTTCGACTATAATCTCTTCAAATATTTTCTCAGGTCCTTTCTCTCTCTCTTCTCCTTCTGGGACCCCTATAACGCGAATGTTGTTGTGTTTAATGTTGTCCCAGAGGTCTCTTAGGCTGTCTTCATTTCTTTTCATTCTTTTTTCTTTATTCTGTTCCACAGCAGTGAATTCCACCATTCTGTCTTCCAGGTCACTTATCCGTTCTTCTGCCTCAGTTATTCTGCTATTGATTCTTTCTAGTGTATTTTTTATTTCAGTTATTGTATTGTTCATCTCTGTTTGTTTGTTCTTTAATTCTTCTAGGTCTTTGTTAAACATTTCTTGCATCTGCTCAATCTTTGCCTCCATTCTTTTTCCGAGGTCCTGGATCATCTTCACTATCATTATTCTGAATTCTTTTTCTGGAAGGTTGCCTATCTCCACTTCATTTAGTTGTTTCTCTGGGGTTTTATTTTGTTCCTTCATCTGGTACATAGCCCTCTGCCTTTTCATCTTGTCTATCTTTCTGTGAATGTGGTTTTTGTTCTACAGGCTGCAGGACTGTAGTTCTTCTTGCTTCTGCTGTCTGCCCTCTGGTGGATGAGGCTATCTAAGAGGCTTGTGCAAGTTTCCTCTCAACTCTTAAATATGTTGATAGTTAGAACTTATTTTGGCATCTTGTGGTTTGGCATTAAGATGAAGACCCAACTTAATTCATTTCCCAGCCTCATTTCTTAAATGATTTACTCATTCTTCTATTAGTCTGTGATACTTCTTTATCAATCTGTTTCTCTTAAAGTGATGTGACTGCTGATTTTTGAACACCCGTTTAAATTACTGCACTGTTGTTATGTGTTAACATATCTGTTAATTCAAGCCCCTCTCAGTTTTCTTTCCTTATAATATTTTCTTAGCTATTGTACTTTCTAGTGAAATGTACAATCATTTAAAGTTCTACCTCATTCTTTTTTTTTTTTTGCGATATGCAGGCCTCTCAGTGTTGTGGCCTCTCCCGTTGCGGAGCACAGGCTCCGGACGTGCAGCCTCAGTGGCCATGGCTCACTGGCCCAGCCGCTCCGCGGCATGTGGGATCTTCCCGGACTGGGGCACGAACCTGTTTCCCCTGCATTGGCAGGTGGACTCTCAACCACTGCGCCACCAAGGAAGCCCTCTACCTCATTCTTAATCCTCAAATCTCACAGATATTTTAAAGGAATTACATTGATATTGTAATAATCTGGGAAGAACTGTTCATCCAGGAACACAATACCTGTGTCCATTCACTCAAATCTTTTTTTTCATATTAATATGTTTCAATAAAGCTTTATACTTTTCTTGTTTTGTCAGTCTTACACATTTTCTTTTTAGGGTTATATTCTTACATTTCTTAACTGTAAAAATATATAGTGATCTGGTCTCACGGAATTTTCAAAGCTTTCAATTACTTAATACAGAAAAATCAAGAAATGTGTTTGAATGCATAAAAAAAAGTTTTATGTATTATGGAGAGAGAAAGGGAAGGGAAGAAAACGTCAGGAGGGACTTCCCTGGTAGCACAGTGGTTAAGAATCCGCCTGAATGCAGGAGACACGTGTTCGAGCCCTGGTCTGGGAAGATCCCACATGCCGCAGAGCAACTAAGCCCTTGTGCAACTACTGAGCCTGCACTCTAGAGCCTGTGGGCCACGACTACCTAGCTCGCGTGCCACAACTACTGAAGCCCACGTGCCTAGAGCCTGTGCTCTGTAACAAGGCAAGCCACCACAGTGAGAAGCCCATGGACTGCAACGAAGAGTAGTCCCTGCTCGCTGCAACTAGAGAAAGCCCGCGTGCAGCAACGAAGACCCAACGTAGCCATAAATAAATAAATAAATAATTTTAAAAAAACTATAAGATATTATTCATGACATTGATAAATTAAAAAAAAGAAAATGTCAGGAAATAAGCTGGGAGAAGAATAACATTTATACTACTATAGGATCTGAAGACAGACAGACATAAAGAGTAGATGTTAAATTTATGACACTTATCAAAGCCAAGTCAGGAGTTGACTCTGGACCCTGTATTTTGTGCCATTGCATTCTCCATGAAGTGTACATGAACAATAAAATCACAGTTCAAAGTCAACCTGAAGAAAAGAGGAAATGGCTACTTCCCTAAAATCAAGGAAGTGGATACTTTACTCATTGGGAATAACCTGCTAAGAAGAGAAATACTAAAGCTAATTAAACTGAAATAGTACGAAAAATGCTTTGTAAGTTGCCCAGAGACATAGATGGTATCAAAATCTTGCCACCTTGCTTGTATTGCCAGAATTTTGGTGGATTTCTCAATGTGGTCTACCATGAAGTTTCTTCAGTCAGACGAAAAAACAGAAGTAAAGAAGTGGAACTATACTAAAGATTTCACTGGCAAATTCTGAAATGAAACGGTTGTCTCTGAATCTTCTTAGAATCATTGTTAGTATCAAAGAAAATTATCATTACTTACTAGATTTGCTAAATCCAGAAATACACTCTTCCAAAAATTCTAAGGTGAGGTGTGGCTCATTGGCTGCCAGTGTCTTGCTAATAGAGACAATAAATAGGGTGTTGTTGGCTGGGATACATAAACCTGATGTCTCTAGTAACTGGCCCTCGATTTTTAAATTAAAGGTACAAGTTAAGGCACACAGAAGATTATAGGCAGCTGACCTAGGAGAAAACACAAATTAAGTTGTTTTAAAACCTATTCTTATAATTCCAAAATTTTTTCATAACATACAACTTACGATTCTATTACCAAGCATAGATCAACTATTTTTAAATTTTATGATCAATTAGAGATAAGATTTTGTGATTCTATGGTAAACCCAAAATACCCCTTTATCATTTAGGGATTTTTTTTAAAAGGGAAATCTTCACATAACCAGAAGAGAACTGTGAGGCTCCCGAGACAGCGAATATAAGGCCTTTCTAAAAGACATTTCATTGGGATATAAAATATGAGAATTTTATGGTCTTAAGATGGATCAATATAAAGAAAGTCAGAATAAGGCATATCATATTTTCAGTGAGGCCAAAACTCAAATTGTGGCTCCCGCTCCCACTACATCCAGTTAAAACTGGGATAATGAGAAATAAGATGGCCCTCATCAAATTAGATTGTTAAAATCTTTCATCAGCATCTACTGAATTTCTTTCTAGGCGTACTACAAGTTATAATACAAACTAGAGGTTAAACATTTTTTAAATATAATTAAGTCCCCCCTGCCATTTTTTTCTTTTATGAATTCCTACTATTATACATAAGCACTAAATTAAAAAAAAAAACAAAACCCAAACCATAATATATATCCAGGTTCCATGAGAACTAAAAGCTCCCTTATAAATGTCTAAAAATACACTTAAACAACTTAGGAAACAGCTCAAAAAACTCAATGTTTAGATTGATTTTTCTCCCCTATCCACAAAAGAAATGGTTTGCTAAGTAAATTTCAGGTTTTCCTTACCTCTGAACTTTCATCATGCTAATATATTTATGCAACAACTATATGGGGGGAAAAAGCCACTGAAATTATAAGTTTGCCTCAAGGCTTTTTCTCTGCGACAACATGCTTCAGCAAAAAGCAGAAGCTGTCAGCTCGCTTTATTTCACAAGAGAATAGAGGCTCATTCAAGCTAATAATTGTTGGAAGTTTGCTAGCATTCTTCTATAAGGAATTTTGAATTAGAAATTCAAGACAGACTTATAGTTCCATTTTCCTAAAATGGAAATATTAATATTATTGTTTCTAAGTTTATCTTTTGCAAACTCCTAGTAATTCTGAGTGATACTATTTTGACAGTGACTTTCACTCTGTATATTTCAACAGCTACAAAGAACTGGGATTCCTCAAACTGGTAGTAGGTGTCACAGGCTCCTCTGAGATAATGAAAGCTAAGCATACATGAAGTTTTGTGTATACTTTGTGGGAGTTCATGAACCCCATGAGGCCCATCCAGGTAAAGAAATCTTGCTGATTTTTTTTCCTCTCAAATAAGGGAAAATTTGGAATTCTAAAAAGCCCATTTATAAACCTGGGTTATATTATACCCAAGGGAAGATTTTCTGAAGCTAAGAATTTATATCTGTAAAAATTTGACAGTCCCAAGGTACCTGGAACAAAAAATTATCTTAACATGAAAAAGAGAGGGACAGAAGAGGGAAGTGGTGCAAAGAGACGATGGCAGAGAGAAGAAAGGGTGGGTGCAAGTTGGGAGGAAATAGTATTTGCTAAGCACGAACTATTTGCTAGATGCTATACTATACTACCACACATTTATTAAACTTTTGTAGGTTTATGAGGAAGGCAACGTTACCTTTATTTTAAAAATGAGGCAACTAGAGCTCAGAGAACTTCAGTACCTTGCCCAAAGTCATACAGAGAAGCAGATCGAGATTTAAACCTAATCTACTGACTCTACAGACCCTGCCCTTTCCTCATTCATGTTTTGATTACTAAGCCTAACCAGAACCAATTATACTCTGCTCATCTGACATCTGTATTTGTCTTAAGCTTTCTTTCAAGAATTTTGTTAAAGTTACACAGGTGGAAACTATGCTATGTTACTGAGTTACTGAACATTAAGCCCTCCTTTTCTTTTCTTTCTTTCTTTTTTCAGTTAAAATGCTAAAGTTATAAGCCCTCCTTTTCAAACAATGATAATCTAATTTGACCGCGAGGAAACTTAATAGTGATGTACTTTTGAACATGGGAAAAATTTAGAGAACTTAGGAAAGGAGAAACTTAATTTAGAAATAGACTTTTAGGGAAAAAAAAAAGACTTTTTTTTTAAAAAAACCAAACGAACAAAAAACCCCACCAACACTGCTATGCTGTATGTTTCAGCTGCAAGTTGAAAGAACATACATTGGTTTAGTGTGAATCGCCCTATTCACAATTCCACAGTTCATGCGAACTGGATGAGGTCATACTGGTTAACTAATATAGAATACCAGCCAATTTACAGTATTAAGGTAGAAGCTGCTTTAAAAGTTTATTAGTTGGTCTCATTTTAAAACCAACAAACCTTGAATAAGATTGAAATGAGTTTTTTACAAACCTACCGTAAACTAGGGTCTGAACTGCCTAAATTAAGTAATGCGATATTGAGCAGTGTCCCAGGGACATCTTTTGGGCGAATCTTGGTGTGCTGGGGGATGGAGTCAGGCTGCGACAGCTCCCAACGTGTCCGGATGTGAATGATAGACTGAACAATGGCTTCACACTCTTGGTGCATGAAGGTCAGTGGTGTGCCCTGGTTTGCAATAGTTAAGGTGAACTGGTTCTCATCCACTAGGCAGATCTCTTCAATTTCCGAAGCATAATAGATATCATTTAGAAAGACTGACTGCCCCAGGACTTTTGTTCGCTCTGCTGAGGTTACTTGAACAGCAGTAGAACCAACCTGAAAAATGGTAGCAAGAGGGTAGAGCGGAAAAGAATTAAATTTCATTACGTAGAATTCTGAGAGGTTTCGAAAATCAACCAAACAAAATACCATGTTAACCATTTAAAGAAGAGTTACCACCATTATGTATTCAAATAGGTTCAATAATTATTGTCATAAATGCTGTCAAAAGTGACTGAAAACAGCAGAAAAAAGTTATTTTTTAAAAGGTCAAGAATCCTATGGATAATTACAGGTTTTATCTTGAAGGTTCACCTTCCTTACTCTGCAAAAAGCATGTAATAATCAGAAGAACTCTCAATAGGTAATTTTCCACTGTTCACATATTCCTACTGTAAGACGGATACACAGCAAACTGCCCATTCTACAACACTCTCCTGCCTCCAATCCAACCTGGAATATTATTAAGGGTACACCTCTCCAGTTTTCTGCAGGACCTCCATGAAGATACAGAAAGCTTGGTTTTCCTCCATCTGGACTTTACGTTTGACACATTACTACCGGGACCCTGGGGAGTCCAGTATATAGTCAGGTTAGTCAAGAAAGGCAATGAATCACTTACCTAACAGGGAGTGAAACTTACTTTAATAGAAACCTTGGTGTCTTTGTGAGCTAGCTTGAGAGCATTGTGGAATACCTTCAGGTCCTCTTCTAAAGCCAAGGTGGCAGCGGGTAGTTTCTGTTGTTCATGCTCAATGTGCTCGGCCAGTTTCCCAGGACAGTCTATGAAAACGAGTCTTTTGCTGCCTTTGAGGCCAGTCAGCAGCCGCTCGTGATACTTGGTGTATTCCCTGACCCAGGAGTTACAGTTATAGATATAGACTGCAGAGACATTATCATAAGCAAAGCCAGGAAAAACAACAAACCACTTGGAGAGAAAGTCTGTTTTAAAGCGATTGCTAGGCCCAGTATGGGTAAGGTCCACGACAATTTCATATGGCTTTGCATAATATGGCTTTAAAGTAAGTAAGACGTGGTATATCAGCAAATCGCCATTGATTTGACCAGTTTTGAACCTAAGGAAGATGAAAAAAAGTACACAGATCATTAACAAAGTTCTGAATGGATATACAGATGCTACTAATCTATTTTATTCCCTTATATTCTGACTAGTCTTCTAGAGAAAACTAACTATAATATTAAACAATTGCACAAAGTCTGAATCCATTTTTTAAATCACTTGTTCTTAAGACACTGAGAAGTAAGGCCGAAGTAAAATGGAAGAGACAAATCCCCAGATCAATAACTTTGAGCAACAATAACAACAACAAACCTGCCCACCAGTCAAGCAAGGAGGAAGTCAATGGACCTTGGTTGGTTGCTTCTAGGCCCATCCAAGTTCCCAGGTGAACAGTCTGGGTGGGAATGACCTACTTGGAGTCCTGGAGTAAACTGAATGACTTATAATCAATTCCTTTATCCCATCGTGACCAGAGAGAATGGTTCAACAACGATCACATGACTCAAAGCAGAACAACCAGGGCCAAAGAGGCCCAATTCAAAGACTTCAGCTTAAACCGTTGGGAATCGAGACCTTTTTCTTTCCTGATGTTTATAAATGAGGGACCATATATCTCTGGCAGCTGTTAGCTTATATCTTGAGATATGAAGGAAGAGCCTGTCTAAAAACTGAAGAAATGGAGCAGAGAAATGAAGAGCGAAACTGGGGCCCTGGCCATTTCATCTGAGTCCTAGATAAAGCCCCTCTCCTGGGATCACATTTATCCCTGTACGACTCAGTTGTGTGAGCCAATAAATTCCACTTTTTGATTAAGCTGTATTAGGTCATATGTTGCTTACACTCAAAAGAATGCGAATCAACGTGAGGAGTCAAAATAAGGACCATCAGAAAGCCCACAAATTATAGTACGGGAATTTCAAATCAAAACCACCAGTGTTCTATACTTGATGACTCAGGTGGTACTACGAAGTAGGCTAAGATAAACATCCTTTCCTAAGAGTTTTAAATCTTACTGGGAGAAAATAAGACAAAACTATGACAAGTCAAATGATTTCAAAATAAAAGAAAAATATTTCAAGAACAAAGGAAAGATGTGAGGTAGTATGGAATCACTTGTCAAAGAAATTGCAGAGAAAAATACTTTTGTTAAGTTCAAAGGAGTGGAGAAATCAACACAAACTGGGTAACCAGTGAAAACTACATAAAAGATGCTGAAGCGGCAGGAGGAATTTCAAACTCAACAAGAAGGGGGATGGGCAGGCCTCATGGAGAGAGGGAAAGGAGAAAAATAGGTAACCAGATGTGTTGAGCTAAGAATCAGCTAGTTTAGCTAGAATGGGAGATTCACGTAGAGAAGTTTTAAGAGATAAAGATGGAAAAATACAGAATAGCTAAATTGTGAATGGACCAGAACTGTTCAACTAAGGGGCTCAGGTTTTCTCCTAGAAGCCTGGCATTTCTCAGAGGATGTTCTGTGAAGCACCAGCATCAGAATCAACTGTGGTGCTTGATAAAAATGCAGTTTCCTGTCCCAGCCCAGACCTACTATATACGAATTTATGCAGTGAAGCCTGGGAATTTTCATTGTTTTGAAACAACCTTCTCATCTGATATTTATGTGCATAAACATTTCTGAATTGCTGCTGTAGGTGTTAGGGAGTTATTCAACCACATTTTTTAAAAGAAAGGGGTGTTATGATCACAGGAAGTGATATATACAACATATATGAAGGAGTCGGGGCTAGTAAAAAAAGATGTTGTAGTAGTCTAGGTATGGTTTAATAAGCATCTAAAATACTAGGGTTACGGTGAAAATAAGTGACAGTGAAAGAAGAAACTGACTCAGAAATATGAAGAAAGGACCGACATGATCCAAGGTCTGATCAGCGCTGAAAGAAAGGACTTGAATTAAAAGGACTTGCTGTATACCAAGGCTCTGTCATTACAAAGAATGTTGCTACCATGAACAAAAACAGAGATCATGAGGGGCAGCCACTTGGGGGAAAAATGAAGTCCATTTTAGACTGAATATGAAGTGATGACAGGACGTTCTAGGGGAGTGTGTGTGTGTGTGTGTGTGTGTGTGTACACTAAACCACACAAAAGCATCTTCTGTCCCTTATAATCTAAGTGATCAGATATTCTCTCCAAATTATTGTTGCAGTTCCACACTTTGAGATGTTGGTTATATACATTACTGTTTCTATTATCTGACCAATACCCCGGGTCTCCAAACTCATGTTATCAAATCAGTCTGTGGTATACAAATACAATTTTTAGAGATGATTTTAATGCTCAATCTCAGGGAAAATGCTATTCTCTCTTCATTTTAATGATACTAACGTATCATTCAAGAGCATACAGCAGGCATACATAATAAATGTAAGGTCAAAAGGCATTAAGCAGAAAACCCTCCCTGCCCTGGAGGCGGGGACTTGTTCTACAAAGGCTCCTGTTATGCCAGTGGCCAACTAGACAAGTTGGAGTTTTTTTCTTTTTTTCCCCTGTGACATGTGCTTTAGTTGCAGTGGAAAGGAAATGTGTCATCTGTGGTTAGTGGAAAGCTAGCTGTACATATCCTTTTTAACTGCAGATTTACTTTTAGGCTCAGATTCTTCAAGTCTATTCTGCCTTAAATTACTTGGAAGCTGTGCTTCAAGACAAGAAAAGAAGTGGCTTATTAAAATCAGGTTATAATAAGATTTTGACCAAGCATTTTGTAAGGTAGGTCATATATATGGCTTTTCTTATGCCTTTTCACTTATAACTTCATACAGATTAGTGTTTGAGGAAGTGCTTTCAAGCAGTACTTAAGTATCTTACTAACAAAGTAGATTTAGTAATGGAAAACGTGTGCTCTTTTTTTCTCTCCTATTAAGTAAAATTTAAGTAAGAAATGGAAAGATTTACCATCAACATAGAGCTTTAAATTAGGATTAAGAAGGATCTGAGCTTAGACTCCAGAGTGAATTGCACAGTTTTATTTGTTATTAAAATAAGTTTAAAAAATAAATTTCTCATTACTAACGCTTAGGCATTATAAATTTTATTGAAAATGACCAGAGATAAAGAAAACTTTTGATAACAACCTGGCCTCCACTGCATAAATCTGGGATGTAGAGACAGCTCTCTATTCTTAGGCATTTGTAAGGGTAAGAGAAAGTCTCATTTTGTTAACAGTTTGTTTATTTGGAGATGACAGTACATCTGGCTGAAGACAATCAACAGCGGGCCTATTATCTATCCCATGGTGAGCACTGTTAAAATGTGTACGAATACTATGATGCATATTACATTGTTAATGAACTAATGTGACAAGAATAATAACCCGCTTTAAATCATTTTAGCATCTAATGCAGAAGTCCAGTCTAGTTTAAAAGGATGGAAATTACTTGCGAACCCAATTTAAAGTATTTCTCTTTGTGGAAGAATCATAAAGTAGCCAAAGATTTATGTCATTCAACTTAAAAATTGAAGCTGGACACTACTAGATACAAGTCAGTGCACAATATCTTTAACTGTCTATTAAAGATCATAATCCAAAAAGTAATCTTACTTCTAGAACACATATGAAAGGTTTCTTTCCCTCCCTATTATCAATAGAAAATATTACTTCAGAGGTTAGTTTCCAGTTAGCATTGTTTACTATATGCTAATTTTGTTTGTATAACAATATATCACATTTGTTATTCTTAAGTCAACTATACTTCAATTAAAAAAGAAGAAGAAGAAGAAGCATGAGTAGCAGCAGTATCTGTGTCACCTGAGTGTGGGTTAGAAATCTTAGGTCCCTCTTAGACCTATGGAATAAATTTGCATTAAAAAAAAAAACAAACAACAAACTCCCATGTACATTTTTTGAGAAGAACTTATATAAAATAAAGTTCTTAAATGGCAATTTTATTTAGTACATCTCAGGAGAATAATCTAGTTTTTGCTTCTACTTCCCTATTCATATAAATGCTAACAATAAAATACTCTTACAAAAGTGGCTCAGACTGGAATACTATTTTGAGAGATAGCTCAATAATGGTAATAAATCTTTCCTGCTTGTTTACCAGTGCCTGGAACAGATATGCTAGTTGTATTTAAATCTTCAATCTTACAGTGAATAATGAAAATCAGGATCAGACTTTGTCCCCTTTGTGGACTGGCTTCCAGAGAGCTCAGAGCCAAAACTGAAATTCCACTTTTTCCTTTACAGGTTGAGACTCATGATCTGCCTTGACTTCCCAATTGAGTCAAAATCCCCTTGATCTTGATGTTGTCTTTATTTCTATTAAATATTTTATTGTATAATTTATTTTTAAAAATTATGTCAAAATATTCACAGAAAAATTCTAAGCATAAATAATAATGAAAAAAGTCAATAATTTTTGTTGAACTTTTGAGATTATTCAAAAGAAACTTGCCTCTTTTTCTCTGTTAATGCCAAATGTTTAGGATGAGAAAAGTCGCATGCCTTTGCTTTCAGAAAGCCACAATAAGTCGGGGGATGTAGAGGTGAAGGGAGACCCACCACCATAGAACTGCTTTCACAACTACTAGGAATATATTTCTAAGTACCAGCTTTATTCTAAGCTTCAAGATAAACACTCAAGAAGAAAAAAGAACATCTTGAATTCCTACTTGAAGTCCGTTTTCTTTTGGTTGCTACCACACTTCCCTGTTCCTGAACTGCCCCCCCTCCCATCACCACAAAGCCATTTGCATTTTCTTTTCATACATGAAGCAAAATGTCCCATTTCTCCTTTACTATAAAGATTGGTGACTCATTTGTTAGAGGATGGGGAGTTTCTACAAGGAGTTTCCTTAAATGGTCAGGAAAAAAAAAAAGGAGGAATCAAAAAAGTAAAAGCCGAAGTATCTGACTCAAAGCTGAAGTCTAGCATGCTTAAGAGGGAGAAAACTATAAAACCACGGTATTCAGTTTACAACGATTAGTAGGTATGCTACCTTTTAGCATTTAAACAATTAATAGAAATTAAACTGTTTTAATTTCTATTAAATTAAATGTAATGCTACCTTTTAGCATTTAAACAATTAATAGAAATTAAACTGTTTCTTTATATGTAGCCTAACAGAAAAAAAAAATCAGTTCAGAAGGAATTCAAACAGGATAGCAAATGTTAGGCATGAGCTTACAGCTAATTTATAACATTATCAGCTGTCTATCTTTTAACTACAATTACCAAAACGAGGAACCGTTATTCTTTCACAAGTTAACAAATTTTATTGCTATCCCAACAGATTACCAGTATACTCACGGACATGGAACACACAGGACATTACCTGCATCTTGCCTTTCTGATGACAACAGTTTTTTCTTTGTCTCCTGGAACAAAAGCAAACTATACCCATCTGTGGGCTAATAATACTACTGTCTTGGATCCAGATATTCAAAATAAGATGGGCAGAAGCCAAAATGACAACATTAACACAAACCCTACAACTCCTGAAGTAGATAAAAAAGTTATTTCTACAAAAATGCCTGAAATAGCAACATCATCTCACATGGCATCTTTAACTCCTAAATCTGAACTGGAGCTTTACATATCTTCCGTTGTCAGGAACAGTTCTCCAGCAGTACATAGCGTTGAAAACACAAGCAAAAGTCACAGCGAAATTTTCAAAAAAGGTGTCTGCGAGGAAAACAACAACAAAATGGCTATGCTAGTTTGCTTAATTATAATTGTGGTGCTTTTTCTTATCTGTACAATTTTATTTCTATCAACTGTGGTTCTGGCAAACAAAGTCTCATCTCTCAGACGATCAAAACAAGTAGGCAAGCGTCAGCCTAGAAGCAATGGCGATTTTCTGGCAAGCAGTGGTCTATGGCCTGCTGAATCAGACACTTGGAAAAGAGCAAAACAGCTCACAGGGCCTAACCTAATGATGCAATCTACTGGAGTGCTCACAGCTACAAGGGAAAGAAAAGATGAAGAAGGAACTGAAAAACTCACCAACTAACAGATGCTTTAGTGAAGAAAAATGCAAAGTAGCAATGAGAAAGTTTCTGGAGTAAAAATGAAGTCAGTTTGATATTTAATGCCAAGGTGTTGTTCTGATGGTCTAAAATTTAACATGGCAGGCTGTGCAATTTAGAATCAAGCAGGTGAGAAGGGGGGAAGTATGCCTGCTTACTTAATTACTTAAACTGTGTCTGACACTATTTTAAAGAGCAAAAATAAAACCACCAAGCATCTGAGGAAGGTTTTAAAGACAAGCTGAAGGAACTGACTAATACAGGTAGAAAGGGGCAATTAAATATTTCCTGTTCAGCAAGAGTAGTTAAATGATCTTTGTCCGAATGTTATTAAATTTGAAGAGTTTTAGTGTGTCGTTAGAGGCAAGTATATGCTTTAACATCTAACAGAAGTCACATTCTTAATGCGTAGAGTTGAACTGTATAGTTACGTGGTACTTTCTTTGCTGAATGTGACAGAATCCATACCAGCTCATCTATCAACACAGCTAATGTTATGCTAGATGTTTTCATCTTTGTATACGGCACACATAAGAAAGTGGTTTTCTACTCTAAATATTTAATTAAAACTTTAAATTTTGTATAATAAATTAAGACTTGTTATAATAAAAGTGACTACGTACATTTTCATTCACTTTATTATTTTAGAGAATACACTGTCAAGATCAATAAGAAATAGAGCACAACTGAAACAGATGAGATTTATAGCCACAACAGAAGGCTGAGTGTAAATGTAAAGCATATCTTACCGTTTAAGTGTAACATAACTCTACTCCATAAATATTGCTTATTGGATTATTTATAGCAAATATCCAAAGGCTGATTATTTTTTGGACTTTGAGAATGCCAAGTGGACTAATAAATGACCAATTTTATTTATTATCCAATATGACATAAGCAAAGGAAAGACGTGTGTGTGTGTGTGTGTGTGTGTGTGTGTGTGTGTGTTTATTCTAATTTGGAAAACAGGATACTTCAGGTAATTCTTTAACCTTTAAAGGAACTGGGTTCAAGTAAAATAATGACTTACATTTAGGTCAAGACTTCCGTCATCAATTCAATATATTACAAAAACTGTTTTGAGAGACTTTCCAAATGTCCATTGAAACTGACACAGGGCATACTTAATTAAAGATCAGACCACATTTAAAAAATCTCATCCCTTACTGAGCATTTATTTTGGGCAATATGCTAGACATTTAAGAAAATATTTTATATATTTTTTCCAAGTATTACCACCATCTTACCCTCCCTTCTAGGTTAGTGATTCTCATCCCGACTGCAAATCAGAATCACCTGAAGAGTTTAACTCACCAGTGCCCAAGTCACACCCCTTCCTTCTGATTTAATTAGAATGGGGTGAGCTCGAGCTCCAGGCATTGATAATTTTTGCATAATTCCCTAGGTCACTGCTCTTGGTCATCGAATTCAATTCTTAAAATTTCCACAGCTCTAAAGATCTAGGTTACATTTTTTTTAAGGTTACCTCTTAAAATGAGAGGGGGAAAAAAAAGCATCAATTTTATTATCAATTTATTACCAATTTATAAAAAATCCATTTCCTAAATAACAAATCATAACCACATTATTTCAGAAAAAGGTAAACATCAACAAAGGAAAAAGGAAAGCAAGAGAATACTCATGCCGATTGTGGTGCATCAGGTTATCTTTTGAGGGGTAAAAAGGATCAGACTTGAAAGGACACTGGCTGGGCAGAGCTCCCATTCTGTGCAAAAAAAAAATCTGAGATTGTGTACTAGAACAAACAGTGACAACACAAAGCAGTCCTTGAATCAAGTGTCATATATAAATACTTGTCAGTAAACTGAAACAAATTAGTGTCTTTTTAAAAAGAAGAAATTAACTAGACAACTACTTTCCTATTCAACATACATTTTCTCACGAAACAGAAAGCTATTGCAGGAATCTTTAAGATTCGTCACTCACTATCTTGGCTATTAAACACAAATCCTCAGATTGACAGTATCCAATGGCAGCTCATGAAAAGTGGCTCCTTTCCCAACTTGACCAGTGTTTAAAGATGATAGGTTAAGATATGTTTTGAATTCAAAATTTAAAAGTTATTTTTGAACTAAGACACTTTTGTTTTCTACCCTTGGGGTGCTATGGTCCACATGCTTATTAATTCAGGGATTTAGAAATAGTGAAACAAAAGTTTATACCATATTTTTAAAGTTTATAGCATATTGTATACTATATATATAGCAAATTATATTATATAAAATAAGTTTATAGCATATTAAAAAAAAACTATTCTTTTTGTACCAAGTTTTAAGTGCCTTGAAGTTAAGAACTAGGTCTTAACAATCTGTGTTCCTCTGCAGTGACCAGGGGAAAGCGGGGCATGGTTTAATGCTTACTGTATCTACTATAATAGGTGCTATGCTAGGCACTTTACATTTATCTAATTCCATAATACATTTATAAATTAAGAATTATGATCTCCATTTTTCAGATGAGGAAAGAGGCTAGAAGGTGACATGCCCAAAGAAATCTGTATTCAGACTGACTCATACTCTTCTCAACATACTTTGCTTATTAGTTAACTTATTTAAAAAATGATTCCCAATTTATTTTACCTTGCACCGACACTTACTTTGTGGGTAACCAAAGAGCTGTGGACTTGAACTCAAAAATCATTTAGGAAAGTATCTGGTCAAAAATTAATCACACTTTTACCTGGGCTTAGCCTAAATTATGTATGAGGAAATAACATTAACATTTACTGGCTATCTACTGTGTGTAAGGCATTTACACATGTTATGTTATCTTACTTAATCCTCACAAAACTCAATAATAGAAATATTCCTCCGGAGGAGGAAACGGTGACTCAGAAGTGCAGCGACTTGCCTAAGGTCATACAAGAAAACAGGACACATCATTCACTTGTTATGAAAAGAAATCTCACTATGGGTAATAACCTGACTGGCAGTTTTTCCTTACAACATATAATTTTCTCTCCAAGGTTCTATTTTAAATAACTAAACTATATAATCACATTACTAGAGAGTCTCAAATGTTTACCTATAAATGTTAATTAAAAGCACTCAAATCATGTAGCTCCAAACTGTTTCAAAATAAATTCTGTTAAAGTAGTACATTTCTTAGTCATTTTGTGGCTTACTGCACTTCCGGAACCAACTATTGATAAACTTCCTCTTTTTCTACAGAAACCATTTCAGTTTGCTAAAGGACCATTTTTAATCTGAACTGAACCACCCCTTTTGCTTTCTTAGCCAAATGACCAAAATGTCCAGTTAGAACAAGAATTCAGCATTCTGCAAAACAAGTTAACAGCTGAGGTAAGACAATTTTCACACTGGCAATCTGGTTTGATCTTTGCTTTATACAGAATTTATTTTTAAAACTAAAATTTCATTATTGTTTTAAACTTAAAGTCTGAGAGTCTAAAGATGTCTATAACAGGTATTGTGGTTTTGTTGCATGGAATTTTAAAAATTCAGTGTTGAGCCTGCCTTGGAGAAAAATTTTCACCTAGGTTTCTATAATGTTAACCCTTTAAAGTTTATTGGTTCACTATGTTTGTTGACCTTAGCTCTGTAATTAAAAGAAATAAATCTATAGCCATGACAGAAAACACTAAGGGTTGGAAATAAAACTAGAATTCATGGGGATATGACTGAATTTACAACCCCAAAATACCGATTGCTAAAAGTTCTGATTTGCTGTCCATAAAATTCTCCTGTATATAAGCATAATCCATAGACCTAAATTATTTTTACTTTTTAATCCCCTTTAGTTTCCATGGTAAGAATGGTCACCTTCACCTAATTAAAAAAAAAAAACCCAAAGGTGATTAGATGAGATATTCAGTTATCATCATATATGCTTTATTTTTCACACAAATAGAATTTTAAATTTAAGTAATAATGACATGAAAATATTATCCTTCATTTTTACAGCTAAGAGAAAACTGCTATGATAAAATGTGTATATATATACTCATATCATCTACATATTTATGTCATGTATTATAATCTGAGTCTTTAGTAAACAGTGTAAAATAGATATAGAAAAAAATACCCACAGAATAGAAAGTTGTTAATATGGAGAGAAGATGCTTATTCTGTAAGTAAGCTGGACAATTACAAAGTGAACATCCTCCAAAATAAAAACTGCAAAGAGTTTACATAGACTTGTAATATAACAGTTATAAAGTGGGTGGTGATATCCTATTTCAACATTTCATTAAATACTTATGACTTTCCCTCATATAAGTCCACTTTGGATTTCTTCTAAGTAACTATTACAGAAGTTAAAAAAATAAAGATTTGTATCTCTTTTTTTTTGGCAAGACTTGTCTATATATATACATATATTTTTAAAATAATTAATTAATTTATTTATTTTTGGCTGCGTTGGGTCTTTGTTGCTGCGTGCAGGCTTTCTCTAGTTGTGGCGAGCAGGGGCTACTCTTCGGTGCAGTGCTCGGACTTCTCATTGCGGTGGCTTCTCTTGTTGCGGAGCACAGGCTCTAGGCATGTGGGCTTCAGTAGTTGTGACACGCAGGCTCAGTATTTGTGGCATGTGGGCTCAGTATTTGTGGCTCACAGGCTCTAGAGTGCAGGCTCAGTAGTTGTGGTGCACGGGCTCAGCTGCTCCGCAGCATGTGGCATCTTCCCGGACCAGGGCTCAAACCCATGTCCCCTGCATTGGCAGGCGGATTCTTAACCACTGCACCAGGGACATCCTGTCTATATATTTTTAAAGGGTCAGTCTCAAATGTAGAGTTTAATAGTGCTTGTGTTTTTCAACTAATGCCTATATAATTCTACTCAGAAGGAAATTATGAATTCTGAATAAGTCTGAAACTGTTAAATATAAATCTGATGCCTGTCAATGTCCAATCTTTAAAAATCACCTCAAGTATGACAGCTTATAGGCTAACCATTCAAAACTCCCATAGCTGTTTTCATAGTCACAGGACTAAAATGGTTTCCTGGTAGTTCTTGTCCAACCTTTTATACAAGACTAACTCCAAAAGTTACTAACATATCTGTTCCCAGAGAGCTCACATCTCCTCCCCTCATAAAGCATTCCTATTTCATAATTTTACTACGAATGTAACAGAAGGAAAGAGCTCTAGTACAGGACTGACTGGTTTCCGTATCAGTGCCACTGTTTAGAGCTGTGACACTTTGGCAAGTTACCCAACTTCTCTGTGCCTCAGCTTTATCTGTAAGATGATGATAACATCACCTTGCTCATTAAAATAGGATAGTGCTGAACATTTGGCATGTACTCAGTAAATGGTAGCTATTACTACTGATAAAAAATAGTCATCAAATAATTCCTATCATAGTTCAAAGTGAATTTCCCTTTCTGCCTTTCCTCAAGATATGGAACTGCTGTGTTCTTCCTTTTCTGGTTTCATAACATTACTAGTTGGAGATACAATAAAATTTAGGTACACTGAATTTTAATCTATTATATTATAACATTATATCAAAGTAACCGAAATTCAAATGATATTTTTGATACTGCTACCTACACTTGCCTTGTCTAGGATATGCTATCCAAATCTCCTTGATTCCCCTTAAAAGACAATGACATCTCTCTTATCATATCCAACTTAGCATCAATTTTAAATGCTAAATCCTTTATGTACTTATGCATTATATTTATGAGAACATGTCTAATATATGGGGACTCCTACTTCACTATAACTGCCTTTAAACAGCTTAAACAGCTGATTTTTTTCTTCTTTTTAAAAAATGTTCTATATTCAGGAAAAACAAAGGACCAAAATCACAGACTTAAACCTCAAAGTCCAAAACTAAAATAATGAGCAAAATACTGCCGTGTAAAAGTAGACAAATTCAGGGTTTCCCTGAGCAGCAGACTAAGGGATTTCTAGAAAAATGCTATATAGATTGTGCATAGGTTATTTAGAGTAATTAACAAGTATGCTTCTGGGTAGTGCCAGGAAAAAAAAGGGAGGTGGGGAATCTTAAGGATACTTAGAACAGATAGGAGAGCCTGAAATGAAAGGTAAGTGAGTTTGAGAAGGTGGGTGATTTAAGTCCTGTCCTCCATTTTGGGAAGATCGTTCCTCTTTGCTGGTTCCCTGTATCCGCAAAGGCGGAGAGCAGCATTTTGTGGTTCCTTCTTTCTTCTACTTCAATCTTCTCCCCCAACGTCTAATTTTGTTCACTTTAACCTTCTACCCTAACTTCTGGCTAAATGCATAATCACTATTTATTCTTCAGCTTTTTTATTAACTTTTCTTCAATACCTTCTCTAATCCACTTACCTTCCCCTTTTCCATGTATTTGCTGCTTACTCTAAGTTTTGCTTTATTTTTCTCCTTTGTGTTATTTTGTATTTCTTTGTATTCCTTTTTCATTTCATCTTATCCAACATTTTCTCCTCCTTTTTACTCCCCTGCCCCATATGGTTCTTTCTTTCTACCCTCTTCCCCTGCAGAAGCAATGTTGGTATTTCAGGTATACATGGCTTATATATATATTTAAAATACATATGTTAAATAACTTTCTGCATTGGTAGAAACACTGGCCTCACTGTCTCTGAACTAGAAAAAAAAAGCCAGTTTCTTCACTAGTATACCCCCTATTTATTCTTTTTTAAAATCCTGTTCCTTTTTTCTGGACTATTCTGAATTGCTGTAGTAGAATTCTAAGACATTCTAGTATTCTGACGTAGCAGACCCTAGGAGGTTAGATAGCTAACTGAGGAGTTGGAGAAAGGAGTAGGATAGGTAAAAAATAGAATTTGGTTTTAATATTGCTGTAACCCTTAAATGACAAGTGGCAAATCTCATACACTGAAGGTCTACGACGTTCCTATTGACAAAAGAGGCTATGAACCTATCAAAACTGATCTTACAGACTAAACTGGGCTGATAATTATATTCCTATTTGGGTTCTTTCCTTCTTTAATGCCTTTTTCAGCTAACTGAAAAAAGGAACTGTGTGGGTTTTTTAAAAAAATTTAAGAAAAGTCACAAAAGAAGAAACATTTTTTTGGTGAAGACAATTCATGGCCTATGTTCTCTGTTGCTTTGGATGGCATTTTTTGAAAACTAAAGTGAAACTCTAAAGAATAACACTTTCCAATGAGGCCTTTTTTGGGGGAAGGGGTAATCTGTAAGAATAGGAGGAGGTAGGAATTGCATGGATGATAGCCAACTAGAGATGATTTAAATTCCTATATTTACGCCAAAAGTTTCCATTTGTTTCCTTATTAAACCTTTTGCAAAGTTGATATAAAGCATAATTTAATAACTCAGATTTTACCTTCTCTGCTTACATTCTGGTAGAAGTATTAATAAACAGTGAAAAATTGACATGGAAAAGAACCAAGAAGCCCAATATAGGTTAAGCGTTTACTGAGCTGCTGACATATACAGCACTCTGCTGTAAAGGAATCAAAATATAAAGACATGAGGCAGCTTGGGGGTGGTAGAATAGAGCATATGCTTTGGAATCAGATGGTCCTGGGTATAAATTCCCAGTCTGCCACTAATAATGATATAACATTCGGCAAATTGCTTAAAGCATTTGAATTTGTCTCTTTATCTATAAATCAAGGATTACTCCATCTTTCTCAGAGTTATTTAAAGGTTAAATGAAATGAAGTATGTAAAACACCTGAGACGGTGCAACACCTAGGATGTTCCAGATAAGGAATTTTCTTTGTTTCTTTCTGCCTTCTTCAAGGTTCTTTAAAATCTTGTTTGAGGGGGTGGGATAATAAAAAGAAAATGTGAAAAGTAATTTAAAAAACACAATTATTTAAGAGAAAAGAAGTGTGAGTGAGGTACACACATGAAGACTTATCTAAGGAACTATAAAGATAACAAGAACTTCGGGGATTCAGGGAATGGCTGAGCTCTTTGGGCTGTGGTCAGTCACAGAGAATTTGGTCTAAGAAGGGGATTTAAGCTGAGGTCTGACAGACGAGGACAGGTTCAGTTAGGCAGCCAGAGGGGGAAGAAGAGGCTGGGTTTGGAAGAAAGAACACACTCTCAGAGGGTGAAAAATAGCATAATGAAAAGTGTCTGTTTAGGAAAAAAAAAAAAGTGTGTGTTTAGGAAGTATGTAAGATAAGGAATGAGAAGTTTCAGTCATGAGATATGAATCTGGACTGGTAAACTTGAGCCAGGTGGAAGAAAATTCAGTTTAGAATTTTTATCTTGACAGCAATGGGGAACTCTCAAGCAAGGGAACAGTAACCTGATCATACATGCTTGTAAGAAGACTAATTCACCAGCAGTGTGCAGGGGGTTTAAAGGAGAAATATTTTAAAATTTAGGCTTTAAGTATTACAGAGAAAATAAAGAGACTGTACAGGAAAAAAAATTACGTCTTTTCTTCTACTGTGTACCGAGTGGCAGAGGAGTAAGCAATGAAAACTACTCAAATATACTGAAAAATCTATTTGCAAAACTTGAGGGAGTTCTTCTTCTATTACTGTATCTTGCACAGACCACCAAATCTCTCTCAGATTGCCTAAAAATCAGAGAAAAACTATAGTTTCAAATCATACAGACCAGGATCTAAAACCCTTGAGATTTTCCTTTCCCTAATGTTAAGAAATAGCCAAATAGTTACCATTATGTTTAATGATGTGCAAAACAAGTATATTACACACGGAGCTGAAAAGCATCCTCACTTGAGAGATAAGGCATTTGAGAACAGGAGAGATTAAGTGACTAGTTCTCATGGTTAGATAGGTAGTTAGGTGGTAGAAGTAGAACTGGAACTTAAAGCTCTTCAAGTTTTAGCATCTGCCACATCCCACAGACTTACAGACGTGCCTTCTTTTCTTTTATGTTGTTCCCCTGGCTGGAATATTTTATTTGCTTAATTAATTCTTACAGACCTTTCAAGATTCAGTTCAAGTTTTACTTCTCTGAGAAACCTTCCCTGAAGCCCTCCCAGGCTAGCTTAGTTCCTCTGTGCATCTTCTGCAAACCTTTGTGAGAAAACTTATCAAATTATTATATTTATTTATTTATTTATTGTTTCTACCAATAGAAACTTAAAAAAAAATGTGGGGGGTATCTCCTAAACCAGAACAGGGCCTGACACAATGGTGGTGTTTATCAATTAATAAGTGAAAGCAGCAGCAAGACTACTTACTCAACCAGATTCACTGAGCACTTGAGGATTTTGAGCCTAGGACAATGAGTTGAATCAAATCCTTTAAAAATATGAGGTCCTAATATAAAGACACTGTGCTGGACACTGATGCTGCTGCAAAGATTACTCAATACAATAGATTCTGTGCGTGAGAAACTCACAAAGCTAAGTACCATTAACAAAAATAGAGAAGTTAGGACAGGAGTCACTATCGAGATGAAGATGAATTCTGTTCTTAATATGTTCAACTTGCTGATAGTGATATATATAATGGAAATGTCCACCAAGAAGTCACACAGATGGAACAAGAATTAAGGAAATTGAGGCTGGATACACAGGTTTGGGAGTTAGAGCATAAAGGTAAGAGCTGAAACCTTACAGATTCAGGATTAAGAAAAGTAGTTAAGAGTGAGGACAGAGTACATATCAAGTTATCAAGTACCATATTTAGCACGCAAGAGAAAGACAGGAGTTAGTGAGATGAGCATGAAAGAAAGATGACTACGAAGAGCTACTCAAATAGCAGTGAAGGAGTAATCAACAGTGTCAAATGTGATCAAGAGAGGAAAAAAAGAGAAAGAAAAGACCACTGGATTAGGTAATAGACGGTTACTGGTGTCCTTCGAGGCAGCAGGATCAAAGTATTTCTAGCAGTAAACAGAGGAAAAAGTAGCATGCACATGGTACCAGAATACAGAGCCTATGCATTTGAGACGTATGACTGTGAAACGAAGGACTGTAATGTAATAAACCTACAGGGGCAGCAGGGCCAAGTACAGATCTTATGAAAGAAGAGAGATCACTGCCTATGAATTCCAAATGTTATATGATAAATTAGAGTATATTTAAGAGTTGGTCACATTAGCCTATAGTGTATCAAGTCTAAATTAGGAAGATAAATACTTATCAAATACCTACCTACTTTATGCCAGATAGTAAACGATACCTAATTGTCTTTCTTTCTTTTATTATAAAACTACTGGTAAAGAGGAAACATTCTGAAATGGATCCCAAATATTTCACCATAATTTTGTTTTGTGGACATCTGAACGATACTTGTTTCTCAGAGACAGAAGCAGCTACAACAGAGAAGCAACCACAGTCTCCTATATTTAGAACATCAAGGTCATATGTCTCAACTAATTCTCAAAGCACAACAGAGAATCCTTTGGGTCAACCAACACAATTCAACAACCTTTCTTCTGGACAACCAATAACAACTGCCGAAGTTGCTGCTGGACAACCAACACCAGCTGTCTATGTGTCTTCTGGGAAACCAGCAGCACATACTTCTGCTGGACAACCACTTGCCTATAATGTCACCAGACAACCAATACCAATGGCCAACACCTCCTCCCAAGGGACAGCACTACCTGTGTTCACCTCTGCCAGACAACGATCAACACCTGCCCATTCTTCTACCAGACAACCACCACCATCTGTCCGTACTCCCACTCAACAACCATCATCTATCCACACCTCCTCTAGAAAATCAATACCACCAACTGCTCATCATCTATCCATACAACCAACACCAACTGTCAGAAGTTCACCTAGGAGTACACCAGGATTCAACCTAGAAACTACCACTAAAATCAAGAGCCCACAGAAAACCAATTCTAATTCAACAGCGGCCATATTAATTGGTTTAATTCTGACTTCTATGGTGGTAGCTATAATCATGATTGTATTGTGGAAATGCTTGCGAAAACCAGTGTTACATGATCAAAATTGGGCAGGTAGGTCTCCATTTGCTGATGGTGAAACCCCTGACGTATGTCTGGATAACATTAGAGAAAATGAAGTGTTTCCAAAACGTACATCAATTGTTTCACTTAGGGCCTGGAAACCAAGCAAAAGCACACTTTTAGCAGATGACTTAGAAATTAAGTTGTTTGAATCAAACGAAAACGTTGACGATTCTAACACTCCCAAAACAGAGGAAATAAAAGATCAAGCAAATGGCACATCAGAAGACAGTGCTGACGGATCAACAATTGGCACTGCTGTTTCCTCTTCAGATGATGCAGATCCGCCTCCACCGCCTCCTCCCCCTCTTGATTTGGAAGGACAGGCGAGTAACCAATCTGACAGACCCACAGTGACAACTGTATCTCCTCTTCCAAATGATTCCACCAATCTCCCACCACCTCTGGACTGCCCCAATCAAGTCTGTGAAGATCATGGTTCTGAGTTCAAACAGTCATTTCCACCTCCCCCTGACTCACTTAACTTGACCCTGCCTCCAGGAGATTTTATGAAAAACCAGGAGATCCAGTGTCAGCAGTTCCCTAGTCCTCCTGACTCTGATCAAAATCTCAATGAATCCCTGCCACCCCCACCTGCAGAACTGTTATAACTACTACTTGCTTTTTAGCTGATTTCTGTTCTTCTCAAAGGACTCCAATCTTTTGTTTTTCTTCATGTGATGAAATACATTAAATGGCAATTGGTAGCCAATTTTGATTTTTATTCAGGAACTACCTGAAATCTGCTCAAAGCCTATGTGCATAGGTGGAACTTTAAAAAAAAAAATTATATAACAGTGGTCTATTTACTGGCTATAGGCCCTAACTTGAATGTACAGTACATTTTACATATGTGGATGGTATGTGTATCAATAACTTAGCCATTTTGGAAATAAGCAATCTACATATGCTTATTATTACCCAATAGATATTTTTTTCCTGAAAAGCTGTGTATAAAGTTACCTTGAATAAATAAAATTTTATTTTTCCATTTCAAAGTTTGAGGGAGTGTGTGTGTGAGAGAATTTAAATATATACTCCAAGTTTTAAACAAAACTCTAAGTTTTAAATTAATACCTCGGGTATTAAATAAATATTCCAAGTTTGTAGGGATGAGAGATTAAAATGCATGTCTATTGGAGAATAAATTTCCTTTTAGCTCTCATTGGAAACTGTCAGACAAACATATTAAAGCATCAAATTAAGGGGCTGAGTTGGGGACATTTACTCTGAAAAAAATACGAGCACACACCATAAAACGTAGACATTTTTCTTATCTTGTTGGGGGAACACAAATTTTAGAACTAACCACTTTAAAAAGTTTCTTCTTCTTTTTTTTTGGCTGTGCTGCACAGCTTGCGGAATCTTAGTTCCATGACCAGAGATTGAACCCAGGCCCTCAGCAGTGAAAGTGTGGAGTCCTAACCATTGGACTGCCAGGAAATTCCCAAAGTTTCTTTATATGCCTCAAGCACCCCCAAAAAATGAAATCTTATAAAAGAAAAAAAAAACAAAAAAACCCAAAAAACACACCAAACCTCTATGGCTTCATTCCAAATTCGGATGACTTTTTTCAGAAAAAAAGGATTGTATCAAAATACAGATGGTTCTCAACTTTAAAAAACTCTTAACTACTTTTCTTACACAGAATTTCATCTTTTATTCATTACCTGACAAGTGATAAATATGAGTTATCAGAGTAGGGGTGGGCCCAATCTTTGTCAAAGTTAAGACGGAGAGAGTCCACTGGCTGAGCCTCGTGGAGATGCCAGCCCATGCCTGCAGAAGTGCTCCTCTGCCCAAAAGCGCACATTCTCCCGCCTTACCCCACCCGAACTCGGGGGACAGTCACTTAGAATGAAAGACGGAGGCCACAGTGGTAACCTACCCTTGGAGAACCTCTCATAGCTCTGGGATTTTTCAGAATAAAATACAGTATTTACTGGCAGCACTGGTGTTCAAGAAACCAATAAAGCTCCATCTTAATAAAAACTAGCAGACTTTTGGACACTGAAATTTTATATACAATGTTTCTCTTTAAATCTTTTAAAGCGTACCTTACTGACTCTTAAAAAACTTTTTATCTGCAGACACACTTCCTTTGCACTTCTTTTCTCGAATAAGCATGATGTTTATTGTCATATTACATTGGTTTTCCTGTCTTCCACATTAAAAAGTTCTTTCATGTATTTTGCAAACTTACCATTTTTGAGGTTAATTTATTTAGCAACAATTAGGAGGTTAAGAATTTCTGCTTATTCGTTTGAATTTTAAGTATTCTAGTTAGGGTAAATAAAGTATAAAGTTTTTATATTTGGTCAAGACTTTGACATGCCTTAAATCACCATAACCTTTCTTGCTTTGCATATAGGATTGTTACCTAACGGGCTCTTCCCATACTTTTGTTCTTCTTTTTCATCACTTTCTTTTCCTGACCTCTTGAAGGAGAAGTATTGGGAAATACCAACCCTCATAGACAAATCAAAGAGCTGATGACCTGGTCATAGTCGTGTCTGATTTCTTCAAACACTACAGAGGCAGCTTTTCTCCTTCTGTTCTTTGCACAATGGAAGAACAGACTCCTGTCAGCAGCTTCTTTTTGTTTTTTAAGAAATTCTCTGCCAGGGGGAAAGTAATTCCTATTTACTGAATGCAATTTTCCCCACTGAGGTCAGTGGAAGCTGAGCAGCCAAACAGCGGCAATCCTTTGCCTAATCAGCAGGAAGAAACGCAGCAGAAGAGAAAACGCTGGAACAAAGGAAAACCTACAGGAAAGACTAAAGAAGCAGGATTCAGAAGAGAAAGTTTATTTCATGACTACGGCAAAAGGACAAGGCACAGGGGAATAAAAGGTAGACTGAACTACATACTACACACCAGTGGTGCTCTTACCAGATCCCAGTAACCAGATTCAGAACAACCCTCAAGACCATCTAGTTCAGCTCCTTTTATTTGTTAAATGCTGAGAAAACAGGCCCAGAGAGAGTAAGTGACTTGCTTAGAAGTGGTAGTGAAAGCTGAGTTTGTTACCTGACTCCTGGTTCAGCATTCTTTTCACTAACATAGGACCAAAGAGCACCTACCTCACACATCGCAACATACATTTATCACACATGTATTCCATTTGGTGTTGGTGGTGGGCAACACCATGAATTAGATGAGAGTGACTCTAATTGTTGTTATTACCTAGTTCTGAACAAAAAGTAAAGTAGCAAAATATATGGGCACCTATAAGTAAAACACTGCGATATTAGTACATGATTAGACAGATCAATGGTACAGAATGGAAAGTCCAGAAACAGACTCAAATCTCAAATCAGTATTGGGACAACTGGATAGGTACTTGAAAAAGATGAAACTGGATTCATACTACATTAGAATAAACACCAAATAAATCAGAGATATAAATATAAAACATGAAATTATATAAAATTATATAAAAAACAGAAGAAATATGAGTGAATTCCTTTATAATCTGAAAGTGGGATAAACTTTCCTAGTTGAGACTCAAAATCCAGAAGCATTAATTAAAAAAAAAAAGGAAGTCCAATTACATAAAACTTTTAAATGTAAAACAAACACTATTAAAAAAGAAAAAAACATACCTTTGTCAAAAGACAAAGGACAAACTGGGGAAAAAATGTGCAACTTAAGTTAAGACAAAGGGCTAATATCCCTAAAGTTTAAAAAACTTAAATACAGACTGCGGGGGGCGGGGGGGGGGGGCGGATACCCACAACACACTAGAAAAAACATGCAAAACATGTAAAAGATAGTCACAGAAGAAAAATTTAAATGATCCTTAAAAACATATATAAAGTATACAACTTTTCTTATAATAAGCAAGATGTATTTAAAATTGAACTGAGATACTATTACCCATCAGATGGAAATAAATCCAAAAGGGAGAGGCCACGACAGTGAGAAGGCTGCGTACCGCAAAAAAAAAAAAAAAAAAAAAAAAGTGGAGCAGAAGTTGTCATAAATCTGGTCTTATTTTATAAAGCCCCTAATGAAAGTTTTCCCTTTTACATTATTTCATGTAATTTAAAAACAATGTAAATTGTTTTCTCAGTAAGATAAAATGTGAAACGTTCTGAAGAAATCAACTAAAATTTACGCTATTATTATTATTATTTTTTTTTTTTGCGGTACGCGGGCCTCTCACTATTGCGGCCTCTCCCGTTGCGGAGCACAGGCTTCCGACGCGCAGGCTCAGCGGCCATGGCTCACGGGCCCAGCCGCTCCGTGGCATGTGGGATCTTCCCGGACCGGGTCACAAACCCGTGTACCCTGCATTGGCAGGCAGACTCTCAACCACTGCGCCACCAGGGAAGCCGCTATGCTATTATTTTTAAAACATAAAATCAAATAAATGGTCATTCATATAGTACCAAAGATGTCTCTGGAGACAACAATATTCATATCCACTGACCAAAGTAATTTCATGAAGAAAAAAATCCTTAACCCAAAAGATATCAAATAAAATGCATTTACTTTACTACATGAACTGATAATTAAAAGAATTAGATGCTCATTAAAAAAATGCAGCCTCGTTTGTGCATAGCCTGGGTCAAACAATCCTTTGTATCAGAAAGATAAAAACAAAATAATCATATTTAAGTACTTATGTACTTCTCCAAAAGATGAACAGTTAGGTGTTTGATAAATTTGAAAACCTGATTGTATATAATGATCACCATATTTGGTGGGGGGGGTACATAAAAAAATCAAACAGATCATAATATGTTATTTTAAAAAGTGATAAGACAATTGTACCATTTTAGAAAAAATAAAAAGGCAGAGTTAAAAATAGTTAAATATCTTAGAAAACCATCCACAAGGAAGGTCAAATTCATTTTCAACATTTTTCAATGTATAAAATGAATGAACAGTAGGCGCAATAAAAAGAACCACAGATTCTTCACGAGGTGAATGTTAAAATGTGGAGCCTAAGCTCAAATCACGGAAATGGGTAAAGGCCAGGTCTAATGTGCACGAGGTTTTCCATCCTACAGCAAATCTGAGATATATGGGTACACTCAACACTAAATTAAAAAAAAATTTCTTTTGGTCCATTCTGTTGCGTGTGCACCTCTTGCAATAAATTTGAGTCAGCACCAATGACAGCTCTGCAGTCCTCCTATGTGGTACTGATCAGGTGGTTGCAGAGCTTCAGCTCACAGCAACACAATGCAGCTGAGCAGGCAAGCACAGCCCACAGCCAGAAGCGGTTCCTACTTTCCAGAACAAGGCGACCTTTAAGCTTAAGTTTCCCGGAGAAAATGAGATGCTGATGTAGAAGACAACACTATGGTAAGCTGTTATTTAAATCAGTAAAAAATCGACTTCGGAATTTTTTTCTTTTTCCTTTTCTTAAGAGAAAGTCAACGTTAGGATTCAATATATATTCAATAGCAAGTGCATGCACCAGAAATTTGCTGCAGTGTCAGTTGAGGGATTTCTTTCTAATATTCATTCACTTTGTAAATATACACATTGTTTTCCTTTAGAATCGGCACTGAAATATACAGAAAAGAAATCACTTTATAAAATGTGAGATTTAAAGGTATGGTGTTGGTCAGATTTTTCAAGTGCCTTAAAATGTTTTGCAAGGATATATTTATCCTGAAAAGACAAAGATGCATTGCAAAGTATTGTCTTAATATCTAAATAAAATCTCATCCTACATACACATTGACTATTTTATTACTGCAGAGATCTGAAGAAAACAAAAAACCAAAAATAAACAACCAAAACAGACACGACAGCCATTTTTTTCCCATCTGAGTAAGGAAGAATATTATGAAAAATAGTAATAGCTTAAGATTCCGACTCTTTATTTGCCGAGAATGCCGTTTTATAATATCAACATTCTGGGAAGATAAATAAGAAAGACTATGGTAAAAGAAGGGAGAAAATAAATGAGAAAATGCAGAAGACAGTAGGGGGAGAGAGTCTCTATCACATAGCCCCAATTGAAGGATTAAGCATTTGGACTATAAATGAAGGGGAGCTTTGTTAGTTTAATCACTGGAACAATTATAAAAGAACTCAACAACAACGAGGTTTATTGAAAATTTTGCCTAATGCTAACTGACCCATGCAGATGCCTAATTGTATTTGCATATTAAAAGAAGGGTGTATCTGTTTGTTTCCAGGCTTTGATGGAATATCAGATATTGAAAATGTCTCCCAGCCTGTTCATCCTTCTGTCTCTCACACCTGGTATTTTATGCATTTGCCCTCTCCAATGTATATGCACCGAGAGGCACAGGCATGTGGACTGCTCAGGCAGAAACTTGACTACATTACCATCTGGACTGCAAGAGAATATTATCCATTTAAATCTGTCTTATAACCACTTTACTGATCTGCATAACCAGTTAACCCAGTACACCAATCTGAGGACCCTGGACATTTCAAACAACAGGCTTGAGAGCTTGCCTGCTCAGTTACCTCGGTCCCTCTGGAACATGTCTGCTGCTAACAACAACATTAAACTGCTTGAAAAATCTGATACTGCTTATCAATGGAACCTTAAATATCTGGATGTTTCTAAGAATATGCTGGAAAAGGTTGTCCTCATTAAAAATACACTAAGAAGTCTTGAGGTTCTCAACCTCAGTAGTAACAAACTCTGGACAGTTCCAACCAACATGCCCTCCAAACTACATACTGTGGACCTGTCTAACAATTCCTTGACACAAATCCTTCCAGGAACATTAATAAACCTGACAAATCTCACACACCTTTACCTGCACAACAATAAGTTCACATTCATTCCAGATCAAGCTTTTGACCAACTCTTTCAGTTGCAAGAGATAACCCTTTACAATAACAGGTGGTCATGTGACCATAAACAAAACATTACTTACTTACTTAAGTGGATGATGGAAACAAAAGCCCATGTAATAGGGACTCCCTGTTCTAGCCAGATATCACCTTTGAAGGAACATAACACACACCCCACACCTTCTGGATTTACCTCAAGCTTGTTCACTGTAAGTGGGATGCAGACAGTGGACACCATTAACTCTCTGAGTATGGTAACTCAATCCAAAGTGACCAAAATACCCAAACAATATCGAACCAAGGAAACAACGTTCGGTGCCACTCTAAGCAAAGGCACCACCTTCACTAGCACTGACAAGGCTTTTGCGCCCTATCCAGAAGATACATCCACAGAAACGATCAATCCACATGAAGCAGCAGCTGCAACTCTAACTATTCACCTCCAAGATGGAATGGTTACAAACGCAAGCCTCACTAGCTCAACAAAATCATCCCCAACACCCATGACCCTAAGCATTACTAGTGGCATGCCAAATAATTTCTCTGAAATGCCTCAACAAAGCACAACCCTTAACTTACGGAGGGAAGAGACAACCACAAATGTAAAGACTCGCTTACCTTCTTCTGTGGCAAGTGCTTGGAAAGTAAATGCTTCGTTTCTCTTAATGCTCAATGCTGTGGTCATGCTGGCTGGCTAAGGGTCTGCATTTTCTGAAATTAATGAAAGAACTCCTCCCTGATGTATAGTTGGGAAGATATGCCCCTATCTAACCCGTGACTCAAGCTATATTATGTATTCAAGAAAGCCAGTCTCACATTTCCGACTCTGATGTGAATGAAGCAACTTGTCTTAATGAAGAGTGCACAATGTCTCGGTACTTGCTGCTACTTTACTGTCTTAATGAAGTAAAACTAATGAGTTTCTTTTTTTTAAATGAAATGTTTTCTTTTTAAGGCTTCAATTTACTGCACAAAATATAAAGCATCTCAACTTTAATATGTATTTTATGTATGTTTACACTGTCAAACATCTGGGAAAAAATAAAAGGTCTATGCTCATAACTGTGTCACTGGCTTTCTAGTCATACCAACTTAATCTACTTGGTAGAATCAAAATGACTTAACCTTTTTTTGTTCTAGGGTACCTTGGTAAAGTCTTTATGGCAAATGTAATATTGGAGGTATCCAACAGTTCTGTCACCACATAAAGTAAAACTGTGGTTGCCTCCCTATGAATGGTTATGTCACATCATTATTTTGCACACAAGCCATGATTGTTTTAAATCTAAATGATGTCCTGCTTCTGAGGAACTCTTGGCTACTTTACAGATTATATAATGGACAAAAAAGCTCTTCAAAAAGCTAGAAGACACTAGGCTTTGCATTTTAATAAGTAAAGTTTAATGGCATTTTTTGTATTTAAGGAAAGTATTAAAAATGTAATAAAACTTTCAAGCTTAAAGACATGTTAAAATATTTAAAAAGTTAAAAGCCTCCTATGTGCAGGAGAGGGAAATTTATCTTTTGCACATTGGAAGTTAGAATCTGACTTACCTAAGTTAAAAATAAGATTAGTTTCAGGATAAAATCATGGGGATCTAACAAATATGGGCAGTACTAAGGAAGGGGAGGAAAAGGAAAGGAGAAAGGGAAAGAAGGCTGGGATTCATCTGGTGCTACGACCAGGTGATGAACCCAATAAAAGAGACAATAGGAATACAGCTGGGCATGGGACAGATCCTGACACTCCAGACTGCACTGGGACTTCAACTAGAAGGAAACTGAGAATTTTCTACAAAAATACAAGTAAGCCATCTTTTGAATCAGAGAAACACATAAGTAATAGCCAAGAGTCAGAAAAAGAGGCCCAGCAACACAGCTAGATTAAAATGCAAGACAGCATAACTGAAATGGGTGAGCCACAAATGAGGAATTTAATTTGTGAGACATAAGGAAGAATCTATTTCAAGTATTCTTAGAGTTGGTAAAAGACTACAGATAGAAATTTTTGGGCTCCTTCCTAAGGAATTTTAAAACTAAGATTTCTTTCCACATTTGGAAGCATTTCTATTCAGAGACAGAGAAAAGTAACAACCTTCTAATGTGCTCTTTCTTTTTTCTTTCTTTCTTTCTTTTTAAGGGGCAGGCTTATGGAAAAATTACTTCTAAGCTTCAATGAAGCAGTTCCTCTCCTATACTGACTTAGTGCAGTGACTCCTGAACATTTTTCTGCCCTGGCAAACCTAACTGGCTCACTATTGTCAGGAGGGAATCTCACCATGAAGAAAAGAAATTATATGAAATAGTCCCTAAATGATTTGAAAATGGGCAAGCTGTTTCTCCTCCCTCCCAATCAACAATCTAGTATCTTCACCATCAATGGTAGAGGCTAATTGCTTAGATGTTTCCTAATCTACCACATACTTGCATCTTGTTTTAAAAAACCACACACAGAATTGCACAGAAAGTAGGTTTCTTAAAAGTAACTGTCTTTCACTCTGAGGGTGCCAAAAATTCAATGCTGTCTTAGAAATCCTATGAGGAAAAGTGACCAGAAAGTGAAATTATGTATTATAGCATTAGCAGCACCTATACATTATGCCAATCTTACTGATGTGTCTGCAAAATGCAGAGAAAAAAAGGCAGTAAATTTACAAGTACAACATATGTCAACCACACAGGCTCTTAAGTCCTCAGAAAGAAGTATTATCTAGCCTTATAGTAATTACACACTTCCTTCTAAGGAAATTGTGTTCTTATCATTACTGATGGAGTAGGGAGCAGTATTTGCCACTCAAACAAGAACTACCTTATTATTGGGCTCCATAAACATTTCAAAATGTATTATCCTCAGTGTCTATCTCTCAAGCTCGTAAGTTATATATCCATCCATCCATCCCTAAGGTTTGATTTCATTTTACAAGTAACTTTTGTTTCTCCCCAGTCAAGAGAATTCAAATAAGAGCACAAACACAAAAGCAAATGCAATAAGGGATAAAATAGCGGTGAAGGGTATTGTGCTCTGGTGTCAAATGTTCTAGGCCTAAATCCTGTCTCTGCTGCTTCTCAACTGTACAACCCTGGGCAAGTTACCAATGCCCTAAGTCATATGGGCTGGCAGAACTTATTCATAGTGGGTATTTTTTCCTGAGGAATAAATGGCATAATTCATATACAGTCTTATCACAGTGTCTTGGCTCCCCACATTCTACATGCAGTAATTTTGCTGTTAGTATTATTATATGTTTGTGTCCAAACCCATGCTCTGAGAAATTCCCACATATGTAAACACCCAAGCGCCACACTCTAAGAGCAAGAAAATGAAATAGTATATTTTTTGCTTCAGTCCCTGATCCTTCACCCTCCAGGATTCAGGTTCAGATGTTAGTGAGACGGAGACCCAGAAGAAAGAGAAACATTCTCTTATCACAGCAGAATGAGAAAATGTCTTCTATGCCTAACTTAAAAGATGACAAATATGTGCTATTCAATAACCTTCCATAACAACGTTCTGAAGCAACAGCAAATTCCTTTACACCAAAAATGTCACACAAAAGTCAGTTTAAAACCTTTATAAGATTATTCCTTATGAAATACATTGTAAGAACTAGATAAGGAATGATACCATGTACTGTAAATGTCATGCTTAAAAGTGAAATATTATATTTCTACTAAAATCAGAATCAAAACAACAATGCCCATTACCATCAATCTTTTAAACATTATTCCAGAATAAAAAACAACAGACATAGGGCTTCCCTCGTGGTGCAGTGGTTGAGAGTCCGCCTGCCGATGCAGGGGACACGGGTTTGTGCCCCAGTCCGGGAAGATCCCACATGCCGCGGAGCGGCTGGGCCAGTGAGCCATGGCCGCTGAGCCTGTGCTCCGCAACGGGAGAGGCCACAGCAGTGAGAGGCCCACGTACCACACACACACACACACACACACACACACACACACACAAATACTCAAAGAGAAAAACGTAAAGGAGATTGTTAATCAAATGCTCATAAAATTGATAAGAAAAATACTTAGATTTCCCAATGGATAAGTGGGTAAAGGACACAAACAGAATGTTTAAAAGATAGGAAGCATGGGGATTGATAAGTATATGGGAATATGGCAAACCACATAATAACTGAGAAATAAAAACAAAATGTGATACCACGCTTATTACTGAAACAGCAAGCAATTTTTTAAAAAGTAAAAAAAAAAAAAAATCAATGCTGGGGAAGACATTAGGAAATAGTCACATTCACATACTGGTACAACTCTTTGGGACAGCAATTGGCAATTGCGATGAGAAAATAGCTATTCTGAGTTGCTGCCTAAGCATTTTACAGTATGACAACCCTACACAGACCCAGAGTCTGGACATTTAGATAAGGACTCAAATTAGGATTACCACCAGAAGTTCCCACTTTGCTTTTCCTGGGGCACCTTTTAAAATAAGCACTTAGAGTCGAGCCTGTAAAAATTTAAGTGACTGTCATCCCAACCACCTTACAAGAGGTGCTTCCTACCCTGTACTGTATCTCTTGAACTGGGGAAGAGGACTGCTCTTCCCCCAGCTCACTGTGCACACCCCCAGCCCCCGGAGACGTTTCTGGGATCTCTAAATAATAAATCTTGTGACTTTGCTTCCTTTTTCTGAGTGTATTGAAACTGAGCCTTCAATCAAAATGACCCCAGGGGTTTTCACTTCCCTTGAAAATTGAGGGAGCTACTTGCCAACCCCAAGTGGGTGGCTTGTGCCTCCTCATTCAACAAGTCATAATCTGCATATCTTTAAATTAATATACCAATTACGCGGGAGGGCAACACAGCAATGATCAAAAACCTAAAATATTTCAACCTTTAACCTAGTAAATTCTAGGTAAATACCAGCATTCTTTCTAATAGCAAGAAAAACAGAATGCTAAATATCTACCATTAGGAAACTGGTCAAGTACATGATGACCCACGGGCCAGAATATTACGTGTCCAATACAAATATTTATGTAGAGGTTTTTTTTAAGTTTGAAAAGTGGAAAATGCATATACTAGAAAGATAAGCGAAAACTATAGGATATATAAACATGTATGTTATAGAACTATGTATAAAAACAACAAAAAAGATAAATATACCAAAATGCTAATATGTATACCAAGTGTGTTTTATCACCTGCTTTGTCTTTGAAAAATGCAAGAGATCTTAGAAAAGAACTATTGAAACAGCTGTCCAAGGGCTCTAGGCTGAGTAAGAAAATGAGATGATGCAAAATGAACTGTGAATAGGGAGGGGTGGTTAAGAAACTAGAGGGTATCATGGAATAAAGATCAGAGACAGAGATGCACGATCAGATTTCTTGGAAGCACATACTTATTATATTAGCTTACGTTAGCTCTACACGGTTAACTGCTGTCAGGACTGTTCTCCAACAAATCTAACCAGACAAGCTCTTTTCTCTCCTAATAACAAAGCAAATGAACAACAACAACAAAAACCCCTCCAAAAAACTTTCAATAATTTCCCATGTCTCAGAATAAAATCTAAATTCTCAATATGGCTTACTATATGATCGGGCCCTTGCCACCCTTTACAGTATCATCATAAGATTTTCCAGCTCCCTCACACTGTATAGTTCAAACAAAACATCTTTCTGTCCCTGTAATTCACCATGCTCCCTCCTGCCATCAGGCTCTCAGAGATTCTTCACGTCCTCACCACTACACTCCTTTCCCTCTTCTTCCCCTGGCAAACCTTTATTCATCCTTTTTATCTCTGTGTAGATTATCACCTCCTGCTAGGAGGTCTTTTTTCAGGGCGGGGTGGGAAGAGGGGCCAGCTTGATCTGAATTTATTAAATAAAAGGATGAATTAATACAGATCAAAGATATGACTGGTGCGCTAATAATAACCTACTTAAGACAGACCAAGTCAAACCTCAAGTCTTTCTTATTCTAGAGCTTAAGTTTCTTCCAATAGGTCAAAGTCTTAGCTTCATAGTCCAGGGAAAAAGAGAGATGAAAGAAAAGTTATGAATGAAGGGGATTTGGCTAGGCTGCTACTTGTCATATAAGAAATTAGTTCTGGGCAGTGGGAACAATTTGGAACAATTTCAGAGAACGGTTAATTCTGATACCTGTGAACAATTTAGTACACGTAGATTGCTCAAGGGAAATCAAGGAAACAAAAAAAAAAGCCGCCTCAATGTGTTAATAATGTGTTAAGCAGATTAGTCTGCTCCACACTTTAAAAACCGTGATACATTGGGGCTTCCCTGGTGGCGCAGTGGTTGAGAGTCCGCCTGCCGATGCAGGGGACACGGGTTCGTGCCCCGGTCCGGGAAGATCCCGCATGCCGCGGAGCGGCTGGGCCCGTGAGCCATGCCCGCTGAGCCTGCGCGCCCGGAGCCTGTGCTCTGCAACGGGAGAGGCCACAACAGTGAGAGGCCCGTGTACCGCCAAAAAACCAAACCAAAACAAGAAAACTGTGATACAAGTGAGGCTCTTAAGAAGCTCATGTTTTACGAAATGTCACTTTGGTTCAACGGCCCCAACTCTGTTAAACACGTTCAGGAACCAGTTGAGAAATATGCCCAATACACCCATTTATCTTTTCAATAAACCATGGCCTGATATTCTGAATTTGTTGGAAGTTATTGATGAAATCTAAGTACAGAAATTAAACATACACACACAAACACACAATAAAAGCAGCAAAACTGTAGTTTTTTCTGATCAAAACAATTCGAAGAGTATTTAAAGTACACTGGGATTTAATAGAAAGAGCGTGAGATAAGACTGTCACCAAAAGCCTGTGTTGTTATCTTGGGTAAACGATTAAACGTGTCCTCTGGTAAAAATCTTGTTAAGAACACGTGTTCCACATGGGTATTTTAAAGAACAGATAAAACATGTATATTAAAGCACTTTGTAGGTGCTACATAAATATTGTAAATATTACTCCTATGTCTTGTATAAGAGATTCTCGGTAATTAAAAAGATCAGAAATGGAGATAACTGAACCCATAGTGGTACATAATTCCCCATGTATCTGTCTTCTTTAGTTACACTTCAAATAACTAATTTACAAGGTTTGTTATTTATTTATTCCATGGAAAATATGATTTATCAGTAAAAAATTAGATATCTGAATATTTCAAATGGGTATCTCAAGGCCAAGTATCAAATAAATCTGATGAAATACTCAATACCAGGAAATGTAGTTCTTTACTTTGTGCTATTTTGTTGCCCACAGTCACAGCTCAAAAAAACAAAGTGAACACTTCTGGAAGGCTGAGGGAGTTCAAATGCCTGTCAAATGCTTGCCTCAACAGAAAATAAACTAAGATTTAATGGCTTTTCATCAAGAAATAAAAGAACAAAAAACCACTAAGGAAAAATAAAGATGCCATACACCACAAAAACCACTGGAAGGCCCTTCCTTGCCACCCAGAGCCTCGGTGACCACAACTGCACCTGAGACACTGTATAGTGTAAGAGTAACTGGCACACAGCCGCACCCATTTACCAGTTCTATCACTTAGCATCAGATACTCAGCTGCATTTCCTCATACCAATGACAAATAAAGAAAGCCAATAAATGTTTAAAAATAATTTCATCTATCTACAGGCTCTAGTATTTCCTCATGGTATGGCTTTTCTACAATTGAGTAAATGAAATCTTTCTTGCTTAACAAAGTATACTTTGATGAAGTGTTACGAGTCTCTTGCCCTGACACTAAATTATAAAAAAAAAGCTGCAGGACATTAAATATAAACTTAGAAACACACTGTAAAGGCTAGTCTCTTTAAAACATAGTAAAAGTAATCAAAGGATGAAGGAGTCACCTGAAACTAGTAAAATATCTTCATATATTAACAATGAGTTGACTATAAACTGATTTAAATTTTAAACATAAATGTCACATATCTAAATTTCTTTACATTTTTCTTCAAAGCAGTTATGTTTGAGTCTTTAAACTCTTATTCCAATGAGGCTGTCATTAGTGAAAACACCTTTGGGGCCCCTCCTTTCAAATATTACTAAGAGCCAGTTTATATGTCACACAAGAAAAAACTCATCTTAAACAAATATATTACTAAATGACATTTTGCATCATTAAAAATTTCAAATATGAAGATTTCCCCACCACATTTAAAAAGAACATGTTTTAGACTTTGACAACACGTCCAAAAATGTATTTCCCTAAAAATGTGTACTCAAAGGCATCAGGGTTTGAAGTAAGTACATCACCTCCAACAGCGGCTCTTCTGAAGGGAGCAATATTCACTTGGATGTATTTACCCTTAGATGCTTGTTTTAGAATTTTTCCCTATTGTTTCATAAAATCAAACCTCATAAATACATCTCAGGATTATTGCCTTTCAAGGATTATATATTTACACTAAAAGAGGTGAACCACAGTTGATTCAAAAAAAAAACTGTGTTTTCATAAAAATAGATGGATTGCAGCCACTGTTTCTTTTTAAGTACTGTCTAGTCATAAATCACTAAATCATCCTTGATGAGTAAACCAAAGCCTTGTTTCACTAACAGCCAAGGCCACTATACTTCTATAAACCAAGAATCACAGAAAACAAAACCACTTGAGTAACCTTTTGCTTCAATTCAGGACTCCAACTCTAATCACTGTTACTAAATCAAGTCTTCTTCCTTTAAACTAGAGTCATGTGTGTCCATAATTAAAACTGGCGATTAGTCTTAACACTAGCACTGAATGATTACATACATATAATCATTAAAAGCTAAGTTCATTTATTAAGTGTTCTATGAAATGCCACATGCTCTGCTAGATCCTCTGTGTATCCAGATAAAGACATCTAAGATCTAGGAGCTAAAAGTCCAATAGATGAACAGGAAAATAATATCCTATGTACCCACATGTCTATTGCAACATTATTAAAAATAGCCAAGATGTGGAAACAACCTAAGTATCCATCAATGGGCAAACGGATAAAGAAACTGTGGTGTAAAAAGACCCCGAAGAGCCAAAGCAATCTTGAGAAACAAAAACGGAGCTGGAGGAATCAGGCTCCCGGACTTCAGACTATACTACAAAGCTACAGTAATCAAGACACTATGGTACTGGCAAAAAAAACCCCAGAAATATAGATCAATGGAACAGGATAGAAAGCCCAGAGATAAACCCATGCACATATGGTCACCTTATCTTTGATAAAGGAGGCAAGAATATACAGTGGAGAAAAGACAGCCTCTTCAATAAGTGGTGCTGGGAAAACTGGACAGCTATATGTAAAAGAATGAAATTAGAACACTCCCTAACACCATACACAAAAATAAACTCAAAATGGATCAAAGACCTAAATGTAAGGCCAGACACTATCAAACTCTGAGAGGAAAACATAGGCAGAACACTCTATGACATAAATCACAGCAAGATCCTTTTTGACCCAGCTCTCAGAGAAATGGAAATAAAAACAAAAAATAAACAAATGGGACCTAGTGAAACTTAAAAGCCTTTGCACAGCAAAGGAAACCATAAACAAGATGAAAAGACAATCCTCAGAATGGGAGAAAATATTTGCAAATGAAGCAACTGACAAAGGATTAATCTCCAAAATTTACAAGCAGCTCATGCAGCTCAATATGAAAAAAACAAACAACCCAATCCAAAAACGGGCAGAAGACCTAAACAGACATTTCTCCAAAGAAGATATACAGACTGCCAACAAACACATGAAAGAATGCTCAACATCACTAATCATTAGAGAAATGTAAATCAAAACTACAATGAGATATCATCTCACACCAGTCGGAATGGCCATCATCAAAAAACCTACAAACAATAAATGCTGGAGAGGGTGTGGAGAAAAGGGAACCCTCATACACTGTTGGTGGGAATGTAAATTGATACAGCCACTATGGAGAACAGTATGGAGGTTCCGTAAAAAACTAAAAATAGAACTACCATATGACCCAGCAATACCACTACTGGGCATATAACCTGAGAAAACCGTAATTCAAAAAGAGTCATGTACCACAGTGTTCACTGCAGCTCTATTTACAATAGCCAGGACACGGAAGCAACCTAAGTGTCCATCTACAGATGAATGGATAAAGAAGATGTGGCACATATATACAATGGAATATTATTCAGCCATAAAAAGAAATGAAATTGAGCTATTTGTAGTGAGGTGGATGGGCCTAGAGTCTGTCATACAGAGTGAACTAAGTCAGAAGGAGAAAAACAAATACTGGATGCTAACACATATATATGGAATCTAAAAAAAAAAGGTCATGAAGAACCTAGGGGCAAGATGGGAATAAAGAGGCAGACCTACTAGAGAATGGACTTGAGGACACGGGGAGGGGGAAGGGTAAGCTGGGACAAAGTGAGAGAGTGGTAGTGTATATATGGCCATATATACACTACCAAATGTAAAATAGATAGCTAGTGGGAAGCAGTCGCACAGCACAGGGAGATTAGCTCGGTGCTTTGTGACCAGCTAGAAGGGTGGGATACAGAGGGTGGGAGGGAGGGAGATGCAAGAGGGAAGAGATATGGGGATATATGTATATGTATAACTGACTCACTTTGTTATAAAGCAGAAACTAACACACCACTGTAAAGCAATTATACTCCAATAAAAATGTTAAGAAAAATAAATAAATAAATAAATAAAAATAAAAGTGATGCATTCTGAACAGCCTAACACTTGTATGAGGCTCCGCTTCAGCAAATCACAATGCCACAGTCATTTCTCCTTAATGACTGAAAGTGATTCAAGAGATGGGTTACCCACCAGAGAAGGCTCTTCATGCTGAAAAATCTGTGCATATAAAAATATATTTAAGACCACGAGTATGAAAATTATCAAGTAGCGAAAGATATGGAAAGACTCAGGAACTGTCACAGCTTGGAGAAGACGAAGGACACAGCAACTATATGTAATGTGGGATCCTAACTGGATTGTGGAACTGAAACGGGATATAAGGGGGAAACTAGAATTTGAAGAAGTCTTTAGTTCGGCTGACAGGAGTATACTAATATTAATTTCCTGGTTTGATCGTTGTACTGTGGTTTTGAAAATTATAAACATTATGGGAATCTGAGTGAAGGGTATGTGTGAACTCTCCGTACTATATATTTGAAACTTTTCTGTAAGTTTGAAGTTATTAAAAAAAAAGGCTTTATTATAAAAGAAAAAAATATATATATTTAATAGCAAAAAAAGAAAGTGTGGTGTATACATGTACGTACACACACACACACACACACACACACGATGGTTCCCAGGGGCTAAGCGGGTTGAGGGGAGGGAGAATGGGGAGTGACTGCTGATGACTATGGGGTTTCTTTTTGCGGTGACGAAATGTTTAAAATTACGTAGTGGTGATAATTGCCCAACTGTGTGAATATACTAAAAACCACTAAATTGTACACTTTTAAAAGGGTAAACTTTATGTGAATTATATCTCAGTAAAGCTGTTTTTTTTTCTTAACTTGCCTAGAGGAGTGAGAGTCAGGTTACTGAGATGGGTCTTGAATCAAAAGTAGGAGTCTGCCCTCTGTTAAGGGCACTCAAAGCCAATGGTAAGCCTATGCAAAATCACAGAGGCATGCCAGAGTAGGAAAATGGTGAGATGGTCAGTGTTGCCGAAGCAAAGGCGAGACATCTTTCTACAGCTGTTACTACACACTGTGATGACTAGTCTTCTATTATTAAACTTAAATGACCAATTGAGAAAGTTATTTTAAGACTTTATTAACCAACAGAGGAAGTAATGTGCAGAATGCTCATTTGGCATTCTGAGCTCTCTGGGCAGACTTTGTGGCTTTGCCAGCTCCTAGAGTCTTCTTCACAACTGCCCTTAAAGATACCCTCAGCAATATGTCATGAGCACACTTTCCTGAGAACAGCCCAGAAAGCATACAAGGCTTACTTGGAACCACATCAATGACGACAGCATCATGAGATTTCCAGAATAAGGCCAGCATCGCTAGCCTCTTACCAAAATGACTTTCAATCTCCTGCTTTAGTTCAGCAATCTTGCAACTACTGTGAACAGCGTAAAAGATTATGAAGAGACTTGTATGACGCTAAGGAAAAAAGGTTTATCTTATAAGTCAGTGGTTTTTTGAAGTGTGGTACCTATATGATGGGGTGGTATATGAAACAGTCATTTAATAATTCCATATTTCTTTTTTACTGTTATCTTTTGTTTGCTGGTTTTCTAGTTATGGCTATCAATACTGGTTTTCTGTTTATGGTATAATACAAAATTTCCCTTAAGAAAAGTCAATAAAAAATATTGAGTAACTAATAGGATAGATCTTACGAAGAAACGCAAAAACCCCAGAGGTGGTATATGAATGCCTTAAGTATAAAAACTTAGTTAATAGAGCACATAAAAGGTTTTATCTAAAAGTCACACAGTCATATTTTAGAGAGATCATTCTGGCAGTAATGTGGAAGAAGGAGGGGATGGGGTAACATACCGGTGACAAAGAATCCAAATAGGAAGTTATTTCAACAGCCTAGAACAGAGTGCAGCAAACTATGGTTCACTGGCGATATCCTGCCCACATGCTACTTGTGGCCTGTTTTTGTATGACCTGCAAGCTAAAAATGGCTCTTATATTTTTAAAGAGCAGATAAAAACCAAAAGCCAAACAAAACAAGAAAAAAAGAAAAACTTTATGTGGTTTATAAAGCCTAAAATATTTACTACTGCTCCTTTGACAAACAAGTTTGCTAACCCCAGCTTAGACAACTGATAAAGCTACAAACTGAGTCTGTAATGTAAGGATAAAGTATAAAAAATTTTTTGAGGCAGAATCAACAGGACTTAGTGATTAATCAGATGTATGTGGTTAAGAGAAATGAAGATTGATCTTTAGCCTTCCATTTAAAACTCAAGGTGGATGAAGATACCATTATCCAAGAGAAGGAAACAGAAAAGCCTCTTTTTAAAATTAAATCACTTTTCTTCATTTATAATGAAAAACAAGAATAAATAACAAGCCAAGATTAGATAACAGGCTTACGGTATTATACTGTAATAATACTGGAAGACAAACTTGTTCAAAGACAGACATTTCCCCTCAGAACATGTATTTTGCCACTAAGGAGAAATGTGTTCTTTTTCCTGTATTAGATTCCTACAATGAAGAGGCTGAAATTTTACTGTAAAACTGCTTATGTACAATTCTAAAAGGTACTCACATTTAAGTCTAACATAACAATAGCCTGTTTTTGCACATCTGCATATCCACTTTCTCAGGAAGCTTCCAAAAAGATTTTTGAAACCTAACTGTCCACACTGAAGAGCCACTTGCTACTACATACTATTGAAAAAAAAAAAGAAAGAAACAACAAGCACCAAATGGAGTCACTTGTGCTAAAATGGAGACTTAATACCTAAACTAACTGCAGTTACAACCTTCTCCAGGAATGTAATCCTAACCAGTCAGAGTGAAATTTTCTGGTCAGCACCAAAAGGAAGACGAGATAATCTGCCACATAGACAGACCCTGTCCATCCCCCATGGTAGGTTACTTAAGCCTGAAATAACTTCTGTTTATGACTTCCTTGTCTTGCCTTTAAAAACTTTCCATAAATCTAAAAAAAACGGTACTGATGAACCTAGTGGCAGGGCAGGAGTAAAGACACAGACAGACACAGCGGGGGAAGGGGGAGCTGGGATGACGTGAGAGAGTAGCACGGACATATATACACTACCAAATGTAAAACGGGTGGCTAGTGGGAAGCTGCTGAATAGCACAGGGAGATCAACTCGATGCTTTGTGACAACCTAGAGGGGTGGGACAGGGAGGGTGGGAGGGAGACGCAAGAGGGAAGAGATATGGGGATATATGTATACATATTGTAAGGCCAACTGGCCCGAGGCAGGGGAACACAATCAGATTCACAGGTTGCATCAGACCAAAATTCTCCGGACCACCCAGTTCCAGAAACTGCCCTGGCGACATTCCTGACCACCCAGTTCCAGACACTGACCTGGGGACTTTGAACCCAGCCCAGCCTTCCCACCTTTCGAGGGGCGGGACTAACGGTCCCCCAGGATACCCGAAAAAAAAAAGACCACCAAATAAGGAATACCCTGCGCCCTCCCAGATTCACCACACCCCTTTCCCTTCTTCCTCTATAAAATCTTGCCCAACCCTCGCCCGGGTGCGACTTCTCTGGCCCCCTTTCTCTCGGACCAGTGAACCTCGCCCGGGAGCGCTCCCTAATAAAGCTCACTTGAAGCTTTCCTCTGTTTCGTGGTGCCGTTTGTTAAGATCTGACCTTACACATATAGCTGATTCACTTTGCTGTACAGCAGAAACTAACACAACATTGTAAAGCAATTATACTCCAATAAAGATGTGGAAAACAAAAACAAAAACTTTCCCTCTCCATAATTCTTTGGAGCTCCTCTCTACTTGTTAGATGGGATGCTGTCCGATTCATGAATTGTTCAAATAAAGCCAATTAGATCTTTAAAATTTACTCGGTTGAATTTTTGTTAAGTAACACAGGTAAAGGATATGAATGTACATTACGATCCACATCATACAAATAAAGAAATCCTCTCAAAACAGCTGCCAGAAAGTAGAAATAGGACTTTATAATGCAGGGAAAACTGCAAATGACCAAATGTCTATTATTTTAGACATCACTAATGATATCAGCCCTCAGACGTGAAGAAACAAAGAGGTGTTTCAGCAAATTCCAGTGTTTGTTGTACCCTATTATGTACAAGTACTCACTGTGCTAGCAGGTACAAAGAATAAGAAGTAGTACCTGACCACCTAGAGGGGTGGGATAGGGAGGGTAGGAGGGAGGGAGACGCAAGAGGGAAGAGATATGGGAACATATGTATATGTATAGCTGATTCACTTTGTTATAAAGCAGAAACTAACACACCACTGTAAAGCAATTATACTCCAATAAAGATGTTAAAAAAAAAAGAAGTAGTACCTGATCACAAGGAAGCCAGAATTTGGTTGAACAAAGACTGAGGATACATCTATAGTAAAAAAACAGACTCTGATAAGTGCTCTAGAAGTACGAAGTCCTAAAATGTCTGATTCTGAAGTATAGAATTAAGGAAGGCTCTCAAAAAAGGTGCTGCCATCAGAGTTAGACCTTGAAGGAAGAATGCAATTTTGAATGAGGAAGAAATACTTTGGGCAGATGGGGAAAGCTGCGCAAAGATAAAGAAGTGGGAGGTATTTAAAGACCTAAATAATTGAAAATGGTTTTTTGGGGGGCGGGGAAACATTTAAGTGGGGAGTGTTCAGAATTTTTAATTTTACTTAATTATCACCGAGAGGCTTGGGCAGCTTAAGATCAATAAGAAGACAATAAGAAATTCAAGGTTGGAGAGCCATTTGGCTGGGTAATGACGCAGTTAACCGAGAAAGAGATTGTGAGAAAAATATGTATTGGCCAAAAAGCTCTTTCGGCTTTTTCCATAAAATCTTACCAAAAAACCCAAACGAACATTTTAGCCAACCCAACATATCTGGGTATAAGAATAGGAAGGGGAAAATGCTGAATTTAAAATTTTAAATAAGTTGAGATTGAGGTGTTTGAAGCAGCAATAAAAAGTTATCTGTGCGTTATCTTAGTACTCTGACTTACAATATCTACTCTGAGGGTTTTTATATTTACTTCTTAGGTCTGATCACACAAATCTCCAGTTAAGTTAGGTTCTATACAATATGTACCTAATATAAATAAGATTTAGCAAGCACTGGTTCTCTTCACTCAGGAGGAAAAAGAAACCTACATAGCAAAGTAAACCAAGTCAGGAACATGTACTGACTTGTGCTTCTGCCACTTAGGTAGCCATTTCCTTGTATGTCAATACCATTGTTCACAGCCCTGCAATTTCTTAAAAGAGCCGGCTAATGTGATGAAAACATTAGCACAATACAACCCAACTTCCCTGTATACCACTTATCAAAGAAAAGGAGTGACCGAAAGATTAAATTCCTTTAAAGAATTCACTTAATGTGCTTCAATGTGGGTGATTTAATGTACTAAAAAAAATCTTTGCAAACTCAATGTGAAAAGTATCACTTTCATATGCAATTCTTTTCTTATTTAGCTTTATGTTAATAAAGTTTAACTTCTCTTCTAATAGAATAATTATTTACTAGAAATTAAACTCCTAGAATGCTATATTCTTGAATTATTTTTAAAACTTCAAAATAATCCTAGCCAAAAACTACCTACCCTCTAAACATATATACAAGATGCTTTAAGAAAAAAAAAATCTATCTCTAATATACTTACTTGATTTTAAGTCATGATAATCACAGCAGGCAAAGAGTATATTCCTCCAGTTAGTGTTAATCCAATGAAGACATTCACTAATATACACATGGATAAGAGGAATAACAAAGTGGTATTCACAGGGTTCTTTAAATAAGACACTAGATTTTAGAGGAACTTTATTTGAATTCCTTGATTTCTGCCACAGTCCATCTGTTTGCACCAGTTTGGAAAGCACTCAATAGGTTATTTCCAAAGAGCAAATAGCAGGTCAGGTTTATAACACGTGACTTACTAATTTTATTTAAACAGCACACAGTGAGTGAGAAATTAGATCCCCCACGGGACACTGGAGAAAGCCTGAAGTTTTAATCTTCAAAGAAAAAACATCAAAAGCTAATACTAATTTGAAATTTTCTCAATTATACATTAGAACCAAATGTAAATTTTAGCATATATTAGATTTCTAAAATTAAAGTTTGAGCTTTAAGTTAAAAAAAAGAATAGCTATCCGTGTTCAACATGGGCTAGCTGCTTTATCTCAAATGTGGCAAACCACTAGATTTGAATATATGATTAAAAAAAATTAGCCTTACTTTAAAAATGGTTTACTAGTAAACTTTTGGGATATGTCTATACTATGCCTATGTCATAGTCCCCATCTACTAAAGAACACTAGACTAAGGCTCAGATTCAGGTTCTAGTTCTGGTCATTTTTAGATATGCATCCTTTTGCCTTTGTCTGAGCCCATCTGTAAAATAGAGGAGTTGATATCGATCTCTTCTGAATTTCCTTTTATCTTAAAAACTATGAAATTTGTTAAACCAAGGTTGGCATTTCCTCAGTGCTGAGATAAGGTTTCCTTCATTCCCCCTGCCCCCTCACCACCACTTTTAAAAAAGCAAGTTCTTAGATTTGCTTGTGATCCAAGTGTTAGATTAATTTTCCATAATTATTTTGAAACAGGAAAATGATGTTCAAGCTATTACTCAGTCTGCTCCTCCTGTTGGTTGGTGACACTTTGCAGTTAACTCCAGCACTGACGACCTCAAATTCTATGACAGCTTCTAAGCAGATCAGCACAAATTCTGAGACAACCCCAAATTCCAAGACAACTCCAGAGCTCCATCTGGATCCCAAGACAACTTCAAATCCCAAGACAACTTCAAATCCCAAGACAACTTCAAATCTCAAGACAACTAAGAATATAGAAATGACCTCAAAGATAGCCACAACCATGAACACGAAAGTGGTGGCACCATACTGAATGCAATGGACAGCACTCACTTTCTTTTCTATGTAATATTTTTGATGTTTTGTGTACACTCAGGCTGAAGTGGACTTGGACTGTTTGCATTGCTATCTCAGTTCATTATATCTGCTGAATGAGAAGCACACTAGGAAAATTAAATTTATTTCAACTTACTTCTGAGTTAATTATCATATCCTAGTTCAATCTGGTTGTTTGCAAATTTTAATTGTGTAAGCTTAATTATTACCTTAATATGATGGTTTCCTTCCTTATAAATGCTAAAAAAGGCAAAATACCACATGTTTGCCTTTTAAATGTTTGGAAAACTGAGTTGAAACTCAGGTTTTTACATTAAAGGTGTAACAGAAGAAATTATGTTGGCAACGTTTAACCAAAGTATGCTTGTGTGTGTGTGTGTGTGTGTGTGTGTGTGTGTGTGTGTAACGGATAGGGGGTTGGGGATGGGGACTGAGGAGTGGCGTGTGTTGTTTTTGTATTTATCTTATTTTTTATTAAATAGACAAAAGGATAAACTACAGTGCTCTACAACAGGGGTCCCCAACCCCTAGGCCTGTTAGGAACCGGGCCGCACAGCAGGAGGTGAGTGGTAGGCAAGCGAGGGAAGCTTCATCTGCCGCTCCCCATCACCCACATTACTGCCTGAACCATCGCTCACATTACCGCCTGAACCATTCCTCCTCCCCACCCCCGCCGGGTCTGCGGAAAAACTGTTCTTCCACAAAACCGGTCCCTGGTGCCCGCTGCTGTACAAAACAATACATCTATCTGTGCCACCATATTCCATGAATGTGTAATAGTAATACGTTGTTACAGTAAAAAAGGTTCCAATTCGGCTAACCTTTGGAATGCAGACTACAGCTGCTCCAATGACAAAATTATTTTAGAGTAAACTTTTGTCCTTTATTGCAAAAGGTCATTTGTAAATCTGATGCCTAGAATTCAGAATTCTTCCCTACAGAAATATGTCCCATAACTACTGGTAAGATTTTCATGCTGGTCTACAAAGACTGATTTAACCTAAAAACCTAGTGTATAATTTTAACAGTGATAATAAACATGTTATCTTTTTAATAACCATGTTATTAATAGTGCAGTTGTTAAGGTTTGAAACCCAACTCTGATTCTTACTAGTTGTACCACCATGAATTAAACACCTGACCAGTGAGACTCCCAAACAAACCAGTTATAAACTGACTATGAATGAATCACTTGGGGTGTCTGTTAGATATACAGATTAGGCTCTACCCTGAAATGCTGATTTGGCAGCCCAGGTAGGGCCTTGGGATATATACATTTGCTTGCTTTAATTTCCCAGGTCATTCTGACTGATACCTGCATTTGTGAATGACTAACAATTTCTCTAAATTTCAGTTTACACACAAGTCAATCACTGGTAATAATAATAGCTCAGCAGGTTACTTTAAGGGTTAAGTGAAAAAGTATATAATATGCACAGTTTGCCTGACGCAGAGAAAGCACTCAGTAAGTTTTAGCTACTACTGACACCCAAAGAGCGACTGCCAGGCATCACACTATTCCTAAGAGGAAAACTCTTCATTGTACTTTCAGGTTTTATATTTTCAATTACTCTGACAAAAATAACATGTGCTCCTGGCAACAAGTCAAACAGCAGAGATATATAATAGAAATACTATAATTGATCCTCTACCTGCTCCAATCACACTCCCCTGAGATAAGCAATGTGAACAGTTTAATATGTATACTTTCACACACTTCACAGTCTATACATACCGTATGCCTGTGCACATACACACCCATATTCCTCTGCACCTTGCGTGATAAATGTCAGAGCCATCCTTCCGGATCTTTTTAAAGGTGCATTAGAGGATTTCTGTTACTTTCTCCTGCTCAGAATCCATTTTTCCTCATTCTGATATCGGCAGTCCAATTTCCCTTTGGGAAGCCCTGCTCCCATCCCCCCACCCGTTTTAGTTCATGCAGTTCAAGCTGGCTTCACCACTGAGCTCCAGGGATGGGCACATAATTCGGGCACAGACAACCAAGAAATTCCATTCCCCTTGCCTCAGAAATTGGCAGGTGACTCAGGCCAATGAGACAAGTACTTCTGCTGTTACTACTGGGAAAGAAGTGTTTTTCCACTGGGTTGTTAAGCTGGGAGAACACAAACCATCACTGGCTATAGCTTAGGAAGAGCTGCCTGGGAATAAAATCAACACAAAGAAAGTAGAGTCAAGACAGAGAAGACAGATGTTCTCCAGATGACACTGTTCAAAGCTCTGCACGTAGTCATGCAAGAAGCCAGTCCGTCTCTTGATCTTCTTGGGTACATGTGGCAATTGATATCTTTCCTGGTTCACACAAGTTTAAATTTCATTTCTATCACTTGTAACAAGCAAACTAGACTTAACACATTGCATATTATTCCATAATAGAGATGTATCATTATTTATTCAACAATTTCCTTTTGATACACAGTTATATTATTTTCAGTTTTTTGCCACTATAAACAATGCTGCAACAACTGTCCTTATATTTATGGTACTTTAACTATTACAGGCTAGGAGCAAAAGTGTATAGGAGGCAATAGCAGGAAAAGATTAGAAACTAAATTAGGTCAAAATTATGGAGCACCCAGCATGCCTGACTTTATATGAACCTGGACTTTATATGGGGACTCTATTTAACAAATGGAGAGAGACAAGATTAGATCTGAACTGGAAACTGCCTCCAGAAGCAACGTTCAGATGACCTGGAAGTAGCCTGTCAATGCAGGGGACACGGGTTCAAGCCCTGGCCCAGGAAGATCCCACATGCCACGGAGCAACTAAGCCCGTGTGCCACAACTACTGAGCCTGGGCTCTAGAGCCCGCTAGCCACAACTACCGAAGCCTGCGTGCCACAACTACTGAAGCCTGTGCGCCTAGAGCCCGTGCTCTGCAACGAGAAGCCACTGCAGTGAGAAGCCTGCGCACCACAATGAAGAGTAGCCCCTGCTCACTGCAACTAGAGAAAGCCTGTGCGCAGCAACGAAGACCCAATGCAACCATGAATGAATGAATAAATAAATAAATAAATAAATAAAAAGATGACCTGGAAGTAGTTATGTGGGGTTTAGGGAGTAGGAGAATAATGCTGCATTAGTACAGGTTAAAGCTAGTAAGAGAGTCTCACTAATGGCAGTGGGAGGGAAATGAATTCAAAAGACATTTCCAAAGTACCGAAAACCAATATTAAACCATTAAGACTCAATTCAAAAAAAAATAAAACACAGGAAAGCCCCTGATAAAGGAATAGCACTAGGAGGTTATTCTGAATCACACGACCGCTAGGCTAGGAACAAGTACTTGACTTAGGGGCAGCCAGAAATCTACTGGCTGGCCAGCATATAGCATTAAGGGCTTTGCCAAACAGGTATTTTTAGCTGAACATGTTCTCCTTCTGGAATTTGAAGTGTGCAGTGTTGAGGGACTGACTAGCTGGGGCTAAAACTGAAGAAATACAGAAAGAGAAAAATTATGAGGTAGACTTGAACGTGAAGCCAAGAGAGAATTAGCGCAAGCTGGTTCCAGGACTGACAGACATCTAAGCTCTGTCTACATCTGGGCAGGCCCTGCTCTAATTCATGTTTTTCCTGAGGCCTATCTTCTTGAGAAAGTAAGAATGCCTTCTTTGTAATAACAGGGTCCTGACTAAAACAGCCTAACTGATGAGCCTAGATCACACAACTAAAATCAGACATGGTGATTGATAGTGAGGAGGATAAAAGAAAGAGGGAAGAATTTTAAATGATTAGGGTTTCTAGAGTGAGAAGGGATGGTGATGCTACTGAGAAAGAGAATATGCTGTGAAGAAGAAGTTGATTTGAATATACACTGAATTAAATTTTGGACATTTCAAGTGTGAAATCTCTGTGGAGTATCTGTAAGGAGACTGGAATCCACAGCTCAAAAGACATAAACTAATACATGGTAGTCTAAGCCACAAAAACAAAGGAACATCAAAAAGTCAAACCTAAGTGTTCTCCGACAAAGTTGGCTGAGTTACTACCTTCCCCTGCTTTTGTATACAGTGGAGGAACTGGGCCTCTCTCTACTCTGAGCTATTACGTGCTTATCTGTCCTGGACCTGAAGCTTCACACCAGGTGACAATGAAGGCCAGGAGGCACTCTCGTAGGTCTAAGTAAGAAACTGAAACATCTGAAAGTCTGAAATTAGTAAAGTCATATCCCAAAACAAAAACAACCAAAAAAGAAAACCTCAAATATACTCTGCACAGAACTTTATAGGTCACAAAATACTTTATGGGAGATGTAGGCAGGATAGTTTTTATAAGCACCTCCCCCTCTTTAACATATGAAGAAACAGATTCGTAAAAATTAACTTATCTAAGAAGCAGCAGAGCCGGGAATCCTTAGCACTCTCAAGTCACCATATTATACACGTTTCTTGGAAATCCCACTGATTTAATACCACAGAGGGTGTCTGCATCAGGCCCATGCTACTTTCCTTTTGGCCTGTATAGTACAGACCACTGCAGAGAACGAACACAATCTTACACTCTGATCCTGAAGAAAAAACTCAGTTTTGAGGTTTTCCAGAAATCTTTCTGACTTGTAAACTAACAAGAATTTAAAGGGGCGGGGGAGAGACACATGTCTATCTACCTCTCTTACCAATGTCTCACTGTTAATTACTTCGACAAAATAGGGAAAATCAAAATACACTGGTGAGGCTTCCCTGGTGGCGCAGTGGTTGAGAGTCCGCCTGCCGATGCAGGGGACACGGGTTCGTGCCCCGGTCCGGGAAGATCCCACATGCCGCGGAGCGACTGGGCCCGTGAGCCATGGCCGCTGAGCCTGCGCGTCCGGAGCCTGTGCTCCGCAACGGGAGAGGCCGCAACAGTGAGAGGCCCGCGTACCGAAAAAAAAAAAAAAAAAAAAAAATACACTGGTGGTGTTAAAGATTGGGGATGGAATACAAATACGGTTCATCTCAAATGCAAAAGAAAATTAAAATCATCTTAGGCAACTTAGAAACAGCATCTGAGATAAAAGGTAGAAGACTTTCATGGGAAGGTGAAGAGATGTTACTCAGAGTTGTTAAAGAGAAGGGCCAAGGATAAATGCAAGTTTCTATGCCCTCTTGATTCCCTAACACCCCAGTTCTTAGGACTTCTTGGTGTTAACGCTATCTGAATTACCCAATTAACTGAGTTTCCCACCTCCCACCTTCCTTTTTTCACTCCTCTGCCACTACTTCTCAACCTCCATTTATTTCCAATACACTGCCAATTTTTTGCCATTCATGACCATTAAGTCTACTGACATAATTCCTCAATTTATGTTAAATTGAGGTAATTCAGAAAGATTAATTCCCAGAGCCTAGTGGAACAGCAGAACAAGAGTAAACATAGTCCTTGAGATTTCAAAGCCAGTGGTCTCTCTATTATATCACACTGTCCCTAAGGTTCAATTACCATGAGTTTATGTCCCACTAAATGAGAAGAAGTAAAACTGACTAACGTCACAGACAAGTTCTCAAAAGGAAGGCAGAATGAGGCAAGAAAGAAAAGACAATGGCAGGGAAAGCAATGCAAGCATTATACCTATTGTGAAGGAGGAGCACTGCCAGAAAGGTTTTCTAGGAACTAGCCTGGACTGAAAGACAGCATGAACAAACACAATCAATTTTTCAGGCTGTCACCTGTGCCATATCTTTATAGAAATTTCCCATAGTGTCTCTGAATTATTTGTTAAATCACCCTGATGTTGTCTTACACAGCATATTACTAAAAGTTCTAAGACTCTTTCCGTTTAAAAAAAACTTTCTGAGTATCATGTGATGGGTAGTATTTAATCAGAATACACCAGAAAATAAAAAGTTGTGATTTTTTTTTTACTCTTGGTAATTAATTCACTGTAACGTGGTATAAAAAAATTGATGTAACAAAGAGAAGCCAATACGAAACAGGTAGTCTGAAAAGCAATTTCTAATGTACTGAGCATCATTTAGGGACAAGATGGCTGTTTACCCAGCTACATTCTCCCAGAAAAGCTTGTCTCCAATTCTAGTAAAATCAAATGGGAAAAACCAAACTTCCTGTCTCTCTACATTTGATATCATTTTAAAAGCTCTGGTAAGATAAAACATAGTGTTTCTTACCTCCGTGCAACATAATAAAATATAGGATTCCCAGCTTTGGAAGTCCCAGCTTGGTAGAAAATACTCAAAGTTTTCAAAGCTTTGAACTCTTCTTTTTCATGTACTTGATGCCTGAAAGAAAAAAAAGAACAGAGTAACTCATAGGCTTTACATTGTCCACTGAATATCTACAAAAATCCACAACTGCACCAATGATAAATTATACAAAGAGACAAAATATTTTAAAAGCAACACGCTTTCTGAAGGGCAATGTGGTTAACATGTACCAAAAAATTTAAGGTGTTGTTCTTTGAACCACAAACAGTGGTTCTTAGGAAAATGCTAAGAAAACTACTGGACAGGGATATTAACCATAGAATTGTTTTTAATCATTTTTCTTTCTAGACATAAACTTTTGAGTTTTTACTTACTTGTTTGTTTTTTAAGAGTTCAGTTTATCAACCTTTTCTTTCCTGGCTTACTGATTCTGAATGAGTGAGAAAGGCCCACATGTTCTTCTTTATAGGAATTTATCCTCACAAATAGCGTTATCTTTTTCCAGATGGTTACTTACTGGTATAGGTGGACCAACACAATTTATTAAAAGTCCATTCTAATCTCCCTGATTCTGAATATCACTTTTATAATTATACTCTTATATATATTTAAATATACTTCCAAAAAAGGCATGGTTTAATTTTTATATATTCTGCTCAGTACTCAGTGTGTGTCTTTAACCTGAAGATTTATGTCAGTCAACAACCCTGGAAAACTCTCATTTGTTGTCTTTCATATATTACCTCTTCACTATTCTCTTTAAGCTCTATTTATTAGATATGCTGGACCTTCTCATTCTCACTTGTATCTCTTAAACTCTTTCATATTTTCCATTTCTTTATCTCTCTGTACTGACTGTATACTAGGTAATTTGCTCCAAAATTCTCTTCCAGCTATGTATGCATTTATTATTTTTCAAAATATCTTTATTGGAGTATAATTGCTTTACAATGTTGTGTTAGTTTCTCCTGTACAACAAAGTGAATCAGCTATATATATACATATATCCTCATATCCCCCTCCCTCTTGAGCCTCTCTCCCACCCCTCTAGGTTGTCACAAAGCAACGAGCTGATCTCCCTGTGCTACTTTATTATTAAAATACATTTTCTTTTACCTAGTTTTTCTATGTGTCTTGGGGGTGGGAGGAGAGGCTGTATTACCTCCGTTCATCATATTGCTTGTGCCAGGTCAGCATTTGTTTAATATTAATGGAAACAACATAGATATCACTTGATAAGGGAAATAGGTGCACATGTGTATAGGTAAATGACTGGGAGGCTATCTGCCGAATGTTAACTAAATTATCTCTAAGGGATGAAATAACTGAAAACTTTTTACTTTCTTTTTTAGATTTCTATGTTTTGAATAATTTAACAATTTTTATTTTTATGGTTGACAACATTATAAAGCTATTTCCATTTTTTTTAAAAGAAAAGTGAGTCTCAGCATCAGTGGGAACTTAGAACAAAAATATCACCTAATATTTATTAAACACTTTATATATACACCAGACATTGTTCTAAGTACCTTACACATATTACATCATTTAGTGTTCAAAAGGACAGAAGGTTGTTTTGTAAGGAAGGTAGGGTCTTAGGTAAAAGGACTAATAAAGAGGTTTTCTCTGAAAGATGGAAAAATGGCAAGGACATCCTTAGTAATGTTGCATAAAAAATAGTTTTACATTTTTGGACTGCACAATTTTCAGCTAGGTAACATGAAAATTTTGTATGGAAAATATTCCTTTAATTACATAGGAATAAACATTTGTTACACAGAAAAACGTAACAGAGCTAAAAAGATAAAAATTAAGTAACAGAGCTAAAGATAAAAATTAAGTTTGAAAGGAGATTGTTACACATTCATACATTCTTTTAACAGTATCAAAATATGGGAGTCATGTGTACAAAACTATGGCCTGTATGTAATATGATTAATACCAGGCACTTACAATGCCTGGGACATTATGTGCAAATCGTTAATGTGAATTAACTTCAGAATGTCATATTCTGCTTTTTTCTCTCTGCCTCTGGCACACACCATGAACAAAACACTTAACCCACGCTCACTATGAAACACTAAGTGACTAAGTGTAAAGTAGTATGAAAGGTACTTTATAAAGACTAAAGAATTCAGCAAACTATCTTCACTGTAACATCATAGTGGTGAATGTCTAACAATGAGGATCCAAACTAAATCCATCTAAATGAGATTCAAAACAAATGTCTACAGAAATTTTATAGCAATATTAAAGTATACTATATTTTCTGAGCCTCAATCTAAAAGAAGCTAGTATCATTAATTTTCAGGAGGGTTCTAAAAAATGTTACAGTGTAGTAGAAAGAGTTCTGCACTTTGAACAAAAGGACCTATGAATCAGGTATGGAATCTTAGGCAAATTAATTATTCACTTTGAACTCTGTTTTCCCTAATTATAATATGAAAATAATGTTATCTACCCTCCCTTTTAACTATTAAATGCAAAAACACCTCAAAACAATATGACAAAGTACTATTCAATAAGATGCTATTATTTTTATAAGAAAATCAACTATGAAACAAAGCATATTTCAACAATATATAGGGTAAGAGAAAAGTGGGATTCCAAAACATGGCAATGTGGTCATTAAGTACATCCTTCCTAGTAATTCTCTATCAAATATACAAGCATATCTAACAAGTGGCCTGGTGGTAAACCTTGCATCTCATCGAAAAAGAAAGCAATCATCATTTCAAGGTGATACTTTACCTAGTCATAAATTCCTCAAACTTTGAACTGGTAAGGTTAAGGCTGGACCAGTGTGTATCTGCCACAGGTTTGTGCTCTGGAGGACCCAGGTATGCAAGAAGCGTTGCCATCTTATCAAAAGGTCGCCTTCCAACAGCTTTGTGATCCCTAGATATAGCAAACTACTTAGGAAAAAGGTAGCAGTTCACATTTAGCAGAACACATTTCTTTAGATTGTCACTGGCTGCTTTTCTTTTTACTGTCAGCTGGTGGTTCCTGTTAATTTGTAAACAGAATCCAAAAGAGCTCAGGGGTTTTAAGTTTACACTGAGATGTCTTAGAAATATGACCACTCCCCAAACTACAAAATTCACATAAAAATTGATTTTGTTCTAGCATTAATCCATTACCATTAAATGGGCAATCAGCAAGTAAATATAACATTCTGATCCACTTTTTAGGAAGTGGACATACTGTCCCTGATATCAGATTTCTGCTTAATCAGGGTAAATATGAATTTTCAACAACTATTAAACGTTTAAAGATAACGACATTACTTCACAAACATCAAACTGGCAAAAAAATTATGAAGTTTGCTAATGCCAATTTTGATGAGGATGTGTATAAAGAGGTACTCTCACACAGTGCTGTCAAAGTGTAAATAAGCATGTACACTGTGAAAAGCAATGTGGCAATATCTAGTAAAGTTGAGGCTGGGTATACCCCAGAACTCGGCAATTACACATTTAGGTAATACACAAGGAGACAAACATGAAGAATATTTATTACATCACTATTTAAAATAATAAAAAACAGGAAACCCTAAATATCCATCATTTAGGAAGTGCAAAAATAAACTGTGATATAGTCATTCAATGAAATACTAAGTTAAATAAATGATAAATCTCAAATAGAATATTGTGTGAAGAGACTATACTCAGTGTATCACTGCTGCAAAATTTTAAACCACACAAAACTATATTATATGTACCTATGTTATACCTGTAATTCCCTTTTTCTTGTCAGTTACACAAGAGAGAAGTAATACCTTTTCTTCCCCAAGAAATAAAATGTTATAAAGATCTGAAGTAATTACAGAAAAATAAATAATGTTAAAGCTAGGTGGTAGACATGGGTCTCCGTTACATTATGGTCTATACTTCTTTTTATGTTTGGAATGTGTCTTTTTTTAAAAAACCAAATTGAAGAAAAACTCTCTAGTATTAAACTACATGAATATGATTGTAAGTTATATAAGAGTTTGTGCTTAAAAAATGCATTTAAAAGAACGCTTGCATTTAAAAGTTCCACAGTTTAAGTGCCACACAGATACAGAAAGTATCTTCCTCTTTCTATCTTAGGCACATATTAGTCATACCCATGTCTACTTCAAGCCATTAACAACTCTTAAAGGATTAAAATGCTCTCTCTTTTAAACTCCCATTTCCTAATTGGTTGCTAGCCTTAGCTTTATGGTCTTCTATTTTTCCCATGAATGAGCAAACCATTTTTATTGCCATTTAAAAGTAATCTGGACTCATTTTACCTTTGTAAGAGAACTCATACATAGGAATTTGGGCCCTTTATAAACATACATAACTAGAAAGGACAGCAAATGATTCAGGCTACAAGAGACTTTAACTAAAAACAGCAAATGAAACAATTCCCAAATTAATAATTTTCAATTATTAAGTATTGTCTATATAAAGCCATTTGCATATACTTAGAGTATCACAAATGGGATTATCATAGGATTGCAATAGAATAGCAATGTTTTAATTATTAAATTCCTAAGAATTAGGCTGCTCTTCAGATTCAGATGCCAATACTCACTTGAACTTCTAGTATATTTAAATTTCTCTATGTCTTGTTGTACATTATGTTTGCAACCCAGAAAAAACCCAAAAGGCTAGTTTGTGAATTCTTAGCTTAATTTTTTTTTTTTTTTTTTTTGGCTGTGCCGCACGGCTTGTAGGATTCTTAGTTCCCCCACCAAGGATCAAACCCAGTGAAAGCGCCGAGTCCTAACCACTGGACCACGAGAGGATTAATTCCCTCTTAGCTTAATATTTTTAAAAAAGTCTGTAGCACTGATGTAGGTTGGTTGATCATTTAATATGACTTAACCTGTTGCCTATATACTTTTAAAAAGAGTCTACATTTCTCTTTCCAAATCATAATTCTTATCTAAGAAGATGCAAAGTAAAAAGCATTCATGACCAATAATTTTATTGGTATGAATTTAAACTGGGCCTTCCCTGGTGGCCCAGTGGGTAAGACTCCACATGCCCAGTGCAGTGGGCCCGGATTCGATCCCTGGTCAGAGAACTAGATCCCACATGCATGCTGCAACTAAGAAGTCCGCATGTCACAAATAAAGATCCCACATGCCCCAACGAAGATCCCACATGCTGCAACTAAGACCCAGCACAGCCAAAAATTTATTACAAATAAATAAATACTAAAAAAAAAAAAATTTAAGCTGAGACTTTTCAATATCCCCATGACAGGGAAATTTTACCTGTTGCTGGAAAGATACTGGCCAATTTTCTCTTGATTGTTCCAGAGCAGACGATGTAAAGCAAGCACATTGCCATCACTGATGAAGGAAAGACTATGATTTACTGCATCACTTGTAGGACAATCGGATGCTATATCAAGGAAAAACCTTCAAAAATGCAAAGTTATTAGAATTTCAAAAACCAGATATACTCATATCTATGCTTGAATTAAATCTATGTGAAGTAACTTTGTGAAATTACTGCTATTACAAATATGGAGGTTTTATCATTAAACGAAACAAGAAGAGACAAGGAGAAAGTTGGTCTTCCATTTCTGATACCTGGTTACAGCTTCAGAGCAGGCTCTGAGGTCAGACAACGAAATTTAAACAGATGAGACTTTGTAGAGAAGCCAGTACTTTACAGATAAGGAAATGGAGGCCCAGACAAGACAAAAGACCTCCCCAAAGGTCTGTACAGCCTCTTAGGTCAAAGCCAGGATCAGAACCTTTGTTCTTTTAACTTTCTATGGGTAGTCAATCTGCCAGAATATAAATCCTATGCTGACATTCACTTCCTTTCCAATGTGAGTTGCAGTCCAACAGTACACCTTTTAAACTCCAATTAGACAGAAGTTCGCAGGAACTATAATGAAAAACTGGAAGAGAGTGTTGTACAAGTATAGCTTAGGCTGTGAGCCAAAACAATTAGATTCACACTGTATGAAAAGTAGAATTCTTGATGTCAACTTACATTTACAAAGCGCTTTCTCGTAAGTTATGTCATTTGCTTCTCTAAAATCAACTCACAGGCAAACATAGTGTTATACCTACTCTACAGATAAACCAGCAACTCAGAGAAAGAGAAGCAACTAGCTAGTTATGGGAACCTAGCAGAACTCAAGTTTTCTAAAATCATAAAACTTCAACAGTTATCCAGTTACTCATGAACAAAATCTTATGCATTTGCATCACGTGGTTTAAAGAGTAGCTTTTTAGTTTACATACATATCCAAATTAAAGTATCAAAAATATTCTAACATCAAAAAAACCTGTGATTATACACTATAATGCATTATCTGTACCAGTTTGGTTTTAGTTTTTACTGAAAGAAATCTTTTTCCTTCTTCCTCTCCTCCATATTGTGTCAAACTCAAATCCTTTATTTTAGGAGATATGTCAAAAACCCCTCCTGGTTTTTAAATATGGAAATCACTACCAGATTATAAAGAATATCATTTTATTTCATTACTGTCTTTTATAGTGGAATAAAATAAGATTATGTTCTTGACCAAGAGAGAAAAAAGAAAACAACCTACACAGGACCTTCATGTAGATCAAGTACATAGACTTGAGTGAAATTGAAAATATTTGATTCAAACAGAGCAACTGGCTAAGTATCAGGCTGCTCACCTTCGTGCTGCATCGAAGTTGCTTTTCACAAAATCATTAAAAGGCCGCATGTGCTCTTCTTTTGTGAAAAGGACATGATTGGCAATACTCTGAAGTACCTAAACAATAAAATAGGGTTATAAAGGATCTGATTGTTTATTTATGAAAGCTACACATTCATATATTCTTTAAAAAATATTAATTTTCTCACTGATACAATTTCTACTGGTAGTTAAAAATCAATTATTGCTCATTCAATAAATACTTGGTTTTGTTTCTATGCTTTCCCAAATATGAATATAATTATATAAACACGTATATATTTACATATATAAAATACAAATTAAAATTTTAATGTATTTTTTAATTTAAAAATCATATAGTATACATTTTGGTTTCCATTTCAGAATTTCCATAATGATTACATAGAAAACCATCTTCAGAAGACATTTGCTAAAATATTTTCAAATGATAATAAGGTCCATCGGTATCAGTCTAATGAATTTCTTTGTGATATAAACAAAAATAAAACAAAAGCATATAAGTGAAAACCACAGGGCATTTCAAAAATTAAGAGAAAGTACAGTGAATACAAAAAACTGAAAATTTATGGAAGAGAAATTTTGAATAGCTATATTATCAAAATGATTCTTCACCTTTGACATTAACTTCAAGCCTCTTTCGATTCTAGGTGGTGGCTTTTTATCTAGAATCCCTGCTTCATATGGTGAGACAATGGCAGGATTGATAAATCTGAGAAACATGGCACTTCCCACTGCACCGATGCTGTTCTGAGGGAAACGCTGGCTAACCACCTAAAAACAAGGAGTTGAGAATTCAGTATATGGTTTGAGTTAAAACAAGGAAATGGGAAGAAAGGGCTTGAAAGTCAAACTTTGCACAAAAATGCTGAAAGACCAATCCTTGTGAACAACACATGCCTAATTTTTCCTACTCCCAAAACATCAGTAAACAAAAATTTATCCTCAATTCTTGCCCTCTATCATTTAAAAGCACAATAAAGGCATCTAAGAAAAAAAGAGAAGTCTCATAGATGAGTTGTGTAGAAGAGATCTGAAAAAAGATCTTAATTTTATCATCACTGTTTATACTGCAGATTTGATGAGCAACGAAAGCAGAACAAATTTTCACACAAAGATTATCATATTTTACTAAGATTACAAGACATGAGAGTGTGGTCAACTCTTGTAAGGCAAAGCTAAATAAGTTTTCAACAGCATACACCTGAAACATCCAATACCTAATGGTAAATACTTACATTTTGCTGTATACCAGGTACAATTAAATTTCTTGAGCAAAATGCTTGCCATATACAAAACAAAACTTAGTTTTCTTTGATTCCTATCGAGAGAAAAAACTTACTTACAAGTAACATTATTGCCAGTTCTTTTTCTTCATCAGAATGCTTTATAAGGGCCTACTTATTATTTAAACCATGGAGGAATGGGAATTCTTGGGGACCTAAAAGAAAACAGGATCCCACCAGCAAAAGAGAGAACCCCTATGTGTACCTCAATTTGTAATTCTGTCAAATAAAAAAAGTTAAAGATACAAGAAATCGTTGCCCACGCTGAAAAACAATGTGAGCTCAACATTTTAAATGGATTTATTTTCTCTTTTTCTCTTTATAAAACATTCCACTTTGAAGGTAAATTAGACTGGGAAAGTGCTATGAAGCTGGCTCAGCTCCCATCTTTTCCTAGCATGTCCTGTTTTAAATTAACACATGAAAATTATAGTTTTCTGAAATTTACATTTGTTACAGATAACACACATATTTATTTTTAAAGAACACTCATATAACATTTAAATCTCTACAACTATTCATGCTTAGCGTGGCTAACTGCTGCTGAAAGCCATGCTGACTAACGGCAAGGCCGCAGTACTCCACTCAATGTTCTGGGATTCCAAGGATAAACCTGCATTTCAAAGGCTACTGGGGGAAAATGAGAAAACAGGATTTATATGCAGAATCTCACATAGCTCTAGTTTTCTTCACAATGCCTCAAAAAAATAATACTTCTTGTCATGAATTCTCATGGCTGACTGACTCAAGATTAACTCTGGAAAGAATAAGAATCATTTCACTTCATTCTATTTCCTTCAGTGCTTCATGTGGTATACATTTTAAATGTGTTGTTATTCACTGCCTAAAATCTCAAAATAATTTTCAACTATATATGATAGGAAGTTAGTAAAAATAAGACTTTAGAGAATGACTTTTTAAGCTGAGAAAATCTTTCTGAGAGGTGATAACGGGGTGAGTTATAACTAATATATTCTCACCTTCGTGTATACTGCATAGCTCAGGAAGCTTTCTTGGTGTTACAGTACTTGGAGTGCTATTGCATGAAGGACAACCTTACACCTCAGTAAGAGGAAACTGGTGAAGGTGGCTAAACACAGCAGTCTTAGAAGAATGGCTTTAAAACCTAAATACTGTTTTAGTTATTTTTAGCTGAAATACAGTTTTGGAAACAGAATTAAGAAGAAAACACAAGTGCTTTTACTACTCTAGTACAGTGTTTAACCTTTCGGGGAGTAGGAACAGAAAAATGAACGTTTACTTTCGCACAGACAAAACTCTTCATAAATTTTAGAATGTTCACAGACCACCATTGCTACTGCTTGTTTCTTTTAGAACTCACAAATTTTAATCTTAAAAGATAAGAAACACCTCAACAAACCTACAAATTTTTAAAGCCTTTAAGGAGTGAGTTAGCAAGAAGGAACGGGATTAAAAACTGCTTTATATTTATAATTGCAAATAGGTTGTTTTAAAAGAATCGCATATATTCAGTTTAATCCATTAAAATCCTGAAATGGTTTTTAAAGAAGTAAAAGTTAAGAGTTTGGTTTCCAAAGAACTGGTTAATTGTAAAATACTAACCTGCTGGGAAAGTGTCTCAAAAAAATCAATTACTTATATGCACACAGAGAAGTCTTTTAAAATGCATTTTTAGAGTAGCTATTTCCTGGTTTTCTCTAGGACAGAAAAGCTTTTAAAGTGTGATGCACATTTATACCTGATTTAAACTCAATCTCAGAATTTCATGAATATCTGAGTGAATTATTTCCCTAACGGATTATTGTAAAAATTATGAAAGGTACTACACCTTCACTAACTTCCACATCTTCAAAAATAATTCATGTCAAAACTCAGAAGTATCCACACTACAAGAACACATATTGTTTCATGTATCATATAATTATGTATCTCACCAATAACAGTATATTTTTGGAACTAAAACCTGATAAAACAATCAATACCCATAAAAATGCTCAACAACAAATTTTATGGTTAATTTATTAAAATACTTCTTTTCCTTTCACCACAAATTAACATCAGTGTAATTTTACCTCATAATATACACATACTCAAGTTGTTTTTATTTTTAATCTGCAAAAATCTAATTTGTATCCAAAAGACATTCTGCATAAAAGGTCAAAGTAGGGCCAGTCTGAATGCTGAAACCAATTATCAGTCAAATGTCCCGTTTACTTACCTCCCCGCCCACCCCCCCATAAAAGCTGAACTACAGGTTACAAATAAAGGCAGTCATACACTGTACATCATCAAGAGAATCACAACCCATCTATCCTTAATTACCTGAGTTAGGTTGACAACTTCTCAAAGGAAATCTAATTTACAGTATATGTTTGAGTATGATAAAGAGAATTATCTATAATATGATTACACAGCTATATACCAGAAGCCAGAACCTTCTCTCCATATTTTACACATTACAATCCATGGTACATACACCCCAAAAGAAAGTTAACTTGCTTTTTAGATCAGTAGATTCTGTTAAGCCAACAACTCCATAAACCAACATTTTAAATTTATAGTAACTATACTGTCTTCATACTTTGGAATGTGTTCTAAAATATCTTAAATTGCCAATTAGATTTCCTTTGTTTCCACAAGGACCTCATATCACTTGTGCTGAGAAATACATTCCAAAACTTAGTGTTACCCAGAAACATTTTTTTTTTAAATCTGAAAATAACACTAGAAAAAAACATTTCAAGGAACAATTTTAGACAAAATCTTAATAAATAAAGCAATGTTAGGAAGGCTAAAAAACATGCTCTAGAGAAAAAGAGAAAGCCTGAATTTTAATTTATGTGATATACTACACAATGGTATTAGTAAAACACCAAACAAGAGTGTTAGAAATAGTAAATTAATTTCAACAGTGATGGTGTATATTATGTTAAATCCACATATGCTGAGAAATAGAAGGCTGAAGCATTAGAAAGAAATGTTTTTATTAAGTAAGATGGCCATCCAATCCAATCCGTTTGCTCACAGCTGACCAAATTTACTTAACGTATCCAAAAAGGAATCTCTAGAATGGACATAAAAGCATGTCTCTAAATTTTAATTTAGTTCTGAATTTAAAATAGAAATTTATTATATGTAAAGCTCAGATGAGAAATGAAAGATGAAACCAGATGAATACACTAAATTTTACCTTTTAAAGTAAACTACCTACGTGACTCCTAAAGCTTTTCTTTACATCTTTCTCTAAATTTATTTGGATTGTATGAACAAAGGTAGTACTGAGCCTGATAAAGATCAGTCATACTGACAGATAATGGCAAATTTAAAATGAATGCACGTTAATATTTTGGACAAATGTCACTCACAGGAAGAAAATAATTATGACTACCATAATTTTCTTCCTTTTAAATTAGGGCAAGTTCATAGAAGCAGGTAAGTATATGCATATCATGTTTGCAAATAAGGTGTTTCTCTATAAATATGGACTCACTTTTATTTCAGAAGTACTATAATTCTCAGTCCCAATAGTTTAATAATGATTTTCTCTAAGGTAAAAGTGGTTTTGTTTTACCATTAGAATTTTTATAATCTAAGCACAATTATCTAAATCCTGGCTGAGACTGTCTAGATAAAAATATAAGAAGTAAAAAATAAACTTTAGCTACTTTTAGGTAAGATTTATTAGAAAGTGACACTTTCCTTCCATGTACTTCTAACAATTAAGGAAAACTTTCATCTCTAGGAAAAGAAATCACTCACATTACCTGCAAACAAGAAGCAAGAATGAAGAGAGTCAGCATTTCCTAAGGCCTTGAAATTAAGTTTCTTTGGCATTCATTTATAATTTAAAGAATAAATAATAAAATTAGACCAGGGATATCCAATGCAACAAATGCCCCCAAAATACCTTTGGGATAAATCAAACCAAAGGAACACAGAGAATGTTTCAATGTAACTTAATTCCAGGGTTAATTGAAATGAAAGCTACTTTGTGCCAGAATTAGTAGAATGATTTTACAGTGAAGGTCAAATAGGCTGAAGTGAAGATGTTCTTAACAAACAGCAAAAGATTTTTGTTTTGCTTTGAAAGAAACAGCTAAAAAAAAGTTCTCCAAACTTACTGATTTTTTGTTTTCCTTTTTTTCTTTTACTGTAGCTTTATTCAGTAGGGAGTGGCAAGTTGCCTACAGAACAGAGATGAGCACAAACAAGTCACAGCACCAACTACATACAGCAACAAAAACAATGTTGGCTTGTACATAAAATTACATGATCAAAATGTAACACAAATGGAATCAACAAAAAATTAGGAATCAACTTAATTTTGAGGGATGAATTTTATCTCTGGATTTTAATTTTTATTACATTTTTAAGCCAAAGCATAAATAGCAAGAAATGCTGAGACAATCATATCTACTATTTCTGGCTATAAATCGCAGAAAAGCTCTCCTCAAGTGAATGTGAGGATATTTAATATTTACATTTCAGTTAAATCCTAGCTTTTGATAAATTTTATATAAAATGTTCATTACAAATAGATCATACTCTAAAAACACTTCTATGCGTCTACATAATTTTTTCTTGATACATATATTTATATATACTTCTCTGTGTATCCTTCAATTGACTTAAAAAGTTCTTTTTCCAATAGCTAGCATTGAATTCCTATCCTACTGATTAAAAAAATAAACATTAAATGGCTAAATATAATAGAAAAATACACTTTAGAGATTCTGAGCTAGTCTCTCTCTCTTTAAGAAAGATTACTCTTACAATTTCACTTATTTTTGTTTGCAGGCTACTTCCTGAAAAAGTTCTAATCAGAGGAGGTTAAAAGCTCTGCAACGTTTGGGGAAAGAATGTTATCAGCTCAACTAGAAATAAGCATTAATATTAAAGTGAAGAAACTGCAGAGAAAATTACAGAATAAAACTGTAAGCCTGCTTAAAATTTTTCACAGATTTGACCATTTATCAGAATGTCTCCAAAACACACACACACACACACACAAAAACAAAAAAAACCCCAAAACCCACAGAGACATATTGGTTTCATCTCTCAGAGCTCCTCCTAGGCCAAAGAGCTCTGTTAAAATTAAAAGACTCCTGATTGGACTAGACTAGGCACAATAATTATTTTTAAAATATCTTGAAAACAAATTAGAATTCTTTAATCCACCATACACGGCATTTTATTCTAAAAATTCTGTGCATTCAACACCATAACCCATAATAACTTGGCATTAGTTTGATATTTGTTCATCCATCCATCCATCCATTCATCCAAGTAGTTACTGTGCACCTACGTGCTAGATACCATTCTAAGCACTGGAAGAAAGCAATAAAATAAGAAGACACGGTCCTTTTCTCAAGGAGCTTTGATTCAAACTTTAGACTATATACAAAAGCACTAGTAACCCAATTTATCCCCAAAATGCAGTTTTATACACTTTTTATTTTCAATTACGGTATATAACCATCAATTATAGCCTTAAAATTTTTGTGTAAACGACTTCTGTTTGGAGAAGCACATTTGCTACGAAAAGACGACATTTATTTAGAATCATATTTAGCTCTTTCTCAGAATTCTCTCACCACAACTTAGGAGAATATCCAATCTGGGAATTGTTTTCTCATTATTCCAAAACTATCAGGAGGAAAAGTGGAAATAAATACATGAGAAAATGTCTCAGTTATAAATCTAACACATGTTCACAGTTGGCTATTCCTATATAATCTTAACCCAGTCCACTAAGTAAGGAGACATATAAAATGAAAGACATGGTTAAACCATGATTTTAAAAAGGCTTAACAGTCAAAAGTACTAACTCAAGACCTAAAGCTCAGAGAAATTTATTAGCTAGCAATATACTCAGCTTTCAAATCTTCCCCAGTAGGTCCCAAAGCAGGAGACATATTTACTAGAGGGAAAAAAACAATCGACTACTATCCCTCCCAGCAGAACATAAAAGTACAAACGGACCATTATGTTATTTCCAAAGTCAAAAGGGCAAGGAAAAGCCAGAAGAGGGAAGATGAATAAAAATAAAAGAGCAAACTAAGGGAAAAACTACATTTGGAAGGAGACTCAATGAAAGAGTATCTTGAGATCAAAGTTTATTTTTTTTTCATTTTTAATTAGTAAATGTAAAATTTCCTGTAATCAGTCACTTATCAAAAAATAAACTTTTATTTATAAATAACATAGCATATATTTCCTCTACAGTATTGTACATTCCAACAATAAGTTTATCCAATACGTCCCCAAAATGCACTAACATTTAAATAATATTATTAAAGGGAGTGATTGTATGTGAAATTTTAATACAATAATTCAGGTCTGTTGTAATATGGGATATTGTATTATGGAATGTTTTAAAAAGCACTACACATAGTGGTTAATAAGCCACCAATTATCAACTAGCATTATTTTCTGCATTATTTTCACTTCCCTCCCTTCCTAACTATGAAAGCTGACAAGAATCTTGTTTACTTGGGTGGGAGAAATGGGGTTATTTATTTCTTCATTAAATATTTTCTAAGTACTTACTAAGTGCCAAGCACTTAGTTCCTTTTTCCTTATCAAGTGGGACTCCAAGTTTGCTGATGATACAAAAATTGTTTTCTTTTAGGGAGACAACCACATGAAGAATTTCTACTAAAATCTACTAGAGACCATATATGTAACCAGGCAGTTAGTACCCATTCACTTCTAACCAGCTAAAGTCAAAGCCACTGCCACTTGAGAAATTCATTTGCTCTCTGAAAACAGTTACTATTAGGCCAACCAAGAAGTTGGTCCAGACTATTTTTAATAGGTGCTCACCATTTCTTATCTGCCTAGTTATATAAACAGAAAGGACTGAATTGGATTTGAAGAGAAACCTGAATAATGCCCAGACTTAAGCTATTCCTTACTGTATTAGATTTCATATTATAACTAAACCACCCTCTGGTCTCAGATTTAACTAGCTGAAAAAATTATGTGGGGCTCTCCTAAGCTTCCTTGAGCTATTTTGAAAAGGCAGGAAAAGTCATGATAAATTAAATTAAGAGAGTTTTAATGCTAAGTATGCTTCATCATCTACAAACATGATGCAACATTTTTTTATAGATACAGCAGATACATCTTTATAAATAGCAATGGGGGAAAAATTCACAAAGAGCAGCCTGAAACAGCTTTTTTAAATGACAATTTCACTGATCTTGCTAATGTCTCTAAGCAACCAAAGCCCTGTGCTAAAAAACAAATGGCTGGGGATAACTCTGCAAAGAAAAAGACACAAAAGGCATGGGTTTTGATAAATACATACATTTTTTCCCCTATACCTGCCCCTGTCCCAAACTCCAGACCCACTAATGTTTCTTCCAGAATCACAGTTTTAACAGGCTAATGTGGATTTGCACTAATCTCCCTTGGAGTGATTAAATCATTTCTGAAACTGCATATGCCGATCAAAAACACAGTGGAAGCCATAAAAGAACACAGGTGCAATTTCCTTAGCAAGTAGGGGATGACTGTGGACATCTGAACTCAGAAGCATTACTTGCAGTTCTGGTGTTGGAAAGTCTAATAAATTTGACATGAATGATGATGCAATATATTTTATAAGTAGCATTCTACATAAAATAAAACATCAGCCTGTCCTGGGAAAACCTGACACAAACACAATAGAGCTTAATAAAAAAATCAAAATTATGGATCAAGCATTTCACAACACAAAAAACAAGGAGTAGACCAGCCTCATATGTGAAAGACCCTATGAGTAATTTAGGTACAAGATAAAAACAACAACAAAAATTCCGTAATATATCTCATTTCAATCACATCTATTATACCCAGTAGATTTGGTGCATTTTAAGCTTGTTCTCAACGCAAGGAAAATTTCTTATTTTTAAAGTACCCCCTTAAACTACTTTATATTTTTAAAGCCAATTTAAACAATTCTTAATGTATTATTCATCCAAACTGATTCAGTATTATCAACCACCCACTATTAGCAGCTAAATCCCTCTTTGGTAAAGCATTTTTTAAAATTCAGCTGTGGATTAATAATGGTAATCTCTAACCTTAAGCATACCTGGTACAGACAGTGGCACACACTTCGTAGCTGAGGGGGAAATTCGGAGGAGGAACTGATGATGGCATGGAAGAACTTTTCGGTCATCTGAAGGAGGTTTCGCTGGTTTTCCTCAAGGCTCTCTGACTGTTCTAACCTATCGAGAGGAAAAAGAAAAAAAGCAAAACCAATTAAAAACAAACAAACAAACAAACAGACATACTCCTTAAAAGAGACTCCTTAAGAGACATTCAGCCAAATGCAACATTTGGACTTTGTTGGGAACCTGATTTAAACAAACCAACTACAAAAAAGGCAATTTTGAGAATTGTGTATAAAAATTCTTCTCCCTCTATATTTTCACAAATTTAGTATATGATTTTATTTTTTTGTCCATCTAGTAGGTAGGAGACTGCATCTCACATTTTTAACTTTTATTTCCATGACTTCAGTAAAGTTAGACATGCTTTCAATATTTTGTGGCCATTCAGGCCCTATTTTCAACTGCCCTTCATATCCAGTTTAATATCTCTAACTGCTAGGTGTCCCTCTTGCCAGTACCTAAAATTCAGTTTGTTCAAAATCAGCTGATTTTTTTCCTCCTACTTGTATGTCTCATCCTGTGTTCCCCATGTTGTCAACGGCACCATCACTGTTTCAATCATGTCATTCAGATGACCTCTGATGTCGTCTTTGCCTGCAGTACTCCATTATTCCCCACATTCAATTATTGTTGCTAATTCTTCTGTATGATTCTTTTTGTTTTAAGGTATTTATTTATTTATTTGGCCGTGCTGCACAGCATGCAGGATCTTAGTTCCCTGACCAGGGATTGAACCCATGCCCCCTGCAGTAGAAGCACGGAGTCTTAACCACTGGACCGCCAGGGAAGCCCCTCTTCTGTATGATTCTAAAGTCTTGGTGCTGTGATTAAAGGCAGATATTCAGAAGGCAAACTCACTAGGTTTAAATTTCAGCTTTACCACTTATTGACCATTATGACCTTGGTCAAGATACTTAACTTCTCTGAGCCTCATTTTTTCCATCAATAAGACAGGAATAATTACAATGCCTACTTTATGGGGTTTAAATTTTACCCAATGGCTCTCAAATCCACAAACCTTTACTTGAGCTGCCCAACCGAACTCTCAAAACACATTCCCTATGAAAGTCACTACTTAACTACTTGTTATACGTCTTATCTCCCCTACTAAACTGTAAGATCCTTGAAGGATGTATTCATCTTTGACCCCTTAAAAACTAGCATAGTACCTTACCAAAACAATTATTGAATAAATACTTGTTTTCAATCTCTTAACTAGTAATTTTCTTTCTATACTAATTTACATATTACATAAAAGTTTGGGACACTCCAGATTCCTTGCAGCTCACCATGTGGTGCAGCATATGGATACAGTAAGAGTTTGGAAATTAATGCAGATGACAGGCAGGAAAGATTTCATGGACTAGATGAGTTCTAAAGGAGGGAAAGAATCTGCACAGGCAAAAAGAAGTAAGGGCATTTCAGAAAGAAGAAGGCAGGACAAGCACACAGTTCAATCTGATAAACATTTATCATGCATCTACTATTTGCCATCTTAATGCCAGGTGCTGAGGATTCAACAATAATTGGCCTTTGAACCTCTCAAAGAGGGGAGAGAAGTACACACTAAGTAATGAGTACAATTATTCAAGGATATAAAAGACAAAATAGCAAACCAGAGACAGACACGATTAATTCACATGGCAACTGGTTGCCGGGAAGTCAGAGGCAGAAAATGAACTTGGGATATATGGGGAACTAAAAAGAGACTGGTCTAAACATGGGGGCTTTATGAAGGGAGATCACTTAAGAAGCTACAATAGTAACTCAAATCTGAGATATGGAGGGCATAGAAGCTTTGCGTATGAAAGAAAATATTAACAGTATATTTAACAGGGCTAGAAGAGATTTCTAGAAACCTTGACAGTTCTTGTCTACTTTGTGGGAACTTTTTCTTAATGAGTCAACACAGCAGCAGGTGTGCTGCTGGTCTGTTTCAGATGTCCCTCTAATACATCTATCCCTCATGCCTCCCACATGCCAATGATAACTTATTGGCTATTCCATTAATTCTGATCTATAATGAAGCTTTGTGTTCAATTATTTAAGTGTTTGTGTGTATAAAAATTTTTCCCTCTGATTTTCAATCAGCTTTTGTTTTTGTTTCCTATTGTTTTCCTGTTTTTAATTTCATTGATTTCTAATTTTTATTTCTTTCCTTCTGCTTGCTTTAGGTTTATACTGAACTTTCTCTAATTTTCTAAGGTGAAAGTTTAGGCCATTCATTTTAGATCTTTCTTCTTTTCTAATATATGCATTTAATGCTGTAAATACTATATTTCACTACATTCCACACATTCTGATAAGATGCACTTTCATTTTCATTTAGTTTTTCTTTTTCTTTGCATTTCAGTTTTGGAAATGTCTATTGACATATCTTCAAGTTCACTAATTCTTTTCTCATTTGTGTCCAGTCTACTGATAAGCCCATCCAAAGGCATTTTTCCTTTCTGTTACAATGTTTTTGATTTCTAGCATTTCCTTTTGATTCTTTCTTAGAGTTTCCACCTCTGTTTAAATCACCAACCGGTTGTTGCATGTTGTCCACTTTTTTCCATAGAGCCCTTAACATATTAATTGTAGTTATTTTAATCCTTGTCTGATAATTCCAAAATCTGTCACACCTGAGTCTAGTTCTGATGCTTGCTTTGTCTCTTGAGACTGTAATTTTTTTGTTGAAAGACCCAAGACATAATGGGTAGCAGGAACAGAAACAAAGAGGTCTTTAGTGTAAGGTTTTATGTTAATCTGGCTAGAACTTAGGTTGTGCTTAATGTTTGCTGTAGCTATAGGTGTCAATTTCTTCCGGTGTCCTTGTTTTTGTCTACCTAGTTGTCTGGGATTCCCTAGTTTTCCCTAGGAATTCCTTCTTAGGGTCTCTGTGTTGAAGCTCTCTGCTGTAACCCACTTTTAATACACTGGAGTCCTGTTGATGTAGTAGTGAGGTACTGGGGAGGGGAAGCAGTCTATAATCTTATGCTTATATCTCCACTGTTTTACTGGGCCAGAGTGGCTGGGTTGTGACCTTCAAAAGAATTTCTTAGCCTTTTTTCTCCCCTTATGTGAGTCAGGAAGGCTAGAGGAGGCTGAAGTTGGGTAACTGCCCATCCTCCAGGTCAGATAAGGCTCTGATAGTAATCCTTAAAGGCAGGCCTTTGTAAGGGAGAACAGAACACTATGGGCATATTACAAAATGGTTACTCTTCCCCTTCCCCTGCCCAGAGCACAAGGGGACTTTTCTTCCACCTTCACCATGAGAACCTGGTAGGGTTTCTAGAGGTCAAACTCACAGAAGTGTGGGGGTCCCCCTGACACAGGGCCCCCAGGAGCTTTCATTCTCAAGCTAATCCACACTCAACCTCCAGCAAGTTGTCAATTACAGCCTAAGTGTTCCTACCAGTTACTGACTCCAGCAGCTGTTTCTCCCTGTAAGCTGGGATTCTCTGAATTTGGCTGTCATGCCAGTTTTTTCCCTTTTTTTTGGGGGGGGGGGCGGTGCCCTTCAATTCTCTGATGAATTTAAGAAGAGTTGCTGATTTTCTGTTTTCAGCTTTTTCTTGTTATGAACATAGCAGTGTCAACTTCCAAGCCCTCTACATGTCAGAAAAGATGTCAACTTGATTTTAAGTAACCTGAATATAGGTAGCTTGTCATCTAGTTCCCTTCTCTGTGCCAAAGTACTTAGTACAGTAGATTTCTTTCAGGCAGTAGTTCACTCTCTAAGTAATTTTTACCCTTTAGAAAGTGAAATTGCTAAATGGTAACAAAATACAAGATGACATTAAAAGAATGTCGCTTTTAAGTTTAAACTACAACTTTTAAACCATTTTAACAATAACTGGTTAATTTAGGTGCCAGAGTTCTGATTAGATATTACCGTTGATACTTCAGCAAAGGCAGAGCCAAAAATACCAACTGATACGAAGTTGCCAAATAAAACTTTTAGGAAGAGAAACCATCAAGAAGCTCTGAACTTGAAAATAAAAAATAAAATAATGTTAAGGTCCTAACTGAAAGACAAGAGATGTGGCTTAGAAAAAGCAAGCATAAGTGTTAAAAATTTCATTCAACAAATATTTATGAAATGCCAACTATAAGCCAGATACCATGGGGACAGGTAGAAAGCTTCATGGAGATGGTGGTTTTTAAACTGCACCTTACATTACCCCTTGGCCTCTTTCCCTTCTCCTAGTCAATCCACATTATAGGAGGAAGAGCGAGATAGATTAAAAAAAAAACAGAGTCAAGCATGCTCAGTTCAGTGCCGTCCTCTCCATTCTAGATATGTCTGCCTGCAGAAAAGATATAATCTGGTCTTCTCTCCACTTGTGATAAAAAGCTTGCCAGCCCCTGTGATGGAAGCCTGTAGTTTACCCAGCTGTGCAAGGGATGGGGAAGATGATTCTAATTCAAGGTGATGTATTAGCAAGCCTATGCTACATGCCCACAGGATCTAAAGCCCCACTCTTTAATCATTTTTATCAGAAATAAAGGAGACAGCTGATTCCTGGGTGCTTCACTCCCATCCCTCCCCTCCCTCTGCCCTTTTGGTTTTGAACTTGGTGGGGGGAAAATGGGTATTACTTATTAGGCAACTCTAATCCCAATGAACCCCATGTTGTCAAGCCACTTTAACAATGTACAACATGCTCATATTTCACTGGAGTTAAAGTACAGAGAACACATGAAAGAATGACAAGTAGTGATGTGGATTATAGTCAGATGAGTTTTTTTCTTGCAGTCAATGGGGAACAACTGATGGTTTCTAAGAAAAAAAGTGACAAAAAATTTTAGGTTTCAGAATAATTCCTGCAGTAAATGATCTGCAAATAAAAAGATAATGCTAGGACAATAATTAGAAAGCTACTACAAAAGTCAATGGGATTGGGATTTCCTAGGTAGCACGGTGATTAAGAATCCGCCTGCCAATGCAGGGGACACGGGTTCAAGCCCTGGTCCGGGAAGATCCTGCATGCCGCGGAGCAACTAAGCCCACGTGCCGCAACCACTGAAGCTTGCACGCCTACAGCCCGTGCACCGCAACAAAGAGTAGCCCCTGCTCGCCACAGCCAGAGAAGGCCCGCACAGAGCAACAAAGACCCAATGCAGCCAAATAGTAATTATTTTAAAAGTCAATGGGATCGATATGGCATTGGCTAAATAATGATATTGCCAAACCACAAAACATTATGCAGCAGTTAAAAAGAATCCGGTTCATTATCTTTCTATGCTGACAAAGAATGATCTAAGACACAGGGTTATGTTAAAAAAAAAAAGTTGCAAAACCATGTGTATATTGATAATATCTTACCATTTATATTAAGTGCTCATATTATAATATAGTTTCTACCACTAGAAATATGTATATACAAATGAATTGAAAAAGGACAGAAGAACGGCCTAACTAGTAACAGTGCTATGTCTCTAGAGGTGACAGTCAAAGACACCTTTAATGTTATTTGTAACTTTCTTTAAGAAAAATGTGTTTGAGGGACTTCCCTGGTTGTGCACTGGTTGGGACTCTGTGCTCCCAGTGTCGGGGGCCCGGGTTTGATCCCTGGTCACGGAACTAGATCCCACATGCATGCCACAACTAAGGAGCCTGCGAGCTGCAACTAGGGAGCCTGCCTGCTGCAACTAAGACCCAGCGCAACCAAATAAATAAATATTTTTTTTAAAAAAAAGAAAAGAAAAATGTATTTGTGTGTAACTTTTATAATTAAAGACTAATCTTAAGAATCAAGGGGAGAAATTATGAGGGCCTTGCCTCATGTAGTGGAAATGAAAAAATGGAGAGCTGTTGCAGATAAGAGGATGACACACCTGGTAGGATCTACTTCAAAGCTAACATGCTGCCAATCAGAGGATGTGATCACAATCCGTAATAAAGGATCCAGGAGTTTCTGTAGGTAGGTAGCACCATATACCTAAAGAAATACACAAGTAGGAATTTATTATGCCGGCTCCAAATATCTTGCATTAAAGAAGACATTCTGCTCTGTACATAATCACTGTTTGGCATATCTCCGCACCAAAAAAAAAAAAAAGATAAATGGATACAAACCTTGAAACAGAAGGTCATTATTTTACTGGCCAAGCTGTTGCCTCGGAAAAGAGTCTGCATGGAGTCTGCCAATTCTACTTCCTTAGAAAACATGTTCCAGAGCAGTTGGTAGAGTAAATGCCGAGAGTCAAATAGAGTCACTAGAACTCGAGCTAGTTCATCCTGAGAACAAAATAAAATTGTGTCAGTGTAAACAGTTCCATTTTTCCTTAAGCTGGAAACTGAAAGGCAAATTCAAAGCTGACAACCACCTGCTGAACTGAGGTATATGGTGAATGATTAAGTTTTCCCCTGGGATTTATCTGTGTATATCTGTCTATGACAGATGACTATTTCTATACACTACAGTAGCTGCTAACTCTAAGGATTAAATGATAAAAGGTAAGAGAGGCCAAGGCTTTACCAGAAGACAAAAAAAATCCAGGATTCAGTTCAAATTCTATGACAAAATGAAAGAAAACAGAAATAGAAGATGATGGCAAAGAGTTTGATATGCACAGATCATTTTCTTAGAAAATCAATGAGGGCAAATAAGACTTCGGTGACCACAGAGCTCTACTCTCTTCTTATATGGTCAGGGAAACTCAGTGAACGCTGAACACGGCTAGGCAAGAAACAACAAAAATGGAAAAACTACAGGATTTGCAGCAAGTCAGGACAAAGACCTAGGCTGTGCATTCAGAACCAAAAGATTAGCCAGATTTACATACAAAGTGGGGATGGGTGGCTAATTCCCATCTAGGTCCTAAACGATAAGCCTCATAATTCCCCACAGTAAAGTATCTTTTGGTACACTCAAGAAAAATGAACGTGATAGTAAATCACTGTTTAACCATACATGTTGGGAAGAGATTTAGAGAGAACAGGGGTAGCCATAATAAGATGGCCCAAACTTCAATCAGTGACAACAAAGCCAGGATCATGGCCTGTAGCTCCTCTAATTCTTGTCTGGTCCCAGGATTATTATAATCTGTTATTCGAATAAAGGAAAAAATTTAACAATCCTAACCACAGATAACTGAAGCCAAATACGACCCAATACGCTGCTATACTTCCTACAGTTACATAATACATAATTGACTAGATATAAAAATTCTATCCTCCATTTTAAAGCCAAGTGTAATTACGAGAGATAATTCAGTTACAAAATAAAACTATTTTTAGACTGTTGTGCTAGTTTTTTCCACTCTAATCCCTCCCCTGCAAAATTCTGAAAACTTTAAGCACCAGAATTTATTTATTTATTTATTTATTATAGTATTTTAATTTATTTAAGAATAACATAATAAAAATAACATCATAAATCCATAACATGTTAGCATAAACAATAGTTTTGGTAAAAATAATTATATTTTCCAAAACAACAACAACAAAAATCTGTGAAGAGTAGTGTTGTTTTGTATTTTTGCATTTTTTAAAAGTGTCTGGCTTTATAAATGGTAGTTGAATTTTCATATAAGCACCAGAATTTAAATTTACAAAATAGAACTAAAATTTTTAAAGTTATCTTGTATTTTGTTTAGATACAGTTCAAATAGATCTGGCCTAATATAAAAGTCCTTCTGTAAAAAAAAGTCATTTAGTATAAAACACATAAGAAATGATTTACTGAAAGAAAACAAAATGATTAAAGCCTCTTGGACTTAACTAATTCTATTTTATTGAAAAAATTACTGATAATTTTTAGCGCTAATTATAGGTAGGTGCTAAAAGGTAATTCAGAATTCCATTTTCAAAATATATGAAGATCTGTGAACTAATGTTAGGCTTCAAGAGGATTTCAACAATTTCCTTTTTCTAACTCACTAGCTACAAGCAGGATTCCATCTTCATTCATTAAACAATTACTTACTGAGTCATTGTTATATGCCAGGTTGTACTTCAAGACCTGGAACTACAGCAGTAAACAACATAGACATACTCTGCTCTCATGTAGCTCACATTGTGGTGGAAGGAGACCAAGCAATCAAATAAACAAGATAATTTCACATAGTAAATAACTGCTGCAAAGAAAATATAACAAGGAATGGAATAAAATGACTGTGAGTGTGGTTTTGATTGGATGGCCAGAAAAGACCTCACCAGGAAAGTGATATCTGACTTGAAACTTGAATAACAAGAGACCAGGGAATAAGTATTCTAGGCAGCAGCAGCTGCAAGGGTGCTCAAGGGTAGAAATAAGCCTAACATGTTTGATGGCCAGTGTGGTTTCAGTCTGGTGAACAAGAAGGAAAACGGCATAAGATGATGTCAGAGATGAGGCAGGGCCCAGGCTGGGTAGAGCCCTGTAGACCAGGGTAAAGAGTTTGAGTTTCATTGTAAGTATGAAGAATAAGATCCTACAGCTTTTAAGCAGAAACACATCTACAGGCAACAACAGATTACATATAATTAGATACAATTATAGATATAATTATAAATTAGATATAATTTACTAAAATGAAATGAAATGAAATCATTTTCAGTACAGTATAAACTAAACAGCTTTTTAACATGGAAAGGGACAAGCTTTCTCAAATGTTTAGCATATGTTACCAAAAATGATATGGTTCTAGGAAATTTTTTATTAACAGATGCCAAATAGCCATATTATGTCTTCTGTATTTAAAACAAGCAATGTCACAATTTCAAATGCAAATAAGAGTGGTTAAATTTTTAAAAAATTGTATAACGCATTACAGAAAAAGAGTTGTGAACTAGAGGTATATCAATAGTAAACAGGCATAAGCCTTGAATTCTAGTTCTAGCATTACTAACAACTAAATATGAGATTTAACCCTAATTATCTCATTTAATATATGAATACACCAGACCAGATCAGGGGTTTTAATTTTCTTTTGATGAGTGTTCAAATGGAATTTTTCAGTGGGTCAGGTAAGGAGTTTGAGTTTTACTTTAAATATGTGAAATAAGATCCTCATATTTAAGAAATCTAGTGAGGGCTAGAAGAGCCAACCACTTTCCACAGCTGAGAATCACTCAAATAATATCTGAAGTTTCTTCCAGCTCTAAAAGTTTTAGCAATTAATTCAATTCATTGATACACACTACTATATAGAAAATAAACAAGGACCTACTGTATAGCACAGGGAACTATATCCAGTATCTTGTAATAACCTATAATGGAAAAGAATCTGAAAAAGAATATATATATATGACTCAATCACTTTGCTGTACACCTGAAACACTGTAAATCAACTATATTTCAATTTAAAAAAAATTCATTGAATGAATGAATTTTGAAGCTTCTGCTATGTGCCAGGCACTGTTCTTCTCCTCTTACTCAATGAACTTACCCACTGAGAACAAGGGACCACATTGGCCAGAGCCATTGCTATTGGGAGCTCTCCTTGATCACCCATCATTGTGACCAACTCTACCAGTCTCTCAAAACGATCTGCCAACACCGTTTCTGCAAGTGTGTCAAATTCTGTGCCTTGTTGAAGGATTTTTGTCAGAACTTCCATAAATGTAGCTCTTGTCTGAAGATCTTTGTGATAACCTAAGCCTGATATAGACAGACAGATGCAAATTTACTAACATGGTCTTTCTGAAGTAATTCCACTTGTCTTACATGCCAGTTCTCTAGGTTTTAAATTTCTAAATGAAGCTTTCATTTTATCTCACCTATGGAGTGCATGAGGCCACTGTCCACGTTAGCATTGAGTAAGTTTGACATTGCCAGGACTGTACAGTGCCTCAGTGATGCCAGCCTCCGAGACATGCCACGTTTCCTGCCACCTGTTTGTGCATTTTCATCTTCAACTTCACTACAGTCGTTCAAAAGGTTCATAAACAATGTGAAATACCTGTGAAATAAAAAGACTGACCCTTACCCAGTGAAGGCCACATCAACCAGACAGCGAATCAGACATTCTGAAACCATCACATGTGCATCACATGAGTGGCTCTGGGTATCTGCTTCTCTCCAGTCTTGGGGAAATCAGCCAGCATGGCTCATTATGAAGTGTTTTGTGTTGAATATGATTTTATCCTGACAAAGCTCAGTACATACTTCATAATATAAACACCAAATACATGCAGTGTTTCCTGGCTAATGCATCACTTTTAATGTTTAGAATATAAAAATTAGTGGTCCAAACAGTTTAGACAATGACATTTTAAATGACTTAAGGAGGTGATCTGGGTTTTACTACCAATAAAATTTCACCAATCGGACTTCCCTGGTGACTCAGTGGTTAAGAATCCGCCTGCCAATGCAGGGGACACAGGTTCGAGCCCTGGTCCGGGAAGATCCCACATACCGCAGAGCAACTAAGCCTGTGCGCCACAACTACTGAGCCTGCACTCTAGAGCCTGCGAGCCACAACTACTGAGCCCGCGTGCCACAACTACTGAAGCCCGCACTCCCAGAGCCCGTGCTCCGCAACAAGAGAAGCCCCCGCTCGCCGCAACGAGAAAAAGCCCACGCCTAGCAACGAAGACCCAATGCAGCCAAAAATAAATAAATAAATAAAATTTTTAAAATTCACCAATCAAATTGTTTTCTTTAAAAACCACGAAACACTGGATTACTGGACTGAATGTCAATATTATGACATAGTATGAGTGTGTTTCATGTTTGGTCATTGCAATCACTGTTGCTTTTGTTGTGGTCATCCATTTACAATGCTTGGTGTCAGTTTATTTATCTCTTGTAAAAATAAAATACAGTGTGTGTGTGTGTGTGTGTGTGTGTGTGAAAAAAAAAATACAGAGTGTTCAGTAGAAAGTAAAAAAAAAATAAACCACAAAACACATGTGCATCACATGGGTGGCTCTGGTATAGGGCTTCCTATACAAGCCCTATCATGGATAATATTGCTTCGAGCACATGTTATATTTTGTGAGACAGCGGCTGATGGCCATAATAACAAAGCAACTGAGTTCCATTTCCTAAATATAATCATTTGCTACTTCGGTTATGCTTTGTTTTGTTGTGTGTGGGGCTTTGTTTTTTGCTTTGTATTTTTGGTGACTGAAATTTACTTAAGAAATAACTGTGATTTGGCTTCCATCAATTCCACACCATCTCCTTCCTCAGGCTGCAGCGGAAGACCAGCCAGGAGTGAAACTACTGCTTCCATGCTTGCCTGGTCCAAATCTCTGAAGAAAAAAAAAGTTTAAAGGCCACAAATCTTTCAGGTTCTTCCACTCCACCTTCCCCTCAAATAAACTTCTTCCTAACAGATACAAACTTTAATAACTACCTATTTCATTAAACAAATTACTATGAAAACCTAAATAATCTGAGTTAATATGCAGAGCCCAGAATGCCAAGACATTTCAAGTTGGGGAGAGGGTGATAATAACTTTCTACAAAGTAATCTTGGCAAAATGACTACCTTAAATGAAAAGCACAAACTATGGAACCAAGGCTGGCCAAAGAAATATATGTGAATGGTTTTTGTGTAATACATAATGTTTAAATATTTCTGATACATTGCAGTAAGTGTTTATCTTTAGAGCAAACTTAAGCAATTACATTTTAGAAAGACTCAAAAGGACTAAGTTCCTCAAATAATATCTTTATCCAATCAAAAATTAAAAACAATCTAAGGCTTTATATACCTTATTTTCCAACTGTAGACTATCCTCCCTAAACAGACAACCCAAGCTTTCCAAACGTAACACTCTCTCACATTTGTTTTTACTGAAAGTCTTTTAGTTAAAAAGAAAAAGAAATAATAAAGATTAGTATCTTTATATAATTCAAATGCAAAAGCTTGAAATCCCAAAAAACAATTTCAATACACATAAAATGTATGTACACAAACTATAATGAAGTAGTAGTAGCACCTAGAGTTAACCTGCTGATACTTGGTTAAGGTCTTTTTTTTTACCTTGTAAGACATTTTACATCCTCATCTGCTGCTTGGTTTGATGTGCCCATAACCCAGTCTGTCAGGTACTCCACCATCTTATTCCTACAGAATGGCAGAGAAAAAGACAAGACGACACAGCTTTTTTAAAGCCACACATACACTTTTAGTCATATGAGAATTTTTAATAGTTCAAGTAATTTTCCAAATCACCCAAGCAACGTGACAATTTCATAAAAGAGATACTGCTATTACAAATCTAACAGTGAGAAGGGCGCAAACATGAGCAACCTGGGTACCGATCCACCACATCAGCCCTTAGCTATGGTATCCATTTGGATACAGAATCAAATTCTTGGCCTCAAGTGTAGTGTAATTTTAGAAAAAGGGAGCACTGTCATGGGCACAAAGGTTTGGGAAATTTGAAAAGATACGAAGAGAAAAAAAACCACACACACATAAAATGCTCCTTTTTCACCTTCCCCACTTCCCATGATAACCAGGTGCACACTATTTTTCTGTACTTCACTTAACATAATAAGATTTACAAGACTTAACTTTGCTCTTTTGAGAACTCACCTAAATTTCATCTCTTGACAAAATGAGAGGTCGTCTCTCCTTGCCATCATTACCTCCACTAACTGACACAGTTTCGTTTTTATTTGAATTGCATGGACCATATTCCCAAGCACACGAACATATCTAGACACAGAAGCATTAAAAAAAAAAAGATCCGATATAAACAAAAGAGAAGATTTTCTAAATGCTTTCATCTCTAAGTAAAATGATTAAATGTAACCATAAGAACTATAAGATTTTCATTTTGTTTATATGAGAACATATATAACTTCTAATTACCTTATTATTACACCCTAATTTGGGTGCAACAGAGAAAAGGATAGCAAATTATTTCACTACTAACTACCGATACCAATGCGTCTGCTACACTTCAGTAGAATGCTTACCTGACCAGGTTTAACATCATTGTTTCAATGCTAGCTTGCCCCAGATGTTCAGAGCTGCCTTCAGTATGATTATCTAGTAAGTTCTTCATTATAGCTATGGTTTGCTCCACGAACTGAGTATTGGTGTCAGTCAATAAAACCTACACGAAGAACAAAACATTGGGAATTGATTTGGGAATCAATGCACAGCAGACAGACCACAGAGAGATGAAGCTGCCTGATCTAACTGTCATACACATGCAGAAATTCAACCATGGGCACATATCCAAATGTGCACACAGATACACACAGACACTCATATCCATACCCAAGACATTGTTAACCCCAGGCACGCCCATGCACTAGAGTCCCTAAAAAGCAAATTGACTCCTACATTAGACGATTCTTCTTTTTGCAATGTTTTCACCTATTTTTTTAAAATTATAAGTGAAAGTTCATGCCAGTATCGGAATTAAATAATCTAAAAGGAAAAGGCTTCATTATTTCAAATGAGTCACTCTATTCACAGGGAAGGGTGAAAAATAAAACAGAGAACACTTTACCTGCCCTTGGGAGTCAAAAAACTTGCTGATGGTATTCTTCAGTTTGTTAAAGAGCATTGGATAAAGAGCAGGACTCAATTCTAGACCCACCAGATCCTTAACATTGGTCCGTATCTGAAGTCCCACTTTCTCATGGTTACAGACCATTAAGGATAGCAATCGATCCATAAATTTGCTGACAGGTGTATCTGCGTTTCCCTCTGAGGACATCACTGAAATCATGGAACCCTTGCGTTCACTGACTGGGCCCATGGGTGGGCTATAGGTTGCCAGGCCAGAATTGCTTCTCTGCTGCAGGCACACTCCCCCAAGGGCGCAAAGGAAGCCAGTCATGTTGATCCATTCTTGTAGGGAGTCTGTGTCAGACAAATCTATGGATCCTCCTCCACTCACATGAGACATTCGCCTCTTAACGATGGTCTTGTGAAGGCTTTCAGCAGCCTAAACACAAAATTTTTATGGAAAGCATGAATTCAACCTCAATTGGTTGAGAGATTTGACAAATTACTTTTTGTCCAACATTTCTTCCATGACAAAAGAACATTTTTTACATTTAAAAAATCCAAGTCTTCACTCTGTAATTTCTAGTCACATCAAGGTACCTTACTGCTTGAGGATGGATGAGTCTTAAGTTACAGAATTGAAGGTAGTGATACACGTATATCCAGTATCAGATACAGAAGGTGGTGATGGACTGCAGTTCAGGAAGGAACATACTTTCAAAACATTTGCTTATATCAATTCCTGGACACAGAGGCCATATCTGTGCTGCTTCAAGGAATATAAGCATTTGGAGATTTTTAACCAAGTACTGTGTGCACTTAATAACTTAGTGATTGCTGAAGTTCAAGTGCTCTGGGATCAGCTTTGTAAACATTGTACTACTATTAACATATTGGGTTAGCCAAAAAGTTCATTCGGATTTTTCCATAAGCTCTTGCAGAAGATCTTATAGATTCCCACATGGCAAGATGAGAGTAACCAAGTGGGAGAACCACTGAACATAGAAAAGAGTGTAATGAAGGAGTACATAAAAATTTAAAAATCAATAGAAAAAAATAATACTCTACAAGAATTTGTAACGTGACAGAGGAGGAATCTTCCAGGAGTTCTGGTCCTTTTAATTTATGGAATAGAGATGAGAAAGAAAAACTTACTATGTGTAGCAAAAAATTTTCAGATTCAATTTCCCAACTGCTTGCAAGCATAATACTCACCTTACTATAGAGGATATATCAACCTAAGAAAGCAACATGTTAGGGACAATCTGTGACATGGATGATGTAGAAGTGCCACTGCATTTGTTTCATTAGGTATGTCTGTTTTATGAGGAAAATGACCTCTCATGAATGACTGCTTTGAATATGGGACTCTTAAAACTTTGCCATTTCTTACAGCACATGGATTTACTACAGTTGTATCTAGTATTAGAATATGGCTACATATCTCTGCTGTCATGTAGCACATTATCTCTTTTAGGACCTACATTATCAGGTATTTATGCAAGTTCCCTGATCAGGAGTTAAGACCGAGCGGGGCTCACAATATGGATGACTTAATGTGTAGCACAGTGAAAGAACCATTGAATACAACGCTATGCTTTGTTTTTTTTGCGGTACGCGGGCCTCTCACTGTTGTGGCCTCTCCCGTTGCGGAGCACAGGCTCTGGACGCGCAGGCTCAGCGGCCATGGCTCACGGGCCCAGCCGCTCCGCGGCATGTGGGATCTTCCCGGACCGGGGCACGAACCCGTGTCCCCTGCATCGGCAGGCGGACTCTCAACCACTGCGCCACCAGGGAAGCCCTTTACGTGATCTATTTTGACTAAGAGGTTGACTGGGCTCAGTCAAATAATGAATCAACCTCACACCTTCAACGATATATGCAATAATGAGTCACTAGCATCAGACATAGAAAGTCCATCGCAAAAGAACTTGCAGACTGGCTTATAAGCAACAATGTGGTAGAGCAAATATATGGACTGAATTTCATACTGAGATTATCAAACACTGTCAAGTGACTGAATTTTTTTTAGCAGCAGCAGGATGACTGAGTACTTAGCATATTGACTACATTTGGGCTGCAGCACAGCTGAAAACACTGTAGTTGGTATATGCATGATTTATTTCCTTTATTCATCAAGAATTTGGATCCAGTACCACTTAGACATCTTCTTAATCTGGTTTCAGCTCTTCAGCCAAGTGTTCGTGCTGAACAGACATTATACTTGGCATTGATGTTAATTAACGCATTATGGAATAATGTATTAGCAGCTAAGGCTCAGCTACCTAAACAGTTATTTGGCATCTTTATTAATCTTCCCATTGAAAATAAGAAAGAGGAAGAAGAGCTCAGAAGACCAGCTCCATCACCTTCGTCACCTGCAGTTAGTCCTCAAAGCAGCAGTAACAGTGAAACTCATCAGAATGGAGGCAGTGATATTGAAATGGATGAGCAACTTACACATAGAACGAAACAGATGCAATAGCAACTTTCAGACACAAAGAAATCCAAGCAATGAAGTTCTGACAAAACTGCCAACAGTGGTGAAGATGGAAGCAGTGGTCCTGGAAGCAACAGTAATGGATCTAGCAATGAGGTGAATTCTACTAATGCAAGCCAGTCAGCTGAGTGCTCTGGTAACGAGGGACAGTCAGAAGACACTGCAGATTTGAAGCCCTTCAAGAAGATGCAGATCATGGTCATAATCCTCGTAAAAGTAGTTGTGGTACGGATCTTTGGAACAGAAAGTTAGAAAGTCAAGCAGGCATTTGCTTAGAGGATTCCCAAGGCCCATCAGCAAGCAATGGAACAGGAAAGGACCTGTTTTCTAACCCTGAGCCGATGCCATCAGTAGATAATCAAATACAAATGCTGGATGCCTGTTCACACGCTGAAGACCCAGAACATATTTCAGAGGAAATGAATGCTGCTCATATAGCAGAAGCATCTCAGGAATCTTGCAGTATTACACGCACTGGGGACTTCCTTGGGAGACGATTGGAAATGAATTATTTGCTTGTCGGCAATTTAGCATCGCTAAATTCAGCATCACTACCACCACCACCACATCATCATCACTACCATGATGGGCACACGGCTGAGGATAAGCTAAGTACAGATGATGTCCGTTGCCGCAGCTCCCAGGTCAGCGCAAAATCAGAGAAAAACATGGCTGATTTTGATAGTGAAGAATCTGGGTGTGAAGAGGAGCTAGTTCAGATTCATTTCACAGGCAGAGCTACCATCTCATCTCTAACAACATCTTGCCAATGTAGCATCTATTTACCATGAACATCTTAATCAAGAACCTATAATTCATAAACATCAATTCAACAGTAATTCCGTGACAGACATTAATTTGGATATTGTTTGCAAGAAAGGAAACACCTTGTTGTGGGATACAGTCCAAGATGATGATACAGTTAATCTTTCTGAAGGATTAATAAATGAAGCAGAGAAACTTCTCCGTTCCTTAGTATGTTGGTTTACAGATAGATCTGAATGAGATTTATTGAAGGTTGCCTCGAAAATAGGAAACAACAGGTAAATAGGAATTAAAAAATTTTTTATGCAGTAGTCAAAGTTCATTTTGCGTATTCTTATCAACTAGGTGTGGTGAATTCATAGCATTTAACGTACCATTATCAACCTATTTTTTAGTAATTGTGGTTTTCATATTAGGTTTAAAGACTTCCCTTACAGGGTTCATATTGGGGTGGTCAAAAAGTTCGTTCGGTTAATGAATATGTTGTTCAATAAAGTTCTTGGTGAAAATGAAAAATGTCCTTAAAACCCACCGAACTTTTTGGCCAACCCAATATTTTATCGTCTTGCTTTTATCAGTACTTTTCGGCACTTTTCTTGATTAGATCATCTCCAACAGAAACAAAGGAGTAATAGTAATACTTATTCTCTTCTTGACTCTGGGAACATAGTGGTGATTACTCTGGTTTCAAATTACAGTTAAATGTTCTTAAACTGTGTCACAGTAAATATAAAAGAAGCTAAATAAGTGACGTGACGTTAAACTGAAGCTGAAATATAAACATTTTGATTATGACACTGTCCTTTCATCTGGGGAATCTTTTGTGTCTTGACTTTTATAGTGCATAAAGAATTAGATTGGTGTTTCTTGTCTAGTTTGAATTCTGCTATATATTTATATACTTCTTCGGGGCTCAAATGATTACCACAAGTTTCTTGATTTTCAGTTCTGTTCCACTGGTACAATTTCAGGTTTCCCTTGTCTTATACTGTTTTGATAATGTTGTCCCATTCTCTGACATAGAGAATTCAGTTATTAACTGAATATATTATATTACATCATATCATATCATATATTTTCAGAGTAGCTCTGCCCAGGCCTGATATAAATGTCTAATTTTATTGAATATTTAAGTGCTTCAAAATATTTATCTAGTTGAATTAGAAAAAGTATGTACAATATTTTATTTCCTACTTCTGGTCTTTAAAGGGTTATAATTTGAACAATCCCAAAAGAAAAATTGCTTGTTCGTGCAGGTATAAGAAACCACTAATAATAGACCCCTGTTAGTGGATCAATTGTCTCATTTTGTATATACTCTTTAAAAGGAATGCTTTCCATGGCTGGATGATATGTGGTCATTTCCACAGATATTATGCCTGTTCACTTTAAAATGTTAGTTATCTTTTACAAGTTTTTGTGAAACTGTCAAACAGTTTTTCAACGTGATTATATCCATTTATATTCCCCATATGTGCATCTGCATACCCTGTGACCCAGCAATTCCACTGTTAAGTGTGGGCCTTACAGAAATACACCTATAAGGTCAGCAAAAGACACGTTCAAGAATGTTCAGAGCAGCACTATTCAAAGTAACTAGTCGGTGTATAACTATCCAATGCCAAAAAGGAACAGAAAAGAAAAATTGAGGACTGTTAAACAAAATAATATATTGCAATAATAATAAACTACAACTGCACGAAATAGTGTGGCTGAATCTCACAAACATTATGTTAAGTGAAAGAAGCCAGATACTAGGGTATACTTCTATTGCTCTGTTTATATAAGTTTAACAACAAGAAAATGATTGCGTTCAATCAGGACAATGGTTACTCTCGGTCATCAGTGACTGGAAGGGGCACAATGAAAGCTTCTGGGATGCTGGTAATGATTTCTTTCTTGATGTGGGTGCTGGTTGCACAGGTATGTTCACCTCCTAATATTTTGCACTGTCACTTTGATTTACACATATTTTTGAATGTATACTTCAATTTAAAAAAACTATGCAAAGATGCAAAAAGAATTTTTTTAAGTAAAAAAACCCAAACTTAAGATTATCATATACATTTTTAAAGAGCCACTAAAATATTTTTATCATAGACTAATATAATCAACACAGGATATCAAATTTCTTTTAAAAAGCTTTGATTTACATGAATGAACCTTGCAAACATTATGCCAAGTGAAAGAAACCAGTCACTAAAGACCACATGTTGCATGATTCCATTTATATGAAATGTCCAGAATTGGCAAGTCTACTCACACAGAAAGTAGCTTAGTGGTTGCCTAGGGCTGAGGGCTGGCGGCAGAGGTGCGGGGGAACGTTAGGGAATGAAAGCTAATGGGTGTGGGTTTTTATTAAATTGTGGTGGTGACTGCACAACTCTGCATATACTAAAAACCACTGAATCACACATTTTAAACAGGTGAATTTTATGGTATGTGAATTGTATCTCAACAAAACAGCTACCAAAAAAAAAAAAGCTTTCATTTTAAAGCCACGTGTCCCTCTCCCAATAATGATATTAGGTACAGATTTTTGCTTCACAAAAACATAACTTTTTTTCTTGTTCTAAAAAGCATGACAAGAAAAAAACAATGGGAGACTAATGAGTTTTTCTAAAACACCTAATAATGAGAACAATATGGCCATTACAAATCAAACATACAGAAATATCAATTGTAAATGTCCAGGGTAACATGGTAACAGTTGATGAATGAAATGCCCACATTTTAAAACTTCATTTAACCTATGGTTCAGTCTTCTGGCCACCAGATCCCTTAATTAGAATACCTAATAAGATAGTAAAATGTATTGTTTCAATTTTAATTTATTTTTCTCTACCTTTGTTGCTCCTTTCCTGAAAATTCTGTGAAATACTCTGACGGAGAAAGAGAAAGAAAAGAGGGGAAAGAAATGGTCCTACCATAAATCATCTCTAGCTCAGAGCTGTCCAATATTTCTGCAATGATGGAGACATTTAATATCTATGCTGTCCAATAGAGTAGTCAACTTCCACATGTGGCTATTGTATGACAGAGAAACTGAATTTTAATTGCTTTTAATTTTAAATCAAACTTTAATTTGACTAGTGGCTACCATATTAGTGCAGGTTTAGATGAACCACAACTAAATATCAGTCTGAAGACATCTACATACTTATTATACTAAGAGGTCACTCACAAAAGACGAAGTAAAGTACGTATGTTTAGGAGATCAATCAATAGACAAAATCAACTTCACAAACTCACCTGGCCATCTTCCATTTTGGCTTTTGGGTAGTTGAGGATTAGTTTTGTAGCTTGTTCCCACTTTGCATGTGTATCTTCCCAAGCCTGAAATGAAGGCAATTACCACTTGAAAGCAACTTTAAACCTAGAGCTAAAAATCAATCAGTAATAGGCAGGTCTCAAACCTGGTGCGTATTATAATATCCTACTTGTAATATGCACATATTTTAGACTTGCTTCAAAAGCTATTCCTGGTCACATATGCATAACACCAGGCTTCTAAAATTGAGGGTGGGGGCCTGAGAGGGATGTTTCTGTTGCCAAGGGCATACCTCAGTGTTTCCTGCGGTGGGATGCTCAATTCGCCGTAGTAATGCCATCACTCTTTTCTGAAGTGCTGCTCTTCCTAAGCAAAGACAACAACAAATCAACCTACTGCACTTAGAGCCCTGCTTGCCAACGGAGAACCTGGCAAGTCCAATCCAAAAGGCAGAATAGGAGGAGTGGAAGGAATACTTCAAATGATAAAGCTGAACACTTCCTTTTACCAGCCTCACAGGAAAGGGGCACTTAACTGGGACTCCACAATGTCCACAGCCTAAAATAGCTACTCCCACCTAAACTTACTCATAACATGTGCCAATGTTTATAAAACTTCACTACATACAGTTCAGGCAGAGTAAATTATATAATCTATAACTGAAAGCAATTTATACTGCCAGTTTTTAAACAAATGTATATGGCATATTAAAAACTCAGTGAGAAATTAACAGCTTATTTCAAATACTATTTACTTTCACCTTACCTTGTGCAGAAAAGGATTTCAGGTAAGCTATCTGAATTAGCCCTGTAAACTTACAAAGTAGTAATCTTAGATACATCCTTATGTTCCTAGAGCAATCAGACGTCACGTGATTCAAGGCAGACTGAGTGAAAAAAACATTACCCATGATTTACCTGTTGACATCATATTGCTGACAGAGGCAAACTCCATGAATGTGTTATAGTTGGGCAAGAAGTTGTGCACTGACACTTCATCCACCCCACACCGGATATCCGCTTCCTCACAGAGGTGACGAAAACAGGACATGGCAACCAGAACAGCTTCAGTGTCAGGGCTCCACAGAAACATGTACAGGGCCACTTCTAGTTTGGTCTGGGCTTGTCGGCATATTGGCGGCGTTCCGCTGTACCCTGCTGCACTATCCTGGGGGTCAGGAGTGGGAGGCAAGTATTTGCAACTTATGTAATTTTACTTACAAAACCCAATAATACAACAAGCTGTGTATCAGATATGTCTGCATACACTAACCCACAAGAGCTTTTCCCCTTTAACCATGATAGGATTTTCAAACCTCAAAATATCTCACCCGAATGAGAACTCAGATTATTTGTACCAACATAATACTACTATCTGTTCAATTTCAACTAGAATAGGTATCCTTTCCAGATCCCAGAAATGTAGATTAAGTCTAATATGAACACAAATAAAACATGCACAACACAAATCTACTCAATGAAAAATATAATACACTTCTCAGTCAATCATAAACGACAAAGGAAGAGGAAGTAACGTGAAATTCTATCCACCCTGAGGGAAGAAATAAAATAATCATGCTGCAAAACTGACTTAACTAAGGACATGAATAAAAACTAAACATTACTGTAGAAGATACATTGGGCTCTGGATAACATATTCCCAAAACACGAAATACAGAAATCCTCATTTACAAAATGAATGCAAATTCTGCAGGTAAGACAAGAGTAAATACCACACTGCTTAGTAGTTGGTTTTTTTTCCTTCAACTGAAGATTATATTGTAAATTATGGATTAAAAAAAAGCTTTGGTCTGAAAAAGAAACTCTAATAATTTGATATTTTCACTGGTATTATGATTTATTTTTAAAGGGAATTATGGACACAGAAGTCATGAGAACACTTACGCATAACATCAAGCAACATGCTTTTGTTCCCAGTAAATCTGTGCTCTTCTTAGTTGACAGAACTTTTAAACTTCTGGGGTATGAATGGTCTTTCTTATGGGATAGAGAGTTATAATAATTATAGTTATCAGTTAAAGCTTATAAGTGTCACTTGAGGATATGGGGAGGGGGAAGGGTGAGCTTTGACAGGGCGAGAGAGAGTCATGGACATATACACACTAACAAACGTAGTAAGGTAGATAGCTAGGGGGAAGCAGCCGCAAGGCACAGGGATATTAGCTCGGTGCTTTGTGACAGCCTGGAGGGGTGGGATAGGGAGAGTGGGAGGGAGGGAGACGCAAGAGGGAAGACATGGGAACATATGTATATGTATAGCTGATTCACTTTGTTATAAAGCAGAAACTAACACACCATTGTAAAGCAATTATACCCCAATAAAGATGTTTAAAAAAAAAAAAAGCTTATAAGTGTCAAAAAATCAAGTGCTGTTTACACATAATCTCATTTAATCCTCACAACAATTCTGGGGCAGAAATTATTATTATCCCCATTTTAAAGTCAAGGAACTGAATCACAGAGATGTTAGGAATTTGCCTGAGGGTCCACAAAGAGCAGTAACAGAACTACAAGCTAAGCAGTTCTTCACTATGCTGTATTACCTAGCTGAAATTTACCCAAGTTCATTCAGAAAAAAATACAGAGCACAGATGATGATACAAGAAAACTACAAAAGAAACTCCTTACCATGGATGAATTTCCTTTTCCCTTTCGGAGAGAGGTTCCAGGAGTACAAGTACGTAGTAATTCTTCATGATCTATGGACACCTGACTGGTATTTCCACTTGAAGGAACATCACATCCTACTCCATAAAGGAAGAGAAAGTGACAGGAACTTCTATCTGCCTGCTAGAAAGAAAAAATAAGCCTTTTCAAAGTACTGATAACCAAGAGAAATAAATATTTAATATAAGTTGTCTTTCTGTTTGAGACTATCCTGGAAAACCTCTCCTTCCATCTCCTGTTCCCCTCACATTGAAAAACATTCACTAGAAACCCAATAGTACAAATAATGTTTCCTCAATATCTCTGAAACTCCTCTCAGTTTTCCACTCTTCAAATCATGAGAATCAACAGATTCTAGAAATGTAAATTAACGTTTCTAGGTTTAACAGAGACACAAGTAAAACATCAACAACATAAAGCTACCACATGAAAGACATAATGTACTTCTCGGTCAATTAAAAACGACTAAGATTGCCTCCCAAAAGACTTATATCCTGTGCCATGGTCAGGATAACTGGAAGTTGACTCTTTTGAGATTAAGTTCCTCTGGACCAGAATTAACACTGGTATATAAGCCACAGATAAGAGTGACTTCACTGACCAGAAGACTACAGATTCATTACTGGATTACTAATGCTTGTACTCTGGAGAATTATACCATAGGCAAGGGCATGAAACATGCAACATCTTTTTCCTTATCTTTGGAATAATGCCAAATTCCACTCTATTAACACACTAAGATAAGCCAGATATAAATAGATCCAACTTACCATTAGCCCATTTCTAAACAAAGAAAATTTAACAAGCTGCATGGTACACTGAAAAGCATACGCGTTTGATACATTTAAGATTTCTCGGGCTTCCCTGGTGGCGCAGTGGTTGAGAGTCCGCCTGCCGATGCAGGGGACACGGGTTCGCGCCCCGGTCTGGGATGATCCCACATGCCGCGGAGCAGCTGGGCCCGTGAGCCATGGCCGCTGAGCCTGCGCTCCGCAACGGGAGAGGCCACAACAGTGAGAGGCCCGCGTACCGCAAAAAAAAAAAAAAAAAAAAAAAAAAGATTTCTCATAGATTTTATCCATTCTAGAAATGGATAAAAATTCACTGAATCAAGTACTCCTAAAACTATGCTGTAACAGAAGAACTTTTTAATTGACTAATTATAGAAACTTTATGTTAAAAAAAAATAAAGGCTCTTCTCTAGCCCCCAAAACCTTCTCACCATACTCCAATAGTTCAGGATCAAAACTTTTCACTCAACCCCAAGGAAGAAGACTCCTGATATTTTCAAGAGGTAAAAGCTTTCTCGCAGAAATATAAATAAACCTAGATTGAGGGCCCTCAATCTCTTCCCTTCAGCTTCTTTACGTATACAGATAGATAACATTCTCTGGGCTAGCCTAGCCATAGGATTCAAGTCTTATGTATGAACTTGAGAGGACAGATAGACTATGTTGTTACTCAATCTTCTTTGGTTATAGCAGCCCCCACTCCTCCTAGGACTGCCCCACAGAGTCCTGATTAACTCAGCTAGACTTTATCAGGATTGTGGCTTTAAGGCTAAAGGCTCAGAATAATTTTTAAAGAGTTGATTTGTCAGCCATTGTCTTCTGCACAAAATTTCCCTTGAAGACTGTAGGAGAGAGGAGCTGAATTAGGACTTAATTTGGCTAATAAACACTTCCTTAATGTCTCCTCATTACCATTCCAAATATTCTTCCATTTTGAAAGATATCACTTTGCTTACCTTATTTTTAAGAAGAAATTTATTCCTGCAGATCAAAATTTCCCGCAACCATTTGAGAATTTCTGTGCTACTAAGCATTTGATGGCTAGTTAATTTCTTGCAGATGTAAAAAAGCATTTGTGAGCTGCAGAAACAAAGTTCACGGTTACCAGCATTGTCAACAAACAACATAATGCAGATAAAATCAGTCCATAAGAATGGCATTCTCTAATAATGGACAAAGTCTAGAGAAGCTTATTTTCCTTTCCAGGATTTGTTTTAGAGAAATGATTATCAAAATGTTAACAGCATGATCATCAAATGATGTAAGTATACGGATTACGTTAAAAAAAAAAAAAAAAAAAGCAAGTACTTCTAAGCCCCCTACTCTCCCAACTTCCAGGTGTTTTATCCATGCATCTCATCCTTGCAGAGGACTCAAGAAAAAATTATAGACCAGGTGCACAGCACAGACTGTATGTGAACCTAACGCTCTAGAGCAGGGGTCTGCAAACGACTGCCTGCAGGCCAAATCCAGTCCATCATTTGCCTTCGTAAATAAAGTTTTAGTGGAACACGGTCACACCCCACTCATTCATTTACATATTGTCTATGGCTGCTTTCAGGTCCCAACAGCCGAACTGAATAGTTATAAAAGACACTACCTGGCCCACAAAGCCTAAAATATCGACTACCTGGCCCTTTAGAGAAAAAGCTTCCTTATTCCTACTCTAGAGCTGCACTGTCCAACACAAGAGCCACTAGCCAGCCACATGTGGCTGCTGAGCACTTGAAATATGGCTCGTCTAAATTAAGATGTCCTGTAAATATGAAACATAACAAATTCTGAAGACTTTATTAAAAAAAGAATGTAAAATATCTTATTAATAACTTTTGTATTAATTACATGTTGAAAAATATTGTATATATACTGGGTTAAAAAATATACTATTAAAATTAATTTTACCTGTTTCTTTTTACTTCTGAACGTGGCAACTAGAAAATTTTAAATTACATATGTGGTTCACATTACATTACTATCAAAAAGCATTGCTTCAGAGTCTAGGATTTAACTCAGCTGCCAAGTGACTTGGTGTACCCACTTCTATAAGAAAATGACAAAACCTGAGGCTTACACACTTACATTTTCCTCAATGTGTTACCTCTGTGCTCACTGAAAGGTAATAATTTATATAACCAAGGAAATAAATTATAAAATATATATATATATTTTGCCTTCTAAGCAGATATTCTGTATTAATTCATCCACCAAAAACACTGGTATTATCGAAAATGTATGAAAGATCATAGTTTAGAAAACTGAAATAAACTATTAACATTACAAAATTTTAATACTCTAAGCTTATAACTGTAAAAATCAATTTAAAACACAGTTGTAACCACATAAAAATCCAAAATAGAAGAGAACATACCAAATAACAGTACTTATGTTTGGATAATGAAATTTAGCACAATTTTTAAAAATTTATTTTCTAAACTGCTGTGACAATGTTCTTACAGTTAAAACAAGAAATAATCTAATAATTTCAAGTCAAATAAAATACAAACTCATAAAACCTCTGGAGGTATAAATGAATAAAGTTTTATAATAAACTAAGTACTACAGAGTTAATATTCAAAGACAAAAAATACAAAATAAAATTTTAAATTGAAAAATAACAGTGCATATACCTGATTTCCCAAAATGTTTCTACAGGAGCATCAGGATTCCACAAATCAATGCTATCTAACTGATGAAGAACCAACAGAGCCTGAATTTTTAAAAAAGAGAAAGAGAAGACTTATTCAAAAGAGTTTTGGTAAACATAACACTGGAGTATTTATTTTACAAATGCTAACTAATTGAGCTACTTAATTGTAGCCTCAACACACAGTATAGGGCACAACAGAAAAACTCTGAAGAACCAAAATCTCTAGGGGATTATATGTATTATATATATATAATAATATATATATAAAAAATGAAGTCACTTTATTCCTATCAGTCTTACTTTAAATGGCATATACACATAAGTCATATACTGATGAATTCAGAATAGCAATATACATGTGTAAAAAGTGCTTTAAGACACAAACAAAATAATTTCAATAAGTATCAAAGAACTCTATAGAAAATAAAAATAATCCCCAAGTAAGGAGATCTCTCCAAAACTAATACACACAAAAATATTTTACCTCAAGACAATATGGTACTGGCACAAAAACAGAAATATAGATCAATGGGACAGGATAGAAAGCCCAGAGATAAACCCACACACCTATGGTCAACTAATCTATGACAAAGGAGGCGAGGATATACAATGGAGAAAAGACAGTCTCTTCAATAAGTGGTGCTGGGAAAACTGGACAGCTACATGTAAAAGAATGAAATTAGAACACTCCCCAACACCATACACAAAACTAAACTCAAAATGGATTAGAGACCTAAATGTAAGACCGGACATTATAAAACTCTTAGAAGAAAACATAGGAAGAACACTCTTTGACATAAATCACAGCAAGATCTTTTTTGATCCACCTCCTAGAGTAATGGACATAAGAACAAAAATAAACAAATGGGACCTAACGAAACTTAAAAGCTTTTCCAAAGCAAAGGAAACCACAAACCAGACAAAAAGACAACCCTCAGACTGGGAGAAAATATTTGCAAACAAATCAATGGACAAAGGATTAATCTCCAAAATATATAAACAGCTCATGCAGCTCAATATTAAAAAAAACAACCAACCCAATCCAAAAATGGGCAGAAGACCTAAATAGACATTTCTCCAAAGAAGACATACAGATGGCCAAGAGGCACATGAAAAGCTGCTCAACATCACTAATTATTAGAGAAATGCAAATCAAAACTACAATGAAGCACCACCTCACATCAGTTAGAATGGGCATCATCAGAAAACCTACAAACAAATGCTGGAGAGGGTGTGGAGAAAAGGAAACCCTCTTGCACTGCTGGTGGGAATGTAAATTGATACAGCCACTATGGAGAACAGTATGGAGGTTCCTTAAAAAACTAAAAATAGAATTACCATATGACCCAGCAATCCCACTACTGGGCATATACCCAGAGAAAAGCACAATTCAAAAAGACACATGCTCCCCAGTGTTCATTGCAGCATTATTTACAATAGCCAGGTCATGGAAGCAACCTAAATGCCCATCGACAGACGAATGGATAAAGAAGCTGTGGTACATATATACAATGGAATATTACTCAGCCAGAAAAAGGAAACTGGGTCATTTGTAGAGACATGGATGGATCTAGAGACTGTCATACAGAGTGAAGTCAGAAAGAGAAAAACAAATATCGCATATTAACGCATGTACGTGGAACCTAGAAAAATGGTACAGATGAACCGGTTTGCAGAGCAGAAATTGAGACACGGAAGTAGAGAACAAACGTATGGACACCAAGTGGGGAAAGCGGAGTGGGGTGCAGGTTGTGGTGTGATGAACTGGCAGACTGGGATTGACATGTATACACTGATGTGTGTAAAATGGTTGACTAATAAGAAAAAAAAATAATTAAAAAAATAAAAATAAAGTCAGTCCATAAAGTCTGAAAAAAAAAATTTTACTTCTAGGCCATAAGATAAAGTAGGAGTTATCTTATTTGCCACAAATTCTTTTGGAACAGACAGGACAAATTATTTTTCAAAAAGGAGAGAGGGGGAGGAAAATAGATTTTGTATTTCATAGCAGATTATTCATCGTAAAATACCTCAATTGACCACAGAATTGAAATTGGATTTGGCTCACAGAACATTAACAGGAATACGCAACTAATATAAAAAAAACTATTAAATAAATTAATGCCATCAAGGGTATAAAGAGTAAAACTAGACTCTTCCTTCAAACCAGCCCTATCCTAACTCCAGCTCCACAACGTTTCCCCTGGACGCACACTGTTGAGCTCTGCACATTCTTCTCAGTCTTGGGTCAGCACATTTGGACATTCTTTACTCCTCTTTAAAGCCTTTTATTAAAATTCCAATGAAACACTGTTTGGAACACATAATGAGATCTGATTTCTTCTCTTAAAACCAAATTAAATGCATAAACTGCAAATACAGCTGCAATGATAACCTGCCTCACATTAGGAAAAATAAGTAAATTTCTAACCTTGTTCAACTTTGTAACTCCAAAAGTTATAAATTATATAAACATCAGACCTATATTTTCTATTTCAAATACTTTCACTGTAATTATTTTGAGAAGTTTAGTGAAAACTGCAATTTGTTGTGAGAATCTTCAAAAATTATATAGGTTATACCTCTCATATCAAGGAAAAACAGCCCAAATTAACATTCAATTTTGTTACTATTGTGCAAAAATTTAGTTACTGACACTTTAAAGTGGCAAATTCTGTAACGTTTTTGTTTGACAAAACATTTTTTTGAAATATTCAAAGAAAATGTGTTAGCCTTTTCTCTGCCTTAATATGAATGTTTTCCTTTCCATGTTCCTTTCCATTTTTAAGTTTTCCACATATATTTTAACAAAACTGTAAACACAGTATACTCCTTTGACATTTCATAAATATTTTTCCATATTGCTTTGTGATCTGCATGGTTTAATGGATTTTTTTTTGAATTTTATTTTTTTTCTATACAGCAGGTTCTTATTAGTTATCCATTTTATACATACTAGTGTATATATGTCAATCAGTTCACCAAATTGAAATATCATTCTCTTGTTATTGAATATTAACACATTCTCTTACTAGTGAATATTTAAAATTCTCCTAATGTTCTATTACAAATAAGAGCAGTAAGCATATATGTGTGTAGCTTTTTCCTTTTAACTTATATTCACAGGATTAAAAAATTACAGGAATGTAATTATTTGGACAGAAAAATGGACATCTGTATAGCTCCTGCTAAATACTGTCAAATAGCCTTCCAAAAAGAATGCAAAGTATATACTGTTTTATAGAACCAACAGCAATGTACACAAATACAGGCAATGAGTGTAACAATGAGTGCTGAAACACTTTTGGTAAAATAAAGCATGATAAATAATGAAGTAGCAAATCTTAAATATATAGTTCAATGAATTTTCACAAATGAATATACCTCATATAACCATTCCCCAGATCAACATTATTAACACCCAGAAGCCTTTTTCACATTCCCTTCCGGTCATCAGCTCTTGACAAAGGTAGCCACTGTTCCGACTTCTATCACCATAGGTATTTTTGCCTGTTTCTGAACTTTGTATAAATAAAGGGAATCATACAGCATGTTCTCTTTGTGTTTGGCTGTTTTCACTCAATATTATGTATGTGAGATTCAACCATGCTTTGTACTTAGTGGTAGCTTGTTCTTTCTGCATTGCTTTAATAAGTGGAATGATAATGTTGATATATTTGAGTTGTTTCCAGCGTTTTTGCCTACTACAAATTATGCTGCTATTAATATTTTTGTATGTGTCTTCTGGTAAACATACATATACCTTTCTGTTGGATACATACCTAGGAGGAGAATTGCTAAGTCATATGTTTAGCTTTTATAGATATATTGCAAAACAATTTTTAATGATGGTTGTACTAATTTACTTTCTTACGAGCAGGATATGAGTAAAAACAAAGCACAGTTTGATCCTTGAACAATGAGGTTAGGGGTGCTGACCCCCCATGCAGTAAAAAATGCACATATAATTTTTGACTCTCTAAAAACTTAACTACTAATAGCCTACTGCTGACTGGAAGCCTTACCAATACCATAGTCAATCAACACAAATTTTGGATGTCATATATATTATATACTATATTCTTACAGTAAAGCTAGTAAAAAGAAAATGTTGTTAAAAAATCATAAAGAAAAAAGATCTATAGTACTGTACTGTATTTATCAATACTGTTAAGTTTACATCATGTTTACAAGATGAATCAGCTTTTTCTATAACAATGATGGCATCTTCGATAGTGTAATCCTTCCAGACTTTCGTAATGTTCTCTCTATTTGGGTTCTCGTCCATAGCGTTGACAATCCTTTTCACAGGGTACCGAGTGTAATGAGCCTTAAAGGTCCTTATGAACCCCTGATCTAGAGGCTGAATTAGAGACATGTTTGGGGCAATCAGGCCACTTTGACACCTTCAGTGTTAAACTCATGGAGTTCCGGGTGGCCAGGGGCATAGTCCAGTATCAAAAGAACTTTAAAAGGTAGCCCCTTACTGGCAAGGTACTTTCCTCATTTCAGTGACAAAGCATTGATGCAACTAATCCAGAAAAAGGGTTCTCACTGTGCAGGCTTTCTAGATGTACAACCAAAAGGCTAGCAACTGGTATCTATCTTTTCCTTTCAAGGCTTGGAAGTTAGAAGCTTTATAAATAAGGGCAGTTCTGATCATAAACCTAACTGCATTTGCACAAATCCTGGTGCTTGCTTCTCCTTCTTACTAGTAAATGTCCTTTGTGGCATTTTTTTCTAGAGTAGCACACGTTCATCTGCATTATAAACCTGTTCAGGCTTACATCCCTTCCCCTCAATGATTTTCTTAATGGCGTCTGGGAACTCATCTGCTGCCTCTTGGTCAGCAGAAGCTGCTTCTCCTTTACCTTTTGACATTTTTAAAGCCAAAGCTCTTTCTAAAAGTATCAAATGATCCTTTGCTGGCATTAAATTCTCCAGCTTTTAGATCCTTCACTTTCCTTTTGCTTCAAATTGTCAGATAAAGACTTCACTTTTTCTCGAATCATACTGAAGTCAATAGGTATACCTTTCTTACAGCAATCCTGCACCCACATAAAAGCTGCCTTTTCAATACAAGATAAAAAGATATTTCACAAAAAGTGCAAGGTTTCATGCCACCTGGAGTATCTGCAGCAACAGCCTCATGAATTTCCATTCCCCCCCCAACCAATAGTCCTTATGTTGGATTCATTTATCTTCAAATGGCAGACAACCACAGCTGTCTACAATCTATAGCACATATCAAACAATTCTTGTAATGTCATGACTTCTTTCTGCGTTCATCACTAGTGGCACTTCATATGGGTTACATGGTGTTATTCAAGGTATGTTACTGCACTAAAAATGATGAAAAATACACGAGAACCACAAGAGATCGCTTTTTACTGATACACAATTTACTGATGAGATTAACTGCTCATGCAGAGACTATGAGCCTCACATAGCATTTTAAATGGATACTCATGACATTGAGCTCACCAAAATAGTAACAAAATGCAGTTATGAAATCATTACAGTAGTACAGTATGTACTACAGTTGATTTTATGCAGTTATGATTTAATACTGCATCTGTACATTTCTTTATATTTATTTTGACTGTGAAAGATGCCATGTATAGTCTGTAAGTGTGTGTGTAAGTTTTGATAAATTTTAACTTTTTGTAATAGATTTATAAATGATAATATATGGATAAACAAGGTCTTACTGTATAGCACAGGGAGCTACATTCAATATTCTGTGATTAAAACATAACGGAAAAGAATATTAAAAAAAGTACGTATGTATAACTGAATCACCTTGCTGTACAGTAGAAATTAACACAACACTGTAACTCAACTATATTTCAATTAAAAAAAGTAAAAAAGTGTAATAAAATAAATGACCCAAAAAATGATAATATAGACTGGTATCCATATATATTTTATGTCATGACATACCTTTTTCTTAATTTTTTTGGTATTTCTAGGTTAGCAATTCATTGGCAAGTTTTTTCAAATTGTCGTAAATATTCAAAAAGTTTTCCAACATATTTTTTGAAAAAATCTGCATACAACTGGACCTGCACAGTTCAAACCCATGTTGTTCAAGCGTCAACTGTATAGTCATTTGATCTTTCATAAACCTTTTTGTTATCTGCTATCTAGCTTAATTTCAATGTAGTCATAAAAAAATTTTTGGATAATTTCAATCCTTCAGAATTTGTTGAGACTTGCATTATGCTCAAGATATACTAAATGTTCCACATGTACTTGAAAAGAAAATGCATTTATTGAATGCAGTGCTCTGTAAGTGTCAAATAGGTCAAATCTGATAACCATGTTGTTCAGATCTTCTACCCTTACTATTCGTTTGCTTGCTTATTCTACCAGACACTGAGAAAGGTATGCTCAAGTATCCCACTATAACTGTATTTGTCTATCTCTCCTTTTACTTTACATGTTTTTATATATTTAGAAATTTTATGTTTTTGCTTTATATATTTTAAATCTTTGTTATCAGACTCATAAAGTTTTATTTTCTGGATGGATTAGAACCCTTTGCAATAATGAGATGTCTCTTTTTATCATCCAACATAGGACCACCTAAAAGCAAATATTAGCAGACATAAAGGGAGAAACTGACAGTAACATAATAATAGTAGGTGATTTTAACACACCATTTACATCAATGGACAGATCATCCAGACGGAAAACCAGTAACGAAACACTGGCCTTAAACAACACGTTAGTCTATATCAACTAACAGATATGCAGAAAACATTCCATCCAAAAGCGGCAGAATACACACTCTTTTCCAAGTGTACATGGAACATTCTCCAGGATAGATCACATGTTAGGCCACAAAACAAGTCTCAGTAAATTTAAGAAAACTGAAATCATATTAAGCATCTTTTCCAACCACAACACTATAAGACTAGACACCAACTACAAGAAACAAACTACAAAAAACACAAACATGGAGGCTAAACAATACGCTACTAAACAACCAATGGGTTACTGAAGAAATCAAAGAGGAAATAAAGATACCTGCAGACAAATGAAAATGAAAACACGACGATCCATATCAAAATCTATGAGATGCAGCAAAAGCAGTTCTAAGAGAGACGATTACCTCAGTTCTAAGAGGAAGCCTAGCTCAGGAAACAAGAAAAATCTGAAATAAACAAGTTAAACTTACACCTAAAGGGACGAGAAAAAGAAGAACAAACAAAACCCAAAGTTAGTAGAAGAAAAATCATAAAGATCAGAGCAGAAATAAGAGAAACAGAGACTATAAAAGCAATAGAAAAGATCAATGAAACTAAGAGCAGTTCTTTGAAAAGATAAACAAAATTGATAAACCTTTAGCCAGCCTCATTAAGAAAAAAAGGGAGACGGCCTAAAAGAATAAAATCAGAAATGAAAAAGGAAAAGTTACAACTGATACCACAGAAATACAAATGATCATAAGAGATTACTATGAACAATCATATGCCAATAAAATGGACACCTGAGAAAAAAATAAATTCCTAGAAATGTACAGTCTCCAAGACTAAATCAAGAAGATACAGAAAATATGAACAGACCAATTACCAGTAATGAAACTGAATCAATAATAAAAAAAATTCTCAACAAACAAAAGTTCAGGACCAGATGGCTTCAAGGGTAAATTTTACCATTTAGTGAAGAGTTAACACCTATCCTTCTCAAGCTATTGTAAAACATTGCACAGGAAGGAATGCTTCCTCACTCATTCTACGAGGTCACCATCACCCTGATACCAAAATGAGACAAAGCTATGACAAAGAAGAAAATGACAGGCCAATATCATTGATGAACACAGATGTAAAAATTCTCAACCAAATATTAGCAAAATGAATTCAACAATACATTAAAAGATCACACACCATGATCAAGTGGGATTTATCCCAAGGACACAAGGATTTTTTTTTATATCCACAAATCAATCAATGTAATACACCACATTATCAAACTGAAGAATAAAAATCTTATGATCATCTCAATAGATGCAGAAAAGGCTTTTGATAAAATTCAACATCCATTTATGATAATAACTCTCCAGAAAGTGGGCACAGAAGGAACATACCTCGACATAATAAAGGCCATATGTGACAAACCCACAGCTAACATCATACTCAATGGTGAAAAGCTGAAAGCATTTCCTTCTAAGATCAGGAACAAGACAAGGATGTCCACTCTTGCCACTTTTATTTGACATAGTTTTGGAAATCCTAGCCACAGCAATCAGAGAAGAAAAAGAACTAAAAGAAATCCAAATTGGAAAGGAAGAAGTAAAACTGTCACTGTTTGCAGATGACATGACACTATACATAGAAAATCCTAAAGACACTACCAAAAAACTATTAGAGCTCATCAATGAATTCAGTAAAGTTGCAGGATGCAAAATTAATACACGGAAATCTGTTGCATGTCTATACACTAACTACGAACTATCAGAATGAGAAATTAAGGAAACAATTCCCATTTACCATCACATCAAAAAAATAAAATAAAATAAAATGCCCTGGAATAAACTTACTTAAGGAGGCAAAAGACCTATACTCCGAAAACTATAAGACACTGATCAAAGAAACTGAAGACAACACACAGATGGAAAGATACACCGTGTTCTTGGATTGGAAGAATCAATACTGTTAAAATGACCATACTGGCCTTCCCTGGTGGCACAGTGGCTAAGAAACCGTCTGCCAAAGCGGGGGACATGGGTTTGAGCCCTGGTCCAGGAAGACCCCACATGCTGGGGAGCAACTAAACCCATGAGCCACAACTACTGAGCCCATGTGCCACAACTACCGAAGCCCATGTGGCTAGAGCCCGTGCTCCGCAACAAGAGAAGCCACCACAATGAGAAGCCCATGCACCGCAATGAAGAGTAGCCCTGGCTTGCCGCAACTAGAGAAAAGCTCGCGCACAGCAACAAAGACCCAATGCAACCAAAAATAAGTTAATTAATTAATTAATTAAAAAAAAAAACAATGGAAGAAAATAAGTGGTGCTGGGAAAACTGGACAGCTACATGTCAAAGAATGAAATTAGAACATTCTCTAACACCATATACAAAAATAAACTCAAAATGGATTAAAGACCTAAATATAAGGCCAGAAACCATAAATCTTATAGAGGAAAACATAAGCAGAACACTCTTTGGTATAAATGGTAGCAGTATTTTTTTAGATGTCTCCTGAAGCAAAGGAAATAAAAGCAAAAATAAACAAATGGGACCTAATTAAACTTAAAAGCTTTTGCACAACAAAGGAAACCACTGACAAAATACAAAAACAGCCTACTGAATGGGAGAAAATATTTGCAAACTATATGACTGATAAGAGATTAATATTCAACATATATAAACAGCTCATACAACTCAACATCAAAAAAACAAACAACCCAATTTTAAAAATGGGCAAAAGAACTGAATACACATTTTTCCAAAGAAACATACAGATGGCCAACAGGCATATGAAAAGATACTCAATATCAGTAATCATCAGGGAAATGCAAATCAAAACCACAATGAGACACCACCTCACATCTGTCAGAATGAACCAAAAGAACACAAATAACAAATGGTGATGAGGATATGGAGAAAAGGGATCCCTTGTACATTGTTGGCGGGGATGTAAACTGGTGCAGCCACTGTGGAAAACAGTTTTTTTCTCAAAAAACTAAAAATAGAACTACCATATGACCAGCAATTCCACTCCTGGGTACATATTGGAAAAAACAAAAATACTAATTAGAAAAGATACATAACCCCAATGTTTATAGTAGCATTATTTACAACTGCCAAGATATGGAAACAACCTAAGTGTCCATTCATCCAACAGATGAATGGATAAAGAAGATGTGGTAATGAATACATATATATACAACAGAATACTACTCAGCCATAAAAAAGAAAGAACTTTTGCCATTTGCAGCAACATGGATGGACTTTGGCAGGCATTATGCTAAGTGAAATAAGTCAGACAAAGACAAATACTATATGATACCACTTATATGTGGAATCTAAAAAATCTAACAAACTAGTCAATATAACAAAAAAGAAGCAGACTCACAGATACAGAGCCCAAACTAGTGGTTACCAGTGGGAGGGAGTTTGGGGGGCAGGCAATACAGGGGCTGGGGAGTGGAAGGTACAAACTATTGGGTGTAAGATGGGCTCAAGAATATATTGCATAACATGGGGAATATAGGTAATATTTTGTAGTAACTGTAAAGTAACCTTTAAAAATTGGATAAAAATTTTTTTAATAAAATAAAAATTAAAGAAAAAATTTAAAAGGAATAGATTAAAAAAAGGAATGTACATAGTTACAACTTTACCTTCAAGAGCCTAGAATTCATTTTCCCCTTACCTCCATTGCTTCCTGAGCAATCTCTGGCATGTGTGACTGAGGTACCAGTTGGACGAGCCCTGTAATTAATTCTGCGGTACTGCCTTGAGTTTCAGGCCCCTGTTTTCTCGGATTCTGCAAAGAAAAAAGCAAATTTCAATTAAAAAAAAAAAATGGATGGACAGAGGCTGAAGGGTAGAGGTAATGGAGACTGACTGCTAATGGGTTCTAGGTTTATTTTTGAGGTGATGAAAATGTTCTAGATGTTCTAGACCTAGATAGTGGTGATGGCTACACAACCTTGTAAATATACCAAAACCAGTGATCTGTACACTTTAAACAGGTAAAAACTTCATGGTACGTGAATTTTACCTCAAAAATAATAATAACTGTGGGGTTTTTTTTTAAAAAATCAAAACTGCTTTTGTTAAGAATTCTCAATCTACATCTATACTTGTTCATTAACGTGAATAATATCCAGAGAAAATCCTAATTAAAATAAAACAAAAACTAGGTATTAGCTTTTCAGTTAAGAAATTACATCAATAATGGAAGTAAATAATTTTTTTTCAGCAACCCTACATTGGCTAAATAATATACCTCTGATTTGGAACTTCTGGTTTGGGATCTTAAACTTGTGATGAAAAGCAAAGAATGTGCATGCTTGATGAGGACTACACAATTATCCTGTGTAGCCCTCTTGTCCAGTATAAGGACCTACCCAAATCCACACAGGGCTAGAATCCACACCTCCAGATACCCATACCTCAGGCTTTTTCATTGTGGAAAGACATTGTATACAAAACAAAGCAGTATATAAATATGAATGTCTACCTACTTAAAGAGACTAAAATGCTTCCTGTAACTTGTAAGAATCTATTTACACTTCAAGCATATATGGTTCATTTAAGTGAGGCCAATTCAATTAATGCCCATATTTTATTTTGTTAACTACACACTCTTTCCCATTACAACAATTAAGGTAAGCCCTCACCCCAGTGTATCTATAATTCAAAAACTGCCTATTTTTCTGATATTTGTATTAATTCATTAATAACCCAATAACATTTACTGAACACCAAAGACACAACAAGTAAAAAAGACATGTTTCCTACCCTCTTGGAGCATGTAGTCTGGTGGGAAAGACAAACATCAATAAAATAATTAGATCAACAAGTTTAAATTGCAAATGAGAAAGAATTATGAAGTTACATGCTGCTATGAGCACTTGTAACAGGGAAATGTGGTATAGGCAGGGATGCTTCCTTAGGGCAGTGATAACAGCTCAGAATTAGGAATTACTATGTGAAGAGGACACAGGATAGGGAAGCATACTGTAGGCAGAGGAACTGCAAGTGCATGGATAGGCATGAAGGAATGTAGTAAGAGGGAGTGAAAGGCCATCATGACTAGCGTAAAGACGACAAATATAATGCTAGATGTTGCAGAGGTGGTAGGTGGGAGACAAACGCTGCAAAACCATGCAGGTCTATTTGGAGTTTGCTTTATTCCCAAAGCAACCTCAACTAAAAGGTTTTAAGCTGGGCAGGAAGCATAAGATTTGCTTTTTTAAGATATCACTGTAACTTTAGTGCAGAGAAGTGATTAAAAGGAAGCAAGAGATGATGCAAGCTGAGCAATTGGGAGGCTTGAAAAATTGAGAGTAGTATGAATTAGGATAGAGAGGTAGAGAAAGAAGACAATAAAATCACATTACTTTAAAAAACCATGACTGAAATCACTTAATAGTTATTCCTATATTTATCCTATTTACTAAGATTTAGATTTTTATAGGTAAAATATAAAATAATCGAATATTTACAATGAATCTTTCACTATTTTAGCTTACCTTTGATTACTCTGAGAAAAGTTATTTAACCACTAGATGGCAGCAAAGAAAATAACTTCTATTTTAAATGATCCTTTTCTGCTTGCTAAATTTTAAACGTGGAAAACAGCACTTTTTGCTTAAATTCTTGTTCCTTGACAATAAAATATTTAACACGGAAGGCACTGGTGACTTTGATGTATTCTCTGATTCCGAATTATAGCTATGCAAACAGAGTGGTGCTAATATATGACATGCATGATGAAACAACACCACAAGTAACCTGGGCTACATAACAAAGAAATAAGGGGAAAAAGTTATTTCATTCCTTTTATAAAGTCTTAATGATAGATTTTAGGACTTTTTCCACACCAAAGTTTTAACAATTTATTCTATTAGACTCCCAGATTTGGATGAGCTTTTCAAAGAGTTCAAAACAACATAGGCCTTTTTTGGGGGGTCACTAATGCTTTTGGGAATTCTCTCTCTCATCTCTTTTCTCTCCAGAAAAAATATTTACATAAATACTTTAAATTCAGAGGACTCAAAGAACTCTTGAAAATATGGACATCAAGTTATGAACTCCTATAGTATAGTAATTTGAAAAATATACCATCAAAGTTAAAAGTACCCTTAGCATTTAAAAAGCCTGTTGCTGAACAAAACAATGGGAAATCGTTCTGTATGCTGCTCTCCAAGGACTGAAGAAATTCCACAGGGGTTAAATATGCTGTCCTATGAGCTTCACAATATATTTCTGTTATGTTTGGGGCATTAATAATATTAGTGTTAATGTTAACTGTATTTTATTAATAGTAATAATACATAACATTTATTTAGTGCTCATTATGCATTTATTTTGCATTGTTCCTAAAAGCATGACATGTACTATCTCAGTCTGCTTAACAAGCTAAGGTAGGAACTATTATTATCATCACAATATTTCAGATAAGAAAACTAAACACAGAGAGGTTAAGTCACCCAAATCACATAGCTAATATGTCTCCAGAACCCATGTTTTTCATCCTTTCATATAACTGTCACTCATTTTCACTTGTTAGTTCCTAATTATCTTGTGTACTACAGTGATGCTTTCAGGAATCTAATACCATCTGAGGCTGTTAAGAGCAGAGTTGCCACAATAACTGAGCGCTAACCATACCCATTTCTTTTTCTTTCTTTCTTTTTTTTTGCGGTACGCGGGCCTCTCACTGTTGTGGCCTCTCCCGTTGTGGAGCACAGGCTCCGGACGTGCAGGCTCAGCGGCCATAGCTCACGGGCCTAGCCACTCCGTGGCATGTGGGATCTTCCCGGACCAGGGCATGAACCCGTGTCCCCTGCATCGGCAGGCAGACTCTCAACCACTGTGCCACCAGGGAAGCCCTAACCATACCCATTTTTAACTCCTTCTTCTCCCAATACAGTATACATAGGCAAAGCCAGTGATATTAAAAGGCTGATGACAGGAAGAAAGGGGGATGGAAAAACTCAATTTTTTGGCAATAGCAATTGCAGACTTAAAAAACCAACTGTGTAGATATAGGAAGCACTCAATTTATGGTTGCTTCATTACATCTAAACCCCATCCCAGGATTATGCCTGAATAATATATAATCTGGTAGCCGGGTATGGACAGAAGATCTTACCAAAGTATGTTAGTTTAATAATAAGAAAAATTAAGACAAAAGGTTAAGAAATCTGATCTAATTATATTAGTATTCTCTGTAAGTTCGTTTTCTTGGGGATCTCTTAGGTTTCATGTATGATCAGGAAGGTCAGTAAGTGTTCTTGAGCTAACAATCACCTTCAAGGTTTTGGCTTTCCAGCTAAACCAAACTAAGTTAGATAATTTCAAGGCATTTTATAAAAAATACTTACACAAAGCAAGAGCTTTGGATCTGCATGAATTAGTTTCACCATGGACAAGAGAAGATACTTATAGCTTCTTGTCTCCAGGTCTGTAGGTTTTTCTTTAAATTTAAGGCTTGTTACTTTTTCTTTAAATGTAAGACTCTAAAAACAAAAACATGACATTCACCTTGTAAGAATCAGACATCAGAATCAGGATAATAGCTATTCAACTTTTTCAAGTAAATCTATTTTTAAAAAGCTTTGAAAAATAAAGGGACATATTTTACACCACCAAATGTGTAGTCTTAGTAGAAACGTTCAATAGAAAGTACAAGATTAATATAATTAAGCTTGAAAAGCAAATAAAAATTATTTTTGCAACATTATTATATAATCTAATAAAGTTTAAGTGAAAATCTGCTAAGATACTAAAAGCTTTAATATAAGGTTGACTCCTATGTTAAAAACAATTTTTCAAATGTGAAAATATTAGAGATAAAATATTTATTCTATAGATCTCACAGATACACACAGTAAGCAACTCATTTAACCAAACATCTCATACAGGTATACACAAATATTTCATAGAATCAATGACGTTATCAACTGTAAGGTGCATCATCATTTTATGTACCACAAGGAATGAAAACTCACTGTCAACTGTAAGACATCATACAAATAAGATGAACCCCAATTTCAGAAATGTTAAATAGGTACTTCTTAGAATTGATGAAATATGCTATACAGGCAATCTCTGTTTTTAACAGTTTAACTGTAAGATTTTCTTTTTCCTTTAATGGTATTCCATCTCTCTCAAGTTACAGAATGCATGTATTTTGCCTGAAGAACATTGATAAAACAGAGAAAGAATTCTTTGAGAAAAATTAAATCATGGAAAATGTGTTTCAATTACAGAGATACTATGGCAGATGTTGTGTTAATACTATAATTATGGATATTATTCAACTGGAAATCCAACAATTATATTTTGGATCCAATACCACCTTTCTATCTGTTCTTACAAAACATTTCCCCTTTTCCTTTAAAAGGAAACAAAAATGTATGCTTTTGACATGTATGCTTTTATATGGAAATACACAGGAGAATATCCAGCATCTATGGACTCATAATAAAAATGTCCTTGTAAAAGGCTGATCTTCAAAGGTAAAAAGTAGAGATGCATATCTATAACATACAGCAATTATTGTCAATGTTTACATGTGAGAAATGCATTTGTTATTATGCCCAAGAACACTGAAGGTTTTTGTCCTCAGTGTGGAAGAAAAACTATCTAATGTACTACAGGAATGTCACTACAGAAAATAAATAGCAAAACTTACTAATACAAGTTGCTTTTATATTTATAATCCCACAACAAACGTCCTACCAAATATATTTAATAAATGCTGTTTTTACTGTTTGCTCCCATTAAACTTCTTTTCATTCTAAGTCGAAGTAACACTGTAGATCAAGGTAAAACTTTCATTAAACAAATTTATTTATTAAAATGTCACTAAATGTAACTGTTCTTCCATGATGCAGCCATTGCACAGGAAAACGGAGCAGAGAACAATTAGCAGATATAAAAATTATCCACTTATTAACCATTTCCAAAAAGTAAATAATAGTTTGATAATATCATATCAATCTCAGATAGCAGCATACAAATTTTGTTCCAGCATGGCTGCCTAATACAAAATGTAAAACTTGAAAAATTCTACACCACTCACAACTATTAACTTGAAATAGACTAAAGACTTAAATGTAAGACTGGAAACCATAAAACTTCCAGAAGAAAACAGAAAAAAAAACCTCCTTGACATGAGTCTTGGCAATGATTTTTTTTGTATATGACACCTAAAGCACAACAACAAAATAACAAGTGGGGTGTTGTTTTTCAAACTAAAAAGCTTCTGCACAGGAAAAGAAATGATTAACAAAATGAAAAGACAACATAGGGAATGGAAAAAAATGTGCAAATCATAAATTGGTAAGTGGTTAATATCCAAGATACGTAAAGAATTCACGTATCTCAACAGCAAAATCCAAATAATCCAATTTTAAAAGGGGTAAAGGACACGAATAAACATTTTTCCAAAGAAGACATACAGACACATGAAAAGGTACTCAAATCACTAACCATCAGGGAAAATAAAGTCACAATGAGCTATCACCTCACACCTGTGAGACAATGACTATCATCAAAAAGACAAAAGATAACAAATGCTGGTGAAGATGTGGAGAAAAGGGAACCCTTGTGCACTACTGGTGGGATTTAACTGGTACAGCCACTAGGGAAAACAGTATGGTGGTTCCTCAAAAAATTAACAATAGAATTACCATAAGATCCAGCAATTCTACTTTTGGGTATTTGTCCAAAGAAAATGAAAACACTATGTCAAAGATATATCTGTATCCCTATGTTCACTGCAGCATTACTTACAATAGCCAAGACATGGAAACAAGTGTCATGAAACTGTGGTACACACACACACACACACACACACACACATAATGGATTATTTTATATATATATATATATTCAACCATAAAAAAGAAGGAAATCCTGCCATTTGGACAACATGAGTGGACCTGGAGGGCATTATGCTAAGTGAAATGAGTCAGACAGAGAAAGACAAATACTGTATGATCTCACTTATATGTGGTATCTTAAAAACAAAACAAAACAAAAAACAAACTCATAGAAAAAGAGCTCAGATTTCTGGTTACCAGACACAGGGAGTAGAGGTTGGGAGAATTGGATGAAATGGTCAAAATATACAAACTTTCAGTTATAAGGTAAATAAGTACTGGGGATGTACAACATGATGACTATAGTTAACACTGCTGTATGGAAAGTTGTTAAGAAAGTAGATCCTGAGTTCCCATCACAAGGAAAAAACCTTTTTTTCTTTTTTTTTGGTATGTATATGAAATGATGGATGTTAACCTAACATATTGTGGTAATCATTTCACAGTATATGAAACTTAAGTTATTATGCAGTACATCTTAAACTCATATAGTGCTGTGGGTCAATTATATCTCAATAAAACTGAGGGAAAAGACTTGAAAAATTTAAATAAATTTTTCAATTCAAACACCTTTTAATTAGTGACCATTAGTGGGTTACCTAAAGTCAAAAATAACATGCTAAAGAAGAAAGATATTTCTTGGCCAGAAATGTAAGAAAAATAAACCATGCATTAGTTTATTAATTAATCTTCCACATTGCAAACAATAGTAGGAATCCAACCTGGTATACGCACATTGGCCAAAGAGGAGAGGCAGTCGTGCCCAGGAAAAAATTCATGAATCAGAGTGCTCAGGTGTTTATGAAGGGCCAAAACCATCTGTTAAGTTAATTAAGGCCATGACTGAATTATAGGCATGTAGGAAGCATGTGCTGAGCCAGGATCCCCTTTAAGAAGGAAAATTTTCGTGCAGAATTTACACATATTATTAACAGGCTATCTTATTTTTAAAACATAAATGATTAGTGCTGAGATAAATATCTCAAATTTTTAAAAATACTACAAAAGTACAAAATGGAGAAGCTATGGCTCAATGTTCATATGGAAAAGGCTAAAGAGTTTAAATGATTAAAAGCTTAATCTAAAATAATGCAATCCTTGACTGCATTAGTAGAAACATCATATGCAGACACAGCAGGTTAACAGTTTTCATCAATTATTATACCACACCTCGAACACTAAACTCAGACCTTAATATGTCATTTTCATTGAAAAAAAGCAATGAAGATTCTTTCCAGAAGAGAAGCATACCAGATGGAGGGGGGTTTTGAAAGCAGGTCAAGTAAGGAATTCAACAAATAGGTACTAGATGCCTATGACATGCCAGATACTGCTCTAGGGACCAGGAACTGGGTGCTGGACAAGCCAGACAAGGCTCCTGCTTTCATCAAGCTAAAACAAGGGCAGGGGAAGACAGCTGAAGAACTGGAAAGACACGGGACTGAATGTTGACTATTTACTAACCATGTGATATGTCTTTCATTTAACAGTGCTTGTGCCTCAGTTTCCTTAGCTGTAAAAACAGAGGAAACAAAGTGCATATCTACACACACTTCTGAAGCACCCTTAGCAGTACAGTATAACTTTATTCAAGTATCTGCAGGGCTGTCTTTGTGTGTGCGTGCGTGTGTGTGTATGGATCTTGCTTTCTTTGTTTGATCTCCTGTGCCACTTCTTTTTTTTTTTTTGATTGGAGTATAGTTGCTTTACAATACTGTGTTAGTTTATACTGTACAGCAAAGTGAAATCAGCTATACATATACATATATCCCCTCTTTTTTGGAGTTCCTTCTCATTTAGGTCACCACAGAGCACTGAGTAGAGTTCCCTGTGCTATACAGTAGGTTCTCATTAGTTATCTATTTTATACATAGTATCGATAGTGTATATATGTCAATCCCAACCTCCCAATTAATCCCACCCCCCCCGCAGTGCTGTCTTATGGAAGAATCAGAAGGGTTCTATAGAGCTCCAAAAAAAGAGAGAGGATTATGATAGCTGGGAGTGATAGGGACATGAGTTGATCTTGGTTGGAGAAAAATTTTTAAATACTTGGCTCTTTACAGAAAGAAATTTATCCATATCCAAAATACAAAGTAGTTGTAAAGCCTAGAAACACATATTATTTTAACTTGACACAATGAAATCCTTGATTAATTCTGCAGCAAACTGAAAGCTAAGGTTTATCAGAGCCTCAAATTATCTGAGGCAATGCAAATAAGAACAACCCACTGAACATATCATGTCATACAGTGGCTCTCAACTGGGGGCAATTTTGTTCCCCAGGGAATATCTGAAAAATGTCTGTAGACATTTTTGTTTTTCATGACTGGCTGGGGGGCAAGAGATGCTGCTGGTGTCTAGTCGGTAGACGCTAAAGATGCTGTTAAACATCCCACAATGCACAGGACAGTCCCCTACAACAAAGAATTAACCATGCCAAAATGTCAGTAGTGCCAAAGTTGGAAAACCCTGATGTAAAGTATCTCTAAACCATTCATTATGTATATTTGACTGTTTCCAGACTTTATGGGCACTGTAGTTGGCTCTTCATTAGAAGTTTTCAAGCAAAACCTACAAGACTGGCATCTCTGTGACTGTTTAGCTCATCATGCTTCCCTGGCATTAACAATGTGCTTGGCAGCTAGTGGAAATTCGATACTTCCTATATTTGTTGTCAGACTGTTCACTCACCAGGCTTAAGAGAGATAAGATTCACCTTAAGGATCATCCAAATTGAAGCATTTTCTTATCCTAAAAAATTATTTCATAGTAGATTTGATGATTATTTTCCCTGATAAGAGTATCAGCCAGAGCTTGGATGGGAGGGGAGTTTGGGGGAGAATGGATACACGTATATGTATGGCTGAGTTGCTTTGTTGTACACCTGAAACTATCACAACATTGTCAATCAGCTATACTCCCATATAAAATAAAAAGTAAAAAAAAAAAAAAAGTATCAGCCAGGAAGCCGTCCCTTGGCCATTATGTACAAATACATATACATATAAAATTTCACAGACTTCCCTGGTGGCACAGTAGTTAAGAATCTGCCTGCTGGGCTTCCCTGGTGGCACAGTGGTTAAGAATCTGCCTGCCAATGCAGGGGACATAGGTTCAAGCCCTGGCCCGGGAAGATCCCATGTGCCGTGGAGCAACTAAGCCCATGTGCCACAACTACTGAGCCTGAGTTCTAGAGCCCGCAAGCCACAACTACTGAGCCCACATGCCACAACTACTGAAGCCTGCGCACCTACAGCCCGTGCTCTGCAACGAGAAGCCACTGCAATGAGAAGCACGCCCACTGCAACGAAGAGCAGCCCCCACTCACCGCAACTAGAGAAAGCCCGCACACAGCAACGAAGACCCAACACAGCCAAAAATTAATTAATTAATTAAAAAAAAAAGAATCCGCCTGCCAATGCAGGGGACACGTGCTCAATCCCTAGTCCAGGAAGATCCCACATGCTGCGGAGCAACTAAGCCGGCGAGCCACAACTACTGAGCCCACGCGCCTAGAGCCTGTGCTCCACAACAGGAGAAGCCACCGCAAAGAGAAGCCCGCACACCACAACGAAGAGTAGCCCCCACTCTCCACAACTAGAGAAAGCCCGTGCACAGCAACAAAGACCCAACACAACCAATAAATAAATTAATTAATTAAATTAAATTAAAAAGTCAAAGTTCTAACTTCCCAGAGGATATTTGGAATGAATAAATAGGTCAGTAAATAATTTTTAAAGTTTAAGTCATTTTCTAAAACTTTTTAAAAATGAATGTCAAGTTAATAACATTTAAGTAGCTATTATTTATGTTTATCTCCAATTAATTTATACTTGGATTGAAATTTTCATTTTTTTAAAAAATTAAGAAATTGGCATTACAAAAACTAAAGATAACTTTGCATTTTATTTAATAAAACATGACTGCCATGCTCTTTTGGCTATAATTTTTTGGGCTAAATAATCCCAAAATATATGGTGTAGCAAACTTCTCTATTTGAACATCTAAGATAAACAATCCTCAGAAACAATGGCTGACAACTGGATCAGAGTGAACTAGAACTGTATAAAACCAAAATATTTTACTGACTGAGGGAACTTGGAAAAAGAGATGTATGCCAGGAAGAAAGCTGTTTAAATTATCTTTTAAGTGTGAAGTGGCTAATTTACTATTAAAACCAATAGGTGAAAACATGCCACATGCCACATGCCACACTTTCATGTGAAATGACATGATGTGACTATAATGGTAACTATACACAGAAAAGTCAAAGAAACCAAAGACTTTTCTGAGGTAGTTACAATGGTCATACATACAGCCACTGCCCACTGCCATGCAAAACAGTGACTGGTTGGCATCTGACCATGTGAGCGACAGTAGCCAAAAAGAATAGAAAATAAGAAGCAGAAGATAAAGCACTACCAATCGATGTCAAGAGTTGCCATGTATAACTCCAGCTATACGTGAATACCAAGAAATGACTTCTACCATCTTCTAATTGTCTTTTTAAATTGGTTCTATATGAGTTTCCAAATTAAGAGTATTAATCTGTGAGAATGCTTATTTGAAAATATCTACTTTTATTAAGTTTAAACAGAGTCAAACTTTAATATCAAAGTGCCTATCATTTTAAATGTTCAAAGCATGTTTAATGAAATATGAAATATTTTTATTTTAAATATAAACTTTAAATTTTATTTGTAATTTCCTGTGTGCAATATTCAGCATCCAATGGGCAAAACTGTGCATTAGTAGGAACATTCACTCTAACCCAGGAGTCAGCTTCCCTTACTCACCCCCAAAAGATGAGGAGCTAATCAAAATATTTTGATTCATAAGGAAAGATTAAAGGAAAAAGAAACTAAAAAAGGAAAGAAAAAGTGACATTCATTAAGATTTTAACAGCATTTTTTTAGAAAATCTCTCTAAGAAAAGTAAGTTAAACTCACTGAAATAGTGGAAAACATACATCATTAACTAGTATTGCAACAATATTGCAGTATTCAACATACCACAATACTTACTGAAAAGAAAGGTCTCATTTGATTTTCTAAAAAAATCAAAACAGCAAGAATGGGATAAAGGCACTGAAAACGCAACTGCAAGAAGGTGGAATTCAAAATTCATGATTAATCTTACCGGTGCCATTCGTATCGCTGGGTGCGCTCCACAACCCTGGACTGCTTTATGAAGTGTTTCACCAAACATATTTCGAAGTTCAACTGAGTGACAATATACGGCATCAATCTTAGGCCACCAATCCAATGCAGACTGGAGAAAAACAGAGACCATAAGAAAGGAAAAGTCCAAATTTGCATGAGTTATATGCTCTGGTAATCACTGTAGTTTTATCACTTTGTGAGAAATTTCCTAAGACCATGCAAACACACACTATGATTTCCAAAGTCTTCAAGTAATGTCTTTAATTCAAACACCAAACCATACATCTATTTTAAAATATCATAATGAACATGAAACAAATCACTCACTACGTAAGCGTGAGCATTTGAGACTGTCTTTTCTCACTGATAATCTAGTGAATCTGAAAAACAAAGTTTTTAGAGGGCTAATTCTGTAGGCAATCTTTTTCTTTTTTATAAGTTTAATGTTTTACACATTTCAGAAACATATGCATATATAGTATATATTTCCCAAGGCAAGAATGCTATTATCAGTTTTAAAAGAGATTAGTGGTTCAACACAGTGTTGAAGGAATATGTGATAAACCATTACTTATATGCCCACAGACAAACAATGATAATTACAACATGAAATTAGTAAATGAGATAAAGCTATTAGTAAACCTATAATCTTAAATTGATATGCAATGATGGCACAATACATGAGAAGACTAACGATCACCACAAAGACAAAATGATCATAGCTAAATATTTTTTAAGTAATTATTTTTTGTAAATATTTTTCTACAGTTTAATCTGTTTATTTAGCTTTGATTCTAGTTTTTAGTGCCTATTTTATTTGAAAGTGTATCTTTTACTTTTAAATGAATTAATTACTATATTATGGAAAATGACAATTATGAAAATCACTAAAACTGTTAAGTTTGTCTATCAGTGAACACAAAAATGACTGGATGAATTTTCACTATATAGAGAGAGTATGCAAGGAATAGGATGACTTAAAATACAGGCTTCCAATTTATAATACTCCTGCTATAAGAAATACCTGAAAGAACAATTTGAAACACTAGATAAGGGGATGTGATAGCTTCACATCCTATTCCCAAGTTCCTTCTAATTTGAAACTAAGCTAATTAAATTCTCAACATTTAATTTTTTTAGCCATAACTCTCAGAATATTTACAGTAGCATCAGGTTATATTACCTAAACCCCAAATTCTGGATTACAAACTCTATTTACTGGATAGTATACTATAAAACCAATTTATAAAATACAATCAATACTGAACTCCATTTATGAAAAAACTCCTAAGTTATGAGGGAAGAAATACTTTTACTTGGATAGTATGATTGTTTCTATTTTTCTCTCAAACTCTTAATTTACTTCCTAACAAATGATCAAGTTTTATTAGTTTCATTATATAATGAATTCCTTAAATGTTAGTCAATTTGGTCACCTGACTTGCACAGAGCAATCAATACACCTTGATTTCCATATATCTACTAATTTATACAGCTTGTGTTAATCAGCTTAAAGTAACGAAGACTGAATAATCACAAAATGCTTTGAGATAAGAGTCCTCACTCTACTGACCCTATAATATCTTGTCAGAAACTGCTGAACTAAAGACATATGCGTCCCATGTAACATCCTATCCAAACTACTATGTCATTTTGATAGCTGTTGAAATTGTATCATGGTACCAAGTATACCCTATTAAATAACTTGATTTTAACTTAAGATTTAGTTATTTTCAAAATTTCTGTTTTTCATAATATATAAAATCATTCATTTTAAAGTAAAATTTAAAGATACACTTTCAAATAAAATACGCACTAAAACCTAGACATTATGTAGTTGGTAAAAATTTTAGTTTTCCAAGCGGTTATTAAATGTGTCCTTTCTGAAACCAGTCAACTAAGGTAGACTTATTCTTTTTTGTCCTTGAAAATTCTAAGTTCATTGCCAAACAAATGGCAATACTTTCATAATATAAGCAAGCCATGTGGCAATTCTTCAAGATTATTTCAATAAATTTCACATGCCTTGGAAATAATTTCTTCAACCAAACCCACTCAATAGAATGAGATCATCTCATTCTCAATATGTGAACTATCCATAAGTAAACTACACTCAACTGCCATAAGGAAAAAACAATACTAAGTACTATACCAGCTATAGCATGTTCCACTGATGGGAGAGATATTTGGTTCATATATGTATATATTATTTCTTTAACTGCCCAATTATGACAACATATCTAATCTAACCTAAAGGAAGTGTATAAAGATTAAGCACATAACACAGATCTTTTAACTACAATTCATATCTTATGGCATTCCGTAATAAAAAAAGGTGACGGTACTAAACGTACCATTTTAGAAACTGATAAAAGCTTAAATTATAATCAAATTCAAATAGTGACTGGATTTTCAGATTTCTTAAGAAGAAACAGTGGACTCTTTCAGACCTAAACACAGTACTTATGAACTGAACATGAGTATGTTTCACGAAAGCAAAACTGCAAACATCATTACTACTTCTATATACACCCTCAAAACCACATCATTTATCTAATTTGAGACTGTGGTAATTTTAAAAAAATCTGTGAGCTGGCTGAAAAAGCAAGGAAGAAGAAAACTTATGAGGTGTATTGAACCAAGAATCATTTAAAAGGAAATCTTTTTTTTTTTTTTTTTTTTTGCGGTACGTGGGCCTCTCACCGCTGTGGCCTCTCCCGTCGTGGAGCATAGGCTCCGGACGCGCAGGCTCAGCAGCCATGGCCCACAGGCCCAGCTGCTCCGCGGCATGTGGGATCCTGCCGGACCGGGGCACGAACCTGCGTCCCCTGCATCAGCAGGCAGACTCTCAACCACTAAGCCACCAGGGAAGCCCAAAAGGAAATCTTATACTACAAATAAATTTAAGATTAGGAGTCCAAATATCTAAGAAAAATTTTATGTGATTTCAAGACAGAATATTTCCATAATATCTACATTAAGTGAGATTCTATAATAGTCAATTCCATAAATTAGCATATTTACTTTATACATAGTCCTTTTCAATCAGAAATTACTTCAGATTCAATATCTCTTAGCCTCAAACCAAAGGAAAGAAAAACCCTAACAAGAAACAATTTATCAAACAATCTATTGTAATAAAGTATCATTATCTAAGGTCCAATTATAAAAGATATTTTATAGACTCAAATTTATGTTCCTTTTCAAGCTAGTCATTAAAAGGTTACTAACACTTAATATTTTAAAAGTTAGTCAATATAGGTTTTTCTTTATAAAAATAGATTTCGTATTTATGTGGCCTCTGATACAGACACACTCCACCTTCACACATGCAGTACTCATTAGAGTACAGAAGGATGCACAACCACTTCACCATATACATTGAGGCATGCATGAAGTACCACTCCAGGCATGCTTTAAACCCACAAAGGAGCAGCTCAGCCACTTACAGCAGTGCCAAGTCCATGCTTGAAAGTGCTCTATATATTCAATTGTAGACAAAAATATTTCACAATTAAAGTAACTAGCCACAGAGTATCAAAAAAGTATACACTTGGGTTTATTAAATACAAGCTTTAAGCATTTATGTAAACCATCCACTCTAATAAATAGAATGTTTTTAGTATTATAAACCAAAGGAGAAAAAAGTAATAATATTTTATTTCTGAATTACACATAAACATGAAGGGTAAAAATCATTGTTTTTAAATTAATGGCCTTGAAAGTAAACAAGGGTACAATGTCTTAGCTCATTACACTGGCAAAAGCAAAATAAAAATTTTTCTAAGTTTTTAATACAAACATACCTTATCTGCAATATCAGATTCATTAAAATTTCCCTTTTGCAAAAAACTGTAGTTAATGTTACTTCTACCTATAACTGATCCTCAACTGAGAGAGGAATCATTCCCTTAGGCATTTTTAGTTATTCATAGTGTCTGCGGGCAGAGATGGGAGAGGAGGGAAGTGGCAAAAAAGGTATTTAATGAAATGAGGACCAGGGATGCTCAATGTCCTACAATGCACAAGGCAGTCCTGCATTGTAAAGATTGTCCTGACCAAAAATGCTACTTGCACCCCACTGAGAAAAACCAAATGTGTCACTACATAGTTTTATTAGTAGTTATTATTCCTCTGCAGGAATGGATAAAAGAAAATGTGGCAGAATTTGATATAGTTCAATACATCCAAGGCAAATGAAGGTGAGAAGGATATTTTTAACTCACTAGAGACACTCTTTTAAAATGAAATTTGATTATAAAGAGGACAAATATACCTAAGTTATCAATGATTAAAGTCCTTTTTAAGGGAGGAAAACAGGAAAAAGTTGAACAATTTACACTTACGTGTGAATATCTAAAAATGGATAAAAGTGGAGCTATGGTAAATAACACTTGAAAACCTTCAAAATATGATCAGAAAAACAGAATTTTTTAAATCCATGGTCCAAATCTAATACAGTTACTATCGTCCTACTTGATGTACTCACATCAGAGTCGAAGGTTTCACAAGTACCTTTTAATAAGTTTGCTTATTTTGTCTGATATGCTTTTACATCATGTAAACACCTCTAAGTGTTAATGTTTCATTTGTTTAAGGAAGACTAAAAAGTGCAATCAAATATGGTCTCACCATTTTTTTAATATACATAATGCGCTACAACATAAATACTGCTACTTTTAACTTAAACAGTAAGGTGACAAGTAAGAACGTTTCAAATGCTGGGAAAGGGCTAAGAGTATTAAAATAATATGTGAAGAGCTTTGGGATGAAAATGTTAAATTATATTTTCAGTGGCATTGTTCTCAAGGGCTTCTGATCCAAATATCTTTTAAGTTTAATCTTTCCAAAGGATCCTACTAACTCCATCTTCCTCAATAAGGGCCCTGAGGTCAAGATTAAATATGAAAAATACAATTGTATATCAGTTATTAGGTAGAATCATGTGTGAGAAATCTTCCTATATCATACATCTAAATTCAAAATCTTTTGTAAACCAAAAACGTGTTTCTTAAAAAGAAATAAAAAAGGAGTAAAGAAAAAAAAATTTTAAGTAATTTAGCAATACCTTTTGGACTTACATTGGTGATGATTCGATGGAGTGAATTTACCAGCACATAGTGAAATGTAGAAGGGGAATTCTGAGCCAGACAGATCTACAGAGGAAAGAAAAAAAATGATTATTACTTCTATGAGAAAAATATATAGTAATATATTATGAGGACAAAAGGAACAACAAAAAGAAAGTTTTTTTTTAAATAGAATAAATTTTTAAGGTCTTTAAATTAACTTTAACATATAATAATGAGCAATACTGATAAAGGTGTAATCTATTCATTTTTCTACTCTTTTCACATTTAAAAGTATCAACAGCATCAGTAAACACAATTGGATCAAAACCAATGCTCTCACCTTAAAGTGTTGGTTGTTGTGAGGGCTTATACGAAAGCAAGAAACAAGGCAGTCAATCATTAGATCCACATCTGCAGGCTGACTGCCTCTTGAGAATGGTTTACTTGGATTAAAAAGCAGGTTCTATGAAAATCCCAATAGAAAACAAAAGCCTTTAAACAGTCACGCAGTATTTTTTCTACTAGTATTTAATAACACATCATCCACACAGATGGCAGTAACATTTAGTTCCCACACAAAACACAAAGCACTAATATTGTGGTTCATCAGTCTGACAAAATTCAAAATTCTTACTATACCATATATGGTTCCTCTCAGGCCCAAATTTCTATATTATTTTAAACACAAGTCTGAATATTTATGCTAATTTAAGAAAACGGGTTCATTCTGTGTTTTCTTCATATTCTAAGCCACCTTATGTAGCCAGAGGAACAGTAACAAAAGCAGGTCCTAAGAACTTAATAAAAGAAGACTCAGAACTTCTGTGTTGCAATGATCTTTGACAGTGATCTAGTATACTATTTATACTACAAGTTTATTCTTCATTTAACGTTTTTTAAGTTTGTATAAGAGAAACAGTAAACATGTTACCTTAAGATCAACCACCATGGACTGAACTAGTAAGAAGATGACAGAGTTATCTTCCCAATTGATGTAAGTACTTGCTTTACACAGTTTGACACAGGCGATTGCAGCGCTTTCAGTCAGCTGCCTGCTTCCTCCGTGGCCGGCAAGTGCTTTTCGTAGACTGTCCAGAAACAACTTCTACAAAATTCAAATACAGCAATTAGATAATATGTGAAGTTTCTTAGATTTCAGACTTACTTAATAAAGTAGGAAATTAGCCTCTAAAAATTATACTCTAGAAATATATAATTGATATTTGTCGTTTTAAATTTCATAATTTAAGTAGCTGTCATCATTTAAATGTTTCTTGAATACAAAAAAAGGAACCTGTTCTTCCCTTTCTTTGTTGAATTATTAAAGGAACATGAGAAAACATCCTTCCCAAACAATGTAGTTGACTTCCCAACCCTGAATTTAGCTGATCAAATTCTCTTTTTTATATTATCTTTAATTTCTAAATATTATAGTTTCTTGTTTATTGTCTATCTCAAATTGTTCCATCTTTATCTAAAACTCCAGGCTATATTCAAGCTTCAGCCTTCTAACTAAGGATATATCTAAGGCTGTTCTAGTGCTCTAAATTCCATTCCTCATAGAAAGTTATGCATTCTTGTGATCTCAAGCCCTCTCTACAGCTCATTAACAAATTTCTCCCTTTGGCCTTACTCCTAACTGAAAATAATACATCTATACTTACACACCTTCTCAAATATAACATGCCAAAAGGTAAACTCACGCAACAACAGCAGAATATACATTCTTCTCAAACACACAAGCAACAATTTCCAGGATGGACCATATGTTAGGCCACAAGTCTTAATAAATTTAAAGAGATTAAAATAATAAATATAATCTTTCTGATCACAATGAAATGAAACTAGAAATCAACAGCAGAAGGAAAACTGGAAAATTCACAAATGTGTAAAAATTAAACAACACCCTTGGTCAAAGAAAAAAACCACAAAGAAAATTAGAAAATATCTTGAGACAAATCAAAGTAAAAATACAACATACCAAAAATTAAAGAAAACAGTGCTAAGTGGAAATTTTATAGCTGGAAACTCTTACATTAAAAAAGAAGGGAGTTCTCAAATCAATATGAAATAGAGAATAGAAAAACGGGGAAAAAATCAACAAAATCAAAAGTTGGCTCTTTGCAAAGGTCAAGAAATTTACAAACCTTTAGCTAAATTAAGAAAAAAAGAAGACTCAAATTACTAAAGATCAGAATTGAAAATGAGGACATTACTGTTTTTACAGAAATAAAGATTATTACACTATGAAAAATTATACACCAACAAACAGGATAATCCAGACAAATGGGCAAATTCCTAGAAGCACACAATCTACCAAAACTGACTCATTAAGAAACAGAAAATCTAAATAGAACTATAACTAGCAAGGAGATGAAATCAGTAATAAAAAACCTCCCTACAAAGAAAAAGCCCAGGATCAGACGGCTTCACTGGTGAATACTCTATCAAGTATTTAAAGAAGAATTAACACCAGTCCTTCTCAAACACTTCTGGAAAATTAAAGGAGAAGGAACACTTCCTAACTCATCCCATGAGGCTAGCAATACTCTAATATGAAGGCCAAACAAAGACAATGCAAGAAAACTATGGACAAATTTCCCTTAAGAATACCTATGAAAGAATCCTCAACATGAATTAGCAAACCAAAGCCAGCAGCATAGTAAAAGGATTATATACTATGACCAAGTGGGATTTATTCCTAGAGGACATGAATGGTTCAACAACAAAATCAATCAACGTAATACATCACATAAATAAAATGAAGGGAAAAAAATCATCACCATTGATGCAGAAAAAGCATTTGGCAAAATTCAACACCCTCCCACGACAGAAACACTGAATAAGCTTCCTCAACATGATAAAAGCTATATATGAACAACCCATAGTGAACATCATACTTAATGGTGAACAGCTGAAAGCTACTGGTCTAATATTAGGAACAAGATATGGACGCCTGCTTTTGCCACTTCTATTAAACATACTAGTGGAAGTTCTACGCAGAGCAATTAGAAAAAGAAAAGGAAATGAGAAAAGAAAAAGAAATAAAAGCCATCCAAACTGGAAAGGAAGAAGTTATCTCTGTTCTCAGATGACATGATCTATATGTAGAAAACCTTGAAGATAACACACAAACACACAAAAAGCCTGTTAGAGCTAGTAAACAAATTCAGCAAAGTTGTAGGATACAAAATCAACACACAAAAGTCAACTGCATTTCTATACGCCAGCAATGAACAATTTAAAAAGGAAATTAAGAAAACAATTCCACTTATGAAAGCATCAAAAAGAATAAAATACTTAGGAATTAACCAAAGAGATGAAAGACTTGCACAATGAAAGCTATAAAACAGTGCTGAAAGAAATCAAAGAAGATATAAACGGAAGCACATCCCATGTTCAAGGATTGGAAACGTAACACTGTTAAGATGGCAATACTATCCAAAGCACTCTACAGATTCAATGTAGTCCTTATCAAAACCCCAATAGTGTTTTTTGCAGAAATAGAAAAACCCACCCAAAAATTCATATGGTATTTCAAAGGAAGCCAAAAAGCCAAAACAATCTTGAAAAAGAAGAACAAAGTTGGAAGGCTCAAACTTCCTGATTTCAAAACTTACTACAAAGCTACAGTAATCAAAACTCTGTGATACTGGTATAAAGACAGACATATAGACCACTGGAATAGAGGAGAAAGTGCAGAAAGATATCCTCAAATATATGATCAAATTCAGTGGAGAAAGTATAGTTTTTTTCAACAAAGAGAGCTGGAAAAACTGGATGTCCACATGCAAAAGAATGAAGTCAGATTCTTCCCTTACTCTATATACAAAAATGAACTCAAAATGGATCAAAGATCTAAACAACTAAAGCTATAAAATCCTATAAGAGAATATACAAGACAATCTTTACAACACCGAATTTGGCAATCATTTCTTGATATGATACCAGAAAAAGCACAAGCAACAAAAAATAAACTGGACTTCATCAAAATTAAAAAACTTTTGTGGTCTACAAGAGACCCACTTTAGACCTAGAGACACATACAGACTGAAAGTAAGGGGATGGAAAAAGATATTCCATGCAAATGGAAACCAAAAGAAAGCTGGAGTAGCAATTCTCATATCAGACAAAATAGACTTTAAAATAAGGACTATTGAAAGAGACAAAGAAGGACACTACATAATGATCAAGGGATCGATCCAAGAAGAAGATATAACAATTGTAAATATTTATGCACCCAACATAGGAGCACCTCAATACATAAAGCAAATACTAACAGCCATAAAAGGGGAGATCGACAGTAACACATTCACAGTAGGGGACTTTAACACCCCACTTTCACCCATGGACAGATCATCCAAAATGAAAATAAATAAGGAAACACAAGCTTTAAATGATACATTAAACAAGATGGACTTAATTAATATTTATAGGACACTCCATCCAAAAACAACAGAATACACATTTTTCTCAAGTGCTCATGGAACGTTTTCCAGGATAGATCATATCTTGGATCACAAATCAAGCCTTGGTAAATTTAAGAAAATTGAAATTGTATCAAGTATCTTTTCTGACCACAACGCCATGAGACTAGATATCAATTACAGGAAAAGATCTGTAAAAAATACAAACACATGGAGGCTAAACAATACACTACTTAATAATGAAGTGATCACTGAAGAAATCAAAGAGGAAATAAAAAAATACCTAGAAACAAATGACAATGGAGACACAACAACCCAAAACCTATGGGATGCAGCAAAAGCAGTTCTAAGGGGGAAGTTTATAGCAATAAAAGCCCACCTTAAGAAGCAGGAAACATCTCGAATAAACAACCTAACCTTGCACCTCAAGCAATTAGAGAAAGAAGAACAAAAAAAACCCAAAGCTAGCAGAAGGAAAGAAATCATAAAAATCAGATCAGAAATAAATGAAAAAGAAATGAAGGAAACGATAGCAAAGATCAATAAAACTAAAAGCTGGTTCTTTGAGAAGATAAACAAAATAGATAAACCACTAGCCAGACTCATCAAGAAAAAAAGGGAGAAGACTCAAATCAATAGAATTAGAAATGAAAAAGGAGAAGTAACAACTGACACTGCAGAAATAAAAAAAATCATGAGAGATTACTACAAGCAACTCTATGCCAATAAAATGGACAATCTGGAAGAAATGGACAAATTCTTAGAAATGCACAACCTGCCAAGACTGAATCAGGAAGAAATAGAAAATATGAACAGACCAATCACAAGCACTGAAATTGAAACTGTGATTAAAAATCTTCCAACAAACAAAAGCCCAGGTCCAGATGGCTTCACAGGTGAATTCTATCAAACGTTTAGAGAAGAGCTAACACCTATCCTTCTCGAACTCTTCCAAAATATAGCAGAGGGAGGAACACTCCCAAATTCCTTCTACGAGGCCACCATCACCTTGATACCAAAACCAGACAAGGATGTCACAAAGAAAGAAAACTACAGGCCAATATCACTGATGAACATAGATGCAAAAATCCTCAACAAAATACTAGCAAACAGAATCCAACAGCACATTAAAAGGATCATACACCATGATCAAGTGGGGTTTATTCCAGGAATGCAAGGATTCTTCAATATACGCAAATCTATCAATGTGATAAACCATATTAACAAACTGAAGGAGAAAAACCATATGATCATCTCAATAGATGCAGAGAAAGCTTTCAACAAAATTCAACACCCATTTATGATAAAAACCCTGCAGAAAGTAGGCACAGAGGGAACTTTCCTCAACATAATAAAGGCCATATATGACAAGCCCACAGCAAACATCATCCTCAATGGTGAAAAACTGAAAGCATTTCCACTAAGATCAGGAACAAGGCAAGGTTGCCCACTCTTATTCAACATAGTTTTGGAAGTTTTAGCCACAGCAATCAGAGAAGAAAAGGAAATAAAAGGAATCCAAATCGGAAAAGAAGAAGTAAAGCTGTCACTGTTTGCAGATGACATGATACTATACATAGAGAATCCTAAAGATGCTACCAGAAAACTACTAGAGCTAATCAACGAATTTGGTAAAGTAGCAGGATACAAAATTAATGCACAGAAACCTCTGGCATTCCTATATACTAATGATGAAAAATCTGAAAGTGAAATCAAGAAAACACTCCCATTTACCATTGCAACAAAAAGAATAAAATATCTAGGAATAAACCTACCTAAGGAACAAAAGATCTGTATGCAGAAAATCATAAGACACTGATGAAAGAAATTAAAGATGATACAAACAGATGGAGAGATATACCATGTTCTTGGATGGGAAAAATCAACACTGTGAAAATGACTATACTACCCAAAGCAATCTACAGATTCACTGCAATCCCTATCAAACTACCACTGGCATTTCTCACAGAACTAGAACAAAAAAGTTCACAATTTGTATGGAAACACAAAAGACCCCGAATAGCCAAAGCAGTCTTGAGAATGAAAAAAGGAGCTGGAGGAATCAGGCTCCCTGACTTCAGACTATACTACAAAGCTACAGCAATCAAGACAGTATGGTACTGGCACAAAAACAGAAAGATAGATCAATGGAACAGGATAGAAAGCCCAGAGATAAACCCACGCACATATGGACACCTTATCTTTGATAAAGGTGGCAGGAATGTACAGTGGAGAAAGGACAGCCTCTTCAATAAATGGTGCTGGGAAAACTGGACAGGTACATGTAAAAGTATGAGAGTAGATCACTCCCTAACACCATACACAAAAATAAGCTCAAAATGGATTAAAGACCTAAATATAAGGCCAGAAACGATCAAACTCTTAGAGGAAAACGTAGGCAGAACACTCTATGACATAAATCACAGCAAGATCCTTTCTGACCCACCTCCTAGAGTAATGGAAATAAAAACAAAAATAAACAAATGGGACCTAATGAAACTTCAAAGCTTTTGCACAGCAAAGGAAACCATAATCAAGACCAAAAGACAACCCTCAGAATGGGAGAAAATATTTGCAAATGAAGCAACTGACAAAGGATTAATCTCCAAAATTTACAAGCAGCTCATGCAGCTCAATAACAAAAAAACAAACAACCCAATCCAAAAATGGGCAGAAGACCTAAATAGACATTTCTCCAAAGAAGATATACAGAATGCCAACAAACACATGAAAGAATGCTCAACATCATTAATCATTAGAGAAATGCAAATCAAAACTACAATGAGATATCATCTCACACCAGTCAGAATGGCCATCATCAAAAAATCTACAAACAGTAAATGCTGGAGAGGGTGTGGAGAAAAGGGAACACTCTTGCACTGCTGGTGGGAATGTGAATTGGTTCAGCCACTATGGAGAACAGTATGGAGGTTCCTTAAAAAACTACAAATAGAATTACCATATGACCCAGCAATCCCACTACTGGGCATATACCCTGAGAAAACCAAAATTCAAAAAGAGTCATGTACCAAAATGTTCATTGCAGCTCTATTTACAATAGCCCGGAGATGGAAACAACCTAAGCGCCCATCATCGGATGAATGGATAAAGAAGATGTGGCACATATATACAATGGAATATTACTCAGCCTTAAAAAGAAATAAAATTGAGCTATTTGTAATGAGATGGATAGACCTAGAGTCTGTCATACAGAGTGAAGTAAGTCAGAAAGAAAAAGACAAATACCGTATGCTAACACATATATATGGAATTTAAGGGAAAAAAATGTCATGAAGAACCTAGGGGTAAGACAGGAATAAAGACGCAGACCTACTGGAGAACGGACTTGAGGATATGGGGAGGGGGAAGGGTGAGCTTTGACAGGGCAAGAGTCATGGACATATACACACTAACAAACGTAGTAAGGTAGATAGCTAGGGGGAAGCAGCCACAAGGCACAGGGATATTAGCTCGGTGCTTTGTGACAGCCTGAAGGGGTGGGATAGGGAGAGTGGGAGGGAGGGAGACGCAAGAGGGAAGACATATGGGAACATACGTATATGTATAACTGATTCACTTTGTTATAAAGCAGAAACTAACACACCATTGTAAAGCAATTATACCCCAATAAAGATGTTTAAAAAAAAAAAAACAAAAAACTTTTGTGTATCAAAGGACATTGAGGTGAAATGACAATCCGCAGAATGAAAGAAAATATTTGCAAATCATGTATCTGAAAAGGGATTAATATCCACAATATTTAAAGAACTCCTACAACTCAACAACACAAAAACACTGTGAGTGTACTCAACACCACTGAACTGTACACTTAAAAACAGTTAAAAGGGTAAATTTTTTGCTACTTCACCACAACATAAATAAGTAAATAAAAATTTAAAAGCTAAACTCATATTTCCTCTGAACCAACTCCCACTTTGGACTTCCTTTTGATCAGTCTCAAACACTATTCTGCATATCTCACCTCTAACCCTAATCTTTAGACTTCTCCTAATTGCCTAAAGAATAAAGTTTAAATCCAAACTGGCTCACAGTGTCTTCCAGATTACTCACATCTGCTCTTCATCTTCACTTCTTGTAACTGCCTGTGTGAACCTTCCACTCTCTAGCTAACTTTTCTGAACATACCTTCAACATTTTTATATCCATTTTCTTGATTACCCTGGCTTGAACAACACTCACTTTCTTTCTCTAATCTAAATTCCTTTCTTATTTCAGGTTCAACTAAGGTTCCACACCTCTTCCATAAAACCTTCCTAACTATCCAAGCTTCATCTGAATCCTTACAGCACATATAGCCTGTATTATTATCCTAGTAAACAGGTACTCTTGATAAATAACTTTTTATCCATAAAGGAATAACGGGGACTTCCCTGGTGGCGCAGTGGTTAAGAATCCGCCTGCCAATGCAGGGAACACGGGTTCGATCCCTGGTCTGGGAAGATCTCACATGCCGCGGAGCAACTAAACCTGTGAGCCACAACTACTGAGCCCACGTGCGCCTAGAGCCAGTGCTCCGCAACAAGAGAAGCCACCGCAATGAGAACCCCACGCGCCGCAATGAAGAGCAGCCCCGACTCGCTGCAACTAGAGAAAGCCCGCATGCAGCAACAAAGACCCAACACAGCTAAATATATATATTATTTATTTATTTTTAAAAAAAATAACCGGGAATTCTAGGGAGACAGCAGTCTTAAGCCATCCTTGACTGCTGATCTCTCCTCTAGCTCCTTTATTCCTTGGTTCCCATGTCCACCTCTTGTTCCTGCAGATATAGCCATATTTCTCAGCCTCTCTTACAGTTAAATGTGGCTATATGACTGAGTTCAACTAATGAAATGTGAATGAAAGAGATGCACGCTATTTAAGGGCCTGACCCATAAAAATCCTCAGCATGCTTTTTCTCTATGTTATATTTTTCCCTCTGGCTCACAGAATGGAAACAACTCCCACAGAAGCCATGTATGGAAAATGGCAGTCGTTGCTGGCCAAGGTCCTAAGAAACCACAAAGAGGAGGACTGTCCTGCAGTTCGGCTGCTCAATACTATTTCATTAAGTATAATAAAGTTCTATTTGGTTGAGCTGTTATACTACCTACCCTAATACAGTAAGATAGTAATACAACTAAAAATAATAAAATTTAGAAACTGAAAAATAGAACTGCTTTCCATACACAGTCTACAGTCTAGGATTGGTGTAAATGAAAGCCTGATCCAATCTGTTTAGGGTTCTATTTGTTTGTTGTTTGTTGCCTTGCTTGCTTTATAATAAAGCACTACGCATGATTACCAAAGCCTGGAAGGAGTTCTGCCACACTGCCAAAGTCAATTGGCTACCTGTGGGAGCCCAGCCAGCTAAACCAAGCATTTCTCACAGCATACTATCTCAAGCCACCTACAGGGTAGTTCTAAGAGTAGTATTAAAGATTTGCATTAAATTCTGTGTCCTACTAAAATTATACACATTCTACTCTGATGACCATGAAACACCTTTTTAAACAAATATGTACCACAATTAATTTTTTTAATCACAAAAAACTAACAATTTAGAAACTATAAAACATTCCTCTAAGTCGAATATGGCATCATTAAGTAACAGAAATTAGAAATTGATAATTACTAAAATTGAGGAAACTTCATCTGAAAACCAAGACTGCTGCTAAAAAGTAAAATCCAAAGCCTTCCAGATACTTCTACAATTTTTGAAAAATTGCAAATAGATGAACTAAACCATTACCTCAGAAAATAAATGTTAGAAAATATAAAGTCAAAATGCCAGGTTTTGGGCTTCCCTGGTGGCGCAGTGGTTAAGAATCCACCTGCCGGGCTTCCCTGGTGGCGCAGTGGTTGAGAGTCCGCCTGCCGATGCAGAGGACGCGGGTTCGTGCCTCGGCCCGGGAAGATCCCACATGCCACAGAACGGCTGAGCCTGTGCGCCTGAAGCCTGTGCTCCGCAACGGTAGACGCCACGGCAGTGAGAGGCCCGTGTACCGCAAAAAAAAAAAAAAAAGAATCCACCTGCCAATGCAGGGGACATGGATTTGAGCCCTGGTCCAGGAAGATCCCACATGCCGTGGAACAACTAAGCCCATGTGCCACAACTACTGAAGCCCACACACCTAGAGCCCATGCTTCGCAACAAGAGAAGCCACTGCAATGAGAAGCTCGCACATCACAACGAAGAGTAGCCCCCGCTCACCGCAACTAGAGAAGGCACACGCACAGCAACGACGACCCAATGCAGCCAAAAAAAAAAAAGCCAGGTTTTAAAGACCAATAGAATAGATAAACCCTAGTAAACAAGAATGAGGAAACATGAGACATATTAGAAATGAGGAAAGAGTTATAAACATGGATATTGAGGAAAATAATTAGAAGAGAATATATAAGTATTATAAATAAACATTGTGTCTATATATTTCTATATTATAAATAAAATATGTAGATATACGTAACTCCTTGCCAATAAAATTGAAAAATATATTTCCTAGCAAAGAATAAACTGTCAAAAGTAACCTTAAAGGAGACAAAACTTCCTCAAAAAATTAAAAATAGAATTTACATACAATCCAACCATACCACTTCTGTGTATATATACAAAAGAATTGAAAGCAGAGTCTCAAAGAGATATCTGTATACCCATGTTCACAGCAGTATTATTTGTAATAGCTAAAAGGTGGAAGCAACCCAAAAGTCCAGGGACAAATGAAATTGGATAAACAAAATATAGTATGTACATTCAATGGAATATTACTCAGCCTTAAAGAAAGGAAATTCTGACACATGTTACAAAGTGGATGAACCTTGAGGACATTATGCTAAGTGAAATAAGACAGCCACAAAAAGACAAACACTCTATATTTCCACTTATATGAGGCATCTAGAGTAGTCAAATTCATTGAGACAGAAAGTAGAATGGTGGCTGTTAGGGGCTAGCGGGAGGGGAATATGGGGAGTTATTGTTTCATAACAAAATGAACAATGGTTATTAAACTTTAGTGTGCACAACAATCGCTTAGAGGGTTTGCTGAAAACAGGTTGCTAGCTGTACCCCACGCCTAGAGCTTCTGTTTCAGCAGACCTAGAGCGGGGACCTAACAATTTGCATTTCTAAGAAGTTTCCAGGTGATGCAGATGCTGCTGCTCTTAAGACCACACTCTGAGAAGCACTGAACTAGATCTTGATCTCAATCTCTCTGTCTCATAAAAATTTTAAAAAGTAGACTAGAAGGATATATACCAACCCTTGACAGTGGCTGTTCCCAGGGAAAAAGGAAAGAAAATGGGATTAGTGGAATCAAAGGGGACTTGAGCTTTATCTGGAATTAAAGGAGAATTTATGCAACTATTATTTGTTCAATTTTTAAAATCATATGTAAATAGAAAAAAGATAAGCAATATATCATAATGTTAATATGAGTATGGGTCATTGTTATATTCGTTGTACACTTCAAATATTTCTGCCAAAAAAGATAATATAGTCAAAAGAAATGATGGTCTGGAAAAAATATTTACAACCAACTGAAAATAATGGATTACTGCTCCTAATAAACAAAAAGTCTCATTAAGCTCTACCCACCACTAGTCCCTCCCATCAGGAAACTTGCACAAGCCTCTTGGAAAGCCTCATCCACCAGAGGGCAGACAGCAAAAGGAAGAAGAACTACAGTCTGACAGCCTGTGGAACAAAAACCACATTCACAGAAGGACAAGATGAAAAGGCAGAGGGCTATGTACCAGATGAAGGAACAAGATAAAACCCCTGAAAAACAGCTAAATGAAGTGGAGATAGGCAACCTTCCAGAAAAAGAATTCAGAATAATGATAGTGAAGATGATCCAGGATCTTGGAAAAACAATGGAGGCAAAGATCGAAAAGATGCAAGAAATGTTTAACAAACACCTAGAAGAATTAAAGAACAAACAAACAGAGATGAACAATACAATAACTGAAATAAAAAATACACTACAAGTAATCAATAGCAGAGTAACTGTGGCAGAAGAACGGATAAGTGACCTGGAAGACAAAATGGTGGAATTCACTGCTGTGGAACAGGATACAGAAAAAAGAATGAAAAGAAACGAAGACAGCCTAAGAGACCTCTGGGGCAACATTAAATGCAACAACATTCGCATTATAGGGGTCCAAGAAGGAGAAGAGAGACAGAAAGGACAAGAGAAAATATTTGAAGAGATTACAGTTGAAAACTTCCCTAACATGGGAAAGGAAATAGCCACCCAAGTCCAGGAAGCACAACGAGTCCCATACAGGATAAACCCAAGTAGAAACACACCAAGACACATAGTAATCAAATTGGCAAAAATTAAAGACAAAGAAAAATTACTGAAAGCAGCAAGGGAAAAAGGACAAATAACATACAAGGGAACTCCCATAAAGTTAACAGCTGATTTCTCAGCAGAAACTCTACAAGCCAGAAGGGAGTGGCATGATATACTTAAAGTGATGAAAGGGAAGAACCTACAACCAAGACTACTCTACCCAGCAAGGATCTCATTCAGGTTTGATGGAGAAATCAAAAGCTTTACAGACAAGCAAAAGCTAAGAGAATTCAGCACCACCAAACCAGCTGTACAATAAATGCTAAAGGAACTTCTCTAAGTGGGAAACATAACAGAAGAAAAGGACCTACAAAAACAAACCCAAAACAATTAAGAAAATGGTCATAGGAACATACATATCAATAATTACCTTACACATGAATGGATTAAATGCTCCAACCAAAAGACACAGGAAGGCTCAATGGATACAAAAACAAGACCCATATATATGCTGTCTACAAGAGACCCACTTCAGACCTAGGGACACATACAGACTGAAAGTGAGGGGATGGAAAAAGATATTCCATGCAAATGGAAATCAAAAGAAAGCTGGAGTAGCAATACTCATATCAGATAAACTAGACTTTAAAATAAAGAATGTTACAAGAGACAAGGAAGGACACTACATAATGATCAAGGGATCAATCCAAGAAGAAGTTATAACAATTATAAATATATATGCCCCCAACATCGGAGCACCTCAATACATAAGGCAACTGCTAACAGCTATAAAAGAGGAAATCGACACTAACACAGTAATAGTGGGGGACTTTAACACCTCACTTACACCAGTGGACAGATCATCCAAAATGAAAATAAATAAGGAAAACAGAAGCTTTAAATGACACAACAGGCCAGATAGATTTAATTGATATTTATAGGCCATTCCATCCAAAAACAGCAGATTACACTTTCTTCTCAAGTGCACACAGAACATTCTCCAGGATAGATCACCTCTTGGGTCACAAATCAAGCCTCAGTAAATTTAAGAAAACTGAAATCATATCAAGCATCTTTTCTGACCACAACGTTAGGAGATTAGAAATGAATTACAGGGAAAAAAACGTAAAGAACACAAACACATGGAGGCTAAACAATGTTAGTAAATAACCAAGGGATCACTGAAGAAATCAAAGAGGAAATCAAAAAATACCTAGAGAAAAATGACAATGAATACAAGACAATCCAAAACATATGGGATGCAGCAAAAGCAGTTCTAAGAGGGAAGTTTATAGCTATACAAGCCTACCTCAAGAAACAAGAAAAATCTCAAATAAACAATCTAACCTTACACCTAAAGGAAGTAGAGAAAGAAGAACAAACAAAACCCAAAGTTAGCAGAAGGAAAGAATTCATAAAGATCAGAGCAGAAATAAATGAAATAGAAACAAAGAAAACAAATGCAAAGATCAATAAAACTAAAAGCTGGTTCTTTGAGCAGATTAACAAAATTGATAAACCATTAGCCAGACTCATCAAGAAAAAGAGGGAGAGGACTCAAATCAATGAAATTAGAAATGAAAAAGGAGAAGTTACAACAGACACCACAGAAATACAAAGCATCCTAAGAGACTACTACAAGTAACTCTATGCCAATAAAGTGGACAACCTGGAAGAAATGGACAAATTCTTAGAAAGGTATAACCTTCCAAAACTGAACCAGGAAGAAACAGAAAAAATGAACACACCAGTCACAAGTAATGATATTGAAACTGTGATTAAAAATCTTCCAACAAACAGAAGTCCAGGACCAGATGGCTTCACAGGTGAATTATATCAAACATTTAGAGAAGAGCTAACACCCATCCTTCTCAAACTCTTCCCAAAAACTGCAGTGGAAGGAACACTCCCAAACTCATTCTATGAGGCCACCATCACGCTGATACCAAAACCAGACAAAGATACCACAAAAAAAAAAAAAAAATTACAGACCAATATCACTGATGAATATAGATGCAAAACTCTGCGACAAAATAGTAGCAAACAGAATCCAACAACACATTAAAAGGATCATACACCATGATCAAGTGGGATTTATCCCAGGGGTGCAAAGATTCTTCAATACACACAAGGAGAAAAAGGAGAAGAACCATATGATCATCTCAGTAGATGCAGAGAAAGGTTTCGACAAAATTCAACACCATCTATGATAAAAACCCTCAAGAAAGTAGGAATATAGGGAACTTACCTCAACATAATAAAGGCCATATATGACAAACCCACAGTCAACATCGTCCTCAATGGTGAAAAACTGAAACCTTTCCACTAAGATCAGGAACAAGACAAGGTTGCCCACTCTCACCACTATTATTCAACATAGTTTTGGAAGTTTTAACCACAGCAATCAGAGGAGAAAAAGAAATAAAAGGAATCCAAATCGGAAAAGAAGTAAAGCTGTCACTGTTTGCAGATGACACACTATACATAGAGAATCCTAAAGATGCTACCAGAAAACTACTAGAGCTAATCAATGAATATGGTAAAGTTGCAGGATACAAAATTAATGCACAGAAATCTCTGGCATTCCTATATACTAATGATGAAAAATCTGAAAGTGAAATCAAGAAAACACTCCCATTTACCATTGCAACAAAAAGAATAAAATATCTAGGAATAAACCTACCTAAGGAACAAAAGATCTGTATGCAGAAAATCATAAGACACTGATGAAAGAAATTAAAGATGATACAAACAGATGGAGAGATATACCATGTTCTTGGATGGGAAAAATCAACACTGTGAAAATGACTATACTACCCAAAGCAATCTACAGATTCACTGCAATCCCTATCAAACTACCACTGGCATTTTTCACAGAACTAGAACAAAAATTTCACAATTTGTACGGAAATACAAAAGACCCCAAATAGCCAAAGCAGTCTTGAGGAAAAAAATGGAGCTGGAGGAATCAGGCTCCCTGACTTCAGACTATACTACAAAGCTACAGTAATCAAGACAGTATGGTGCTGGCACAAAAACAGAAATATAGATCAATGGAACAGGATAGAAAGCCCAGAGATAAACCCACGCACATATGGTCACCCTATCTTTGATAAAGGAGGCAAGAATATACAGTGGAGAAAAGACAGCCTCTTCAATAAGTGGTGCTGGGAAAACTGGACAGCTACATGTAAAAGAATAAAATTAGAACACTCCCTAACACCATATACAAAAATAAACTCAAAATGGATTAAAGACCTAAATGTTAGGCCAGACACTATCAAACTCTTAGAGGAAAACACAGGCAGAACACTCTATGACATAAATCACAGCAAGATCCTTTTTGACCCACCTCTCAGAGAAATGGAAATAAAAACAAAAATAAAGAAATGGGATCTAATGAAACTTCAAAGCTTTTGCACAGCAAAGGAAACCATAAACAAGACAAAAAGACAACCCACAGAATGGGAGAAAATATTTGCAAATGAAGCAACTGACAAAGGATTAATCCCCAAAATTTACAAGCAGCTCATGCAGCTCAATATTAAAGAAACGAACAACCGAATCCAAAAATGGGCAGAAGACCTAAATAGACATTTCTCCAGAGAACATATACAGATTGCCAACAAACACATGAAAGAATGCTCAACATTATTAATCATTAGAGAAATGCAAATCAAAACTACAATGAGGTATCACCTCACACCGGTCAGAATGGCCATCATCAAAAAATCTACAAACAGTAAATGCTGGAGAGGGTGTGGAGAAAAGGGAACCCTCATACACTGTTGGTGGGAATGTAAATTGATACTGCCACTATGGAGAACAGTATGGAGGTTCCTTAAAAAACTAAAACTAGAACTACCATACGACCCAGCAATCCCACTACTGGGCATATACCCTGTGAAAACCATAACTCAAAAAGAGTCATGTACCACAATGTTCATTGCAGCTCTATTTACAATAGCCAGGACATGGAAGCAACCTAAGTGTCCATCATCGGATGAATGGATAAAGACGATGTGGCACATATATACAATGGAATATTACTCAGCCATAAAAAAAACCCAAAACTGAGTTATTTGTAATGAGGTGGATGGACCTAGAGTCTGACATACAGAGTCAACTGAGTCAGAAAGAGAAAAACAAATACCGTATGCTAACACATATACATGGAGTCTAAAAAACAAACAAAAAAATGGTCATGAAGAACCTAGGGGCAAGACGGGAATAAAGACGCAGACCTACTAGAGAATGGACTTGAGGATGTGGGGAGGGGGAAGGGTAAGCTGGCCCAAAGTGAGAGAGTGGCATGGACATATATACACTACCAAATGTAAAACAGATAGCTAGTGGGAAGCAGCCACATAGCACAGGGAGATCAGCTCCGTGCTTTGTGACCGCCTAGAGGGGTGGGATAGGGAGGGTGGGAGGGAGGGAGACGCAAAAGGGAAGAGATGTGGAGATACATGTATATGTATAACTGATTCACTTTGTTATAAAGCAGAAACTAACACACCACTGTAAAGCAATTATACTCCAATAAGGATGTTAAAAAAACAAACAAACAAACAAACAAAAAACTATGCTTAGGGACTTCCCTGGTGGCGCGGTGGCTAAGAATCCACCTGACAATGCAGGGGACACAGGTCGAGCCCTGGTCCGGGAAGATCCCACATGCCGCGGAGCAACTAAGCCCATGCACCGCAACTGTTGAGCCTGTGCTCTAGAGCCCACGAGCCACAACTACTGAGCCTGCGTGCCGCAACTACTGAAGCCCGTGCACCTAGAGCCCGTGTTCTGCAACAAGAGAAGCCATCGCAATGAGAAGCCCACACACCGTAACGAAGAGTAGCCCCCGCTCACTGCAACTAGAGAAAGCCCGCGTGCAGGAACAAAGACCCAACGCAGCCAAATAAATAAATTAAATAAATTTATTAAAAAACTATGTTTAATACTGTCCTTTCTGGTAAAAGAATGCAACTACAGGATTATTTTAAGTCTTTAATCAATGACTGTTATCACTGATATCATATTTTTCCTCCAACTAAATCTACGTCCAAGTATGTCTCTGCTAAGGACAGGAAACAAAAAAACCTACAATGATGCAACTAGAAATGGTCACCTGAAATATCATGCTTACAGAATGCTAAGCTTAAAGTAATATACACCTTGAGTAAAATAAATTGCTTCATGGGAATTCCCTGGTGGTCCAGTGGTTAGGACTCGGTGCTTTCACTGCCGGACCTGGATTCGACCCCGGTTGGGGAACTAAGATCCTGCAGGCCGCACAGTGTGGCCAAATTTAAAAAAAAAAAAACAAAATAACAAAAACTGCTTCACATCTGGACATGATGGAAACAACTTTGCCCTCCTCACCTTATTCATGTTGTTTTCATCAACCACATCCTTGGATATATCCTGGATTATTTCTGGACACAAGATAAGGAGAATGATTTGTAGTGGCCAAACTGCTGCTTTACGTTTGGTGCTTTCAGCAAAACCATCCACTAGGTCAAAGAGTTTTTCTGCACACTCTACGTGAAAAATATAAATATTAAATGATATAATTAGATGAGAAGAAGATCTCTGGCATTAAATTAAAAGCTGGTGCTATCCAAAAACCCAAAGGCCACATTTTTAAAAGATAAACTTGGAAGTTCACTTAACTCAGCAAATTCATTCAATTCAAGCAATGTTATATGGTCTATGTATTAGAAGAGGTTATATTGTCTATGTATTAGAACAGCTATCTTGATCCATCCTAGAAAAGTCCAAATTTTAGAATAGCCAGACTTGTATTTAGTCTCAATGTGCAGGGCCTTATGCAAAGTGTGATGTATCCAAGAAACGAAGACTGAATAGCTTCTCAAAGGGAATTACCAAAGCTCTCCAGGAGTCTATTCTCCTTCTTGCAGTTGTGTCTTGAGAATTCCAAGTGGGGATATTCCTACTTTACACACATCTCTCTAAATACAAACTAAAGCCTCAGAGCACACACAGAAAAAAGGTGCTTCTCTACACCAAAGAGCCATCAGTATCCAATCTACAACTCTAATTAAAGATCAAAGCTTCATTTCAAACTTCCTTATCCATTTGCTCAAAGGAAAAAGGTTGAGGCTAATTTAGAAATATAAGAAAAAAATAATATTTCCTATTTGACACAAGTTGAAAAGATTAAAAGCACCATAATCACAAAAACAACTTGGAAAATGATAGGTTCTTACCTCATAAGTAAGAGTTTAAAAGACAAAAACAAACAAACAAAAAAAACCAATCTTATCCTTACCAGCCATATCAGTCTGTGGAATCTGGTATAACTTTGTAAATTCATCTGGATAATTTTCTACCCAGTTCCAAAATGCCTACAAATAACAAAACATATGTTTTTATGTCATATTTTCTTAATATAGTAAATAAAATGACATATGCCTCCAATTATATCACAAAATTCTAATTTCCTTCAGAAGAATATTGCAATGCAGTC